>NC_054842.1:30679726-30989263 GCF_018345385.1 Vulpes lagopus | reverse complement strand
CAATGTGAGTCCTGTGTTGATGCAGTATGAGATGTGTGAGTGTGTGCATGTGTGGATTTATCCCATTTTTTACTTTGCTTGTTTTGGTGATTAACATCAACTAGTTCAAATGAACACAACATCCCAAAGACAGGGTGAGGCAGGAGAAGGCTGAGATTCTCCTACATATTCTCCTAAGATCCTTTTCCATAATTGTGCCTATCACTGTATGTTCCATTCATAATTACAAAAGCAAATTAGCCTTCATTTCTTTCCAAAGTTCTAAAAGGTTGTGTGAGAGTGTGTGCCAGGATTTGGGCTTTACAGAGACATGTCTCAGATTTGGCTTCATGGTTAAAGGTGTATGCTATGGGCAGGTTTTGATGAGAGCAGTAAGGAAGCAGTACAAATAGGAGGACTTACTGTTGAGAGCCAGCTGATAGGGCAGCCGTGCAAAGCCCATGGAGTCTCCAAATGCTTGGTTCCTATAACCCCCAAAAATGATCCCCACAGGGTCAGAAGTCCCATAGCTTGGGTTCAGTGGGCTCCTCAGTGAGTATAAGAGGATCTTTGAGACCCCTCAGGGTCTCAAACCCTTTGGATAATCCTGGGACCCGCACAAAGAGGATAAACCCCCTAGTATCTATCTACCCTCCGCTTTGAATTCTCAAAAGCAAAAAGGAGAATAAAAGGCACAAAGTCCTGACCTAATCATGCCAGAGAATCACTTACTTAAAAAGAGCATTGGGGCTTTTGACTTGATATCCTCTTGTGCTTGCTGACGTCTGAAGCATTATCTCTCAGCATCCATTCCTCCTCACAGAAGAGCTTACTGCTTACTGAGAGCAGAATAGGAGGATAGCAGGGACAGTGGAGAGTCTAGGAGGAGGAGGGGGAGGACTGAGTGGAGAGGCTGACGTCAAAGAAGGGTGTCGTGTCTGCTCTCTCTGGCACACTGGCTCACCTGATCCTGAGCCCCCACAGCTTCTCCATGAGCATTGTGCAAGGCTGTTTGGTATTCTTGCCTGGTTCCCTGATGGGGCTGGCTACAGACTGTCTGGTACTGCTCTCATCAGTTGCCAAAGGTTCACTGCCTGTTCCAGTTTGCCTGGAACAAAACGACTCAGGCAACACAGCTGTGCATCCTTGTGAAATTGCCTAATTTCCCATTTCAAGGCAGGATGCCCATACTCCAAGGTATAATTTAGGTTTTGGGCATGAACTAGATTTCACAATTGAATTCTGAAAGTCAGCCCTCCAAGCTGTGCGTGCTTGGGGATTAAAGCTTTCCTCCAGGTTCATCTCTCTTTCTCCCCAATACTGATACTGATAACTATTCACTAATTCTGGATTTCCACTTACTGAGTACCCACTATGTGGCAAGCATTCTACTAGGTGATTTTTATATATTATTTCATTCAGTCATCATAAAACCCTATGAAGGAGAAAAGAACAATCTTAATCCATGTGATTGCAAGGGTACCCACCCTCCACTTCCTTATTCTCCTTTTGAGTATAAATCTATGGATTTAGGTCCCTGAATAATTCAATGTGGACCTGAGGATAGATTTCTGGAGGAAAAACTAATAAAATCATTTTCTGTCCATACAAACCAAGGAGACAAGAATAACACACACAGAACAAGGAGAGAACAATGGAAGATGGTCTGTAATTCATTACTATGAGGGATGTAACAGATTTTATGTGCAGTAGCTTGGCAGGGAACCCATGAAAACCAGAGGAACCCAGGAAGGTTTCCTGGAAAAGAAGAAATTTGAGCCCCTTACTACCATTCCACCACTCATTCATTTCTTCATATGTTCAACAAACATGTATTGAGGGCTAAGCTGAGTATGGCTTTGTGTTTCCCAGATAAACTGGCATCCTGATCCCAGCCATGGGGATGGCTGCTATTACCTCATTCTCTATCATGGGTACTAAAATGCATATTGGCAAAGAAAGTTCTGGCAAATTCTGAAAAGGATTTTTTCAGAATTTATCCATGAGTAGAAAACACTTTAGCACTTTGTATTTTACAGTGTGCTAATGTTCAGAATCAGAACACACTTTTTAATTATGTTTGCAGGTATTTTTACTCCTACAAACCCATTTAATACTCATATTTTATATAAGACATGTCTTATTCCCTAAAAACAAGGTTCAAAGAGGTTAAAAAATTTATTCAAAGTCACAGATTCGATGAGGAATGAAGATGAACACATAGCACAATTCAAATCCTGCCTCTGACTTGAACCCAAGAAAATAAGATCAGGATCGAAACTGAAGTACATTGCTGAAAGACTCTAATCCCAGGCTAAGTCTGGGGTGGTGTGGGGACCACCACAGCCCAACTTCAGAATGTTATCTTTTGTAGACACTCTCTTCGGTAGCAAAAGGTAGCTGCCCCTACTTCCTAGGCATGGGCTGGAGGGGAGGTGGTTACTTACTCCAAATTTTGGTTAGCTGTTTTCCTCTTACTCTACCCACAGCTTCCACAACTCAGGTACTAAAGCGGATAGGTAAGTGGTGTCCCCCCACTCAAATGTGATCCAAATTTCTTTTAGAATCTAGAACATAGTTTAAATCCTACAGACCTCGGAATAGGATACTTTATAATAAGGCGTGCTTAAGTTCTTTAAATTCTTTTCTTCACCTGTCTCTTGTCTTTCCTGGAGAGATGGGGAGAAAACAGATCCTGGAACCAGGTATAAATTCACTCACTAGTTGTATGACATTGTATTAATCTCCCAAGTAAGCTGGCTATGTTGGGGTTCTGTCTGGTGCTTTCCATTCACCATCATATTCTCTCACTGGTTCTTTAGATTTTGCACTGAGCAGACAGTGGAGCCTGCTACCTAGGTTCCTCCTACCCCAGCAAAGAGGCTCTTGTTCTATAGATGCTAGGAGTACTGGCACACAGCTGAGTTTCTTTAGGCATCACTGCCTTGCTCAGGGTTACACTCCCTTCCTAGAAAACCTGGATCCAATGAACTGGTTTCTGTGAGACTGATCTCCTTGCCTTAATTTGGGAGGAATGTAAAGGACCACTTCAGCTCTGGAATTTCCCATAAGGTTGGCTGAGGCCTTCGGTGTGACTGCATCACAGCCCAACTTCTCTCCCAGCCCCAGTCCTGCTTCCTTTACTTTACTAAAAGTGTTGATTCTGGGAACACTTCCAAAAAACATCCTGTATGCACATTTGTAGCTCATAGTCTGCTTTCTGGGAACCATATCTGCAATATATAGTATCCAATCACTCCTGATGAGGAAGAAGAGGATGATTCCTCCTCTTGTCATTCCTTTCCTATGTCTTACTCATACAGTAACCATTATTTCTGGTGTCTTACCTATATAGTCCTTCCATCTCATTTAATATCCCCTTAAAGTTCACCACTTTGGGGGTAGCCATAGCCTCTCTCAGTGTACCCCTTTCCTGGTTCTAGTCATCTTAACCATGAATACCATGCTAAATGATAATATGTAAGACATATTCTTGTCATTGTGTATTTCTCACATCTTTTCATCAGCTTGGAAGCTCCTTGAGAAGGGACATTTTCAGATTTAATTAAAAAATATTCCTCTCACTCAGGTTTGAGGAGAAGAGTGCGACAGAATAGGAGGACCTTAGGTTCCTCTCATCCCAGAACACAACTATATAAGTATCAAATCATCCTAAATACTCCAGAAATTGGCCTAAAGATGGAAACAACAAACTCCACAACTAAAGGGAGAGAAGAGGCCACACTGAAGAAGGTAGTAAGTGTGGAGGTATTGTTTAGGGGAGAAATGGATTGCAGGTGCTGCAGAGGGGAGGGAGCTGTGGTCATGAGAGAGAAGGGAGAGAGAGAGGTATGCATAGGGGAATGCACAAGGAGAATGTTTCCCCAAAGTTATTGGCTTAGAAAACAAAAAGGGCTGAATTTTGTGAGTTTTTGCAACCAGCAGAGCTTAAAGCCTAGAGTTTGAAAGGTTAGTGGGCTTGACTAGGAAAGAGCCCAGATGGCATTGTTCTGCTCCTAGAGAGAAGGCAGGCAAACAATCCAGGGGCAGATAGTGCGGAAGCAGTGATCTGAAGAACACCTGAGGCACACAGTTGGAAGATTATTCATTTGCTCTTCCCAGAGAGTATCTCTGAGAGGCAGTGTTCACAGAAATGTCCCTCCAGGAACAAGGGAGCTGGCCGGCACCATTTCCCTCCCCTGCCCCTCAGCATAAACACAGAGCTATCTGCAGGAGGCAGCACAATGCCAACACTAGCTGCCTAACTTGTTTACATCAAGCCCCACTCCCCTGTGCTCTGGTGGGACTGCCCTTCTCAGTCAAGCTTGCTTCAGTCCTAGTGTGCCAGGCCCCTCTCCCAGAAGACCAGCACAAACCCCTCTCCACACTGCATCTCCCAGCTAGTGTTAGTTCTACAGAATCTAAGTTCTAGCAGAGTTGGTATCAGTTTTTATTTCACAAGCAGACCATAGCACACCTAGGTAAACTCACCATATTCAGGCCAGGGACTAAACACTGCCCACAGCAGGCAAGAAGATTCTTTGCAGATGACTGGCCTGAAAGAGCAGCCAAAACAACAGCAGAGCACACATAGCACACACCAGAGACAATCCTTGAAGCACCAGGCCCTGGCCATTATTTTCAGGAGCAGGAGACATAACTTTCATCACATAAAAGAAGGCAGACTTAGACGAAATGCCAAGACAGAAGAATTTATTTTAAATGAAAGAACAACATAAAGCCATAGTCAGAGGTCTAAGCAGAACAGAGATAAGTAACATGTTTGATGGAGAATTTAAAGCAATAATCATAAAGATACTCACTGGACTTGAGAAAGAATAGAAGACATCAGTGAGATCCTAACCACAGAGATAAAAGAGTAAAAAAGAATTAATCAGAGATGAAGAATGCAATAAATGAGATTGGGAAGAGGCTGATGCGATGAACAGAAGGCTAGAAGAAGAAAAGGAATGAACTAGTGACCTAGAAGACAAAATAATGGAAAATAATGAAGCCAAACAAAAGAAAGAATTATGCAACATGAGAATAGATTTAGGGACTAAATCTATTAGTGACTCTGTGACTCCATTAAGTTTTGTAATAACATTTATATTATAGGAGTTTCAGAAGAAGAAAAAAAGAGAAAAGGGAGCAGAACATTTATTTTAAGAAATAATAGCAGAAAATTTCCCTAATCTGGGGAAGGAAATGGACATCCAGATACAAGAGGCACAGAGAACTCCCATCAAAATTAATAAAAGCAAGCCAACATGAAGACACGTTGTAATTAAATTTACAAAACATAATGATAAAGAAAAAATCTTAAAAGCAGAAAGACAAAAGAAGTCCTTAACTTACAAGGGAAAACCTGTAAGGCTAGCTGAAGATTTCTCAACAGAAACTTGGAAGGAAAAAAAAAAAAAAAAAAGAAAAAAGAAACTTGAAGGGAGTGAAATTCATGCTATAAATGTTTGTATTAAGAAAAAAAAGGTTCAAGTAAACATTACACCACAAGTAACTAGAAAAAGCAGAAACTTAGCTGAAATTTAGTAGAGGAAGGAAATAACAAAGAAAAATCAGAAATAAAAAATAGAGACCAGAATGAAACATAAATTAACACTGAAAATAATGACTAGGTTTTCCCCCAAAAAATTAAAATTGGCAATGCTTTAACTACAAGACCAAAAGCCAACATGAGAAATGGAAGAGAAAACAATAGATAACCATGGAAATACACAGTGCGAAAACAGATTACTATAAAAATTATATAGTAATAAATATAAAAAATCAGAAAAGAACAGTTAGAAAAGAACAGTTCTAAAAAACACACAAGTTACCAAGATTGAATCATGAATCTTGAATCCAAGAAATAGGAAATCTTAGAACAATAACAAGAATGAAAGTTGAATTAGTTGATACCAAACAAGGTAAAAACAATACAAGAACAAAAAAGTCTAGTTTGTCCAACATAAATATTGCTACTCCAGGGAGCCCTGGTGGCACAGCGGTTTGGTGCTGCCTGCAGTCTGGGGTGTGATCCTGGGGACCTGGGATCGAGTCCCACATTGGGCTCCCTGCGTGGCGCCTGCTTCTCCCTCTGTCTGTGTCTCTGCCTTTCTCTCTCTGTGTCTATGAATAAATAAATAAAATCTTAAAAAAAATAAATATTGCTACTCCAGCTTTCTTTTGACATCAATATACATGATAAATATTTTTCCATTTCCTCAGTTTCAATCTTCAGATGTTGTTAGGTCTAAAACAAGTCTCTTGGAGGCAGTAAACAGATGAGTCTTGTTTTTATATCCCATAGGTTTTGGAATATCGTGCCTTCTTTTTCCTTTTTTTGAGATACACTTTGATTTGACGTTTGATTTCTTATTTGGCCCATTGCTTGTGCAGTACTGTGTTAGGATTTACATATTAAATTTTTAATATTTACATTGTAAATTTTCTGACTTTGTTTTATTGTTGATCTTTAATTTTATACCATTGTGGCTGGAAAATATACTTGGTATGATTCTAGTCTTCTTAAATTTGTAATAATTGTAATGTCTCTTTTTATATGATTTAACTAGGGGATTCTTCTCTGTGTACATGAAGAAAATGTGTATTCTATTTTTCTTGGATGGAATGTTTTTATATATCTTTTAGAACCATGTTTTCTGAAGTATGTTTCAAGTAAAAATGTTCTTGTTGAAAAACAAAACCTTAACTGAGAGTACTCATTTAAAATAAAGCATATCAGAAGGAAGGTACAGGGGGGAGAAATGGGTGAAACAGGTGAAGGGGATTAAAATTATACCTAGCATGATAAGCACTAAGTAATGATATATAGAATTGTTGAATCACTATATTGTATACCTGAAACTAACATAGTGTACATTAACTATACTAGAATTAAAATAAAAAACTTAATGAACCAAAATAAAATATTACTCTTACCAATCATATATACTGAAGACACCTAATCCTGTTGGCTAGACAAATCCCTTGTCACTACCTCATCTTCCTCTCTCACTCATTTAATTCATTCAGCGCATATTTACCGGGTGTCTTATTTGAGTATTGTTTATGTTATGGGAATACACAAAGAAATAATGTTTCCACCCTATCCTCCAGGGAGTTGTGGTTGAACAGAAGGGCCTTGGGTAATGAGGCTACACTGAAGCCAGACTGCTAATATTCAAACCCCTCAACCCCCATGTTCTAGCCCAGTGACTTTGGGCAAATTACTTAAGCCCTCTGTGACTTAATTTCCTCACCCATAAAATGAGATTACTAACACTATCTCATAAGATTATTGTGAGGATTAAATGAGTTAATATATAAAGGGTTTATAACACTGTCTAGCACAAAGTATTAGATCTAAGTCTGCACTCCTCAATATGGTAGCTATTGGCTACATGTGGCTACTGAGCATACCAAATGTGGTTAATTCAAATTGAAATGTTCTGGAAGTGTGAAATACATATCTAGTTTTGTTTTTTTTTTACATATCTAGTTTTGAAGGTTTACTATAAAAAATGTAGACTATCTCAGTAATAATTTTTTGTATTGATGATATGTTGAAATAATATTTGGATATATTTGATTAAATAAAGGTCATTAAAATAAATTTTACCTTTTCATTAATGTGTCTATAATTTAAAATGATATATAGGGCTTACATTTATTTAAATTGGACAGTACTAATCTAAGTCTTTATGAAAATAATAATGAAAATCAAAATATAACAAATGCAATAAAGGTAAATGTATTGTTAGAAGTGCTACTTAAATGTGGACCACCAACAGCATCAGTATCAACTAGAAACCTGTTAGAAATATTGACTGTTAGGTATTCTAGACTACTGAATCAGAAACTCAGGGAACAGACTATATATTTGGGGTGTGTGTGTGTGTGTTTCAATCACTTCCAGGTGATTCCAATCTTATCAAATTTGATAGGTACTTCTGATAGGAATGCAGAAGGATTGGTAACTGGTTCTGTTGGAAGAGAAGACCATGCCATCTATTTGAGTTACAGAGAAGTGGTAGGACAGGGGAGGCCATGTAGGAAACGGTCCAGGCATTTAGTTTCAAATACAAATAGGTAGCCTACAGCAGTGCTCCCACTCTACTTGGCAACTACAGTTGCAGCTTTTTCTGGAAACAGTGCCCTCTGGTTTGACTGGGTCTGTTGTCTTCTATACCTTTTTAATCCAAAGTGAGCCAAGAACAAAGGGAATCTAAAGTTTCTGCCCTCAGTGAAATTATTTTGCATTTGTAAAGCACAACCTCAAAAGTATGTTTGTTATTCCTAGTGTTGTGCTCACACCAGGTGGATGTGGAGCCTACTCGGCAGCCTAAGTTCAGAATTAGAGTGCAAGAGAACAGTTGCAATAGCTCAGGAGCCAGCCCATAACAAGTGGGTCAGCTTCTAAATAGAACTGCTTCTTGAGAACATCATAAGGCAGGGGAGGATTAGGAGTAGTTATAGAGATCTTTTTCCATTAGGAAACAGTTCTATACTAACTCCATGATTCTGCACTTTGGATTTATGGTCTTTATTTTCCCTTGGGCTCTTAGCAAATGAATGCCTTTCAATGATGAAGTCTAAATTCTGCCCTTGGTCTTTCAGTGGGGCTATATGGAGGGACACAAGTCCAGAGAAGTCCATACATTGTGATGTGGGTATGACCCATTGTGAATTAAAGGTCTTAGTAAGCTCATGCTTACTTTTTCTGGGGGAGAGGAGAGCTGGGGATAAAGAGACATCATCACTGTCACCTTTACTGTAGAGGAGACTTAATGTGCATAACAAACTCCTCTTTATATGGAAATCTGTCTTTGCTCTTTGCTCCCCAGGTTTCATTTTATTTATACCTTGTGTGTTCAGCCCTCTCTGCTCACAATGATGTTATCACCTTCCCTTGCTGAGAATTATACTGTAGAAGTTTGGGGCCAGCACAAAGTTTCCATTAAATAATTTCTTGGAAGTGGCATTGTGTCTATGACTCTCACCCACCCAAGGAAGGGCAAGTATCAGACCATCAGTAGTGATAGCTGCCTCATGTTTACTGATAATTATGCTAATAATAATGCTAATAATAATGTGAAGTGATAGCAGTAACAGTAGTGGTGGCAGTATTAATGGGCAAAAAGATATCATTTATTTGGTCCTACATGTTTCAGGAACTGTGTTATGTACTTCACTACTATGCCAGATTATATTTTTCTTTTCTTTCTTTTTTTTTTAGATTATATTTTTCAAACAAGAATACCCAAAATATCTCATCCCACAGGTTCTTACAATGTGATGTTGGCATTCATTGAGATATGAGGTCTATGTTCCATCCCCTTGTATCTGGGCAAACCTGTGACTATGGTAGAAGTGACACTACGAGTTCCAAGTTTTACTATGAGTTCATAAAGGATGACATGCAATAAGATGCTGCTGCCATTCTGGATGGATCACACAGAGATGGACACGTCCAAGGAGCCCTACTGTAGGAATTTTTAAGCCCCTAGCTGTAGGAATCTCCCCAGTATCAATTGCCAGACAGGTGAGTAAACTAATTGTCAGGTGATTTCAGCCCAGTTGATGCCAAGTGAAGTAGAGACTAGCTGTCCTCATTACGTTCTGTCCAGAATGCAGGTTTGTGAACAAAATAAATGGTGTCATTGATTAAAGCCACAAAGGTTTAGGGAAGTTTGTTATACAGCAACAGAAAATGGAATGTGTATGTTATCTCACTGAACCCATATAATAACTTTTCAAACTAGGTATTATTATTGCCATAGCTATCTTATGGATGAGGAAACATGCAAAGGGGTTTAAGTTATTTGCCTGAGACCTCACAGTTGGTATGTGGTAGTGCTGAGCTGCAAGCCGAGGTCTACTTGGCTGTGTGTGAAGATTCTGAGTCAGATCCTACCCAGCCTTGGCTCCACATCTCATTCATGAACATCTGTAGGCAAAGATGACCACTGTGTTTTTTACTATGCCGTAAGAAAGAAGACTTACCTTTAAAAGTCTGCAGATAAGGCTGATTCCTACACTCAGTATGAAAAGACACTTGGCCTTGAAGTGGGAATGGGAAAAAAGAATACTGGCTGCCTTGAAGTTAGATTAGGGCCACAATGTCTTAGTTCACACTTGGTGGACTTTTAGATGTTGGCCTGTATGTATATATGTATGTATGTATGCATGTATTCATTTGTTTATGTATTATACATAAACATATGGTGTTATGTATTTGTATAATGATTCAGAATTATATTTCCACCAGGAAAGGTGTTCTAAGAGTCAAATGGTTTCTTTATTATCTTTTATTTTGGAATTCACTTGGTTTGAAGCTGGAGACAACCCATCTGGGATAATCTTTTAGGGCTGAGCAGTCAGCTGTGTTGCTTACATTTTCACCAGCTGTTACACCCAAAATGATAATGGAGCTATCCTTTGAACTGCAAGGTCCCAGAAATAGAGGGAATACCATCAGGGATAGCATAAAGCATAGTATGATCCAGTGCACAAAAGTGGGAGAAAGGGTAATAACTAGGCTCATTCATAGTAAACAGGGACCTTCAACCAGGTGGAACAGCTCTGCTTCTGTAGAGCTGGTTTGTAAACCAGAATCCCCAGGCAGCAAAGGACCAATGCAGGTAGGGTCTACTCATTTTTCTCCATTTCTCTGGGGTTACCATGCTATAGGGCAGAGAATTATCCTGTGTGCAAGGTAGCCCTTCTCATTCTTTCATACTCCTTCCTTTTTCATGGCTCCCTTTTGATTGATTCAGGGAAATATTTCTTTCCCTTTAAAATTAACTTTGAAAAAAAATAAAATTAACTTTGAGGTATGATTTATATGCAATTAAATTCATATATCCATATAATCTGTATAAGTGTAGAGACTGATGAGTTTTGACAAATGTACATACTTGTGTAGCCACCACCATAATCAAGATATAGAATATTTCCATCTCCCTGTATAGTTCTCTTGTGTTCCTCTGCAATCAGATCTCTTCCCCTATACCTTCTCTAGGCAATCAGTGATACAACTTCCATCATGATAGGTTTGTTTCTTCTGTTCTAGATTTTCACATAAGTGGATTCAGACAGAATGTTTTATGTTTTGCTTTCACTCAATGTAACATCTGTGAAATCTATCCATTTGCTGCATCAGTGGTATGTTCCTTTTTTAAGGCTGAGTAGTATTCCATTTACAAGGCTATGCCCCAATTTGCATTCATACATCTAATGATAAATATCTGGGTTGTTTCCAGCTTAGGACTATTATGAATAAAGGCACTATAAATGTTTGTTTACAAGTCTTTGAATGGACATATGTACATTTCTCTTGGCTAAATACCTAGGAGTAGAACTGCTGGGACATATGGTAATCATATATTTAACTTTGTTAAAAATTGTCAAACTATTTTCTGAAGTGGTTTATCATTTTATGTTTTTTTAAAAAATATTTTATTTATTTATTCATGAGAAACACAGGGGGAGGGGGAGAGAGAGAGAGAGAGAGAGAGAGAAGGAGGCAGAGACACAGGCAGAAGGAGAGGCAGGCTCCATGCAGGGAGCCTGACATGGGACTCGATCCTGGGACTCCAGGATCACACCCTGGGCTGAAGGCAGGCGATAAACTGCTGAACCATCCGGGCTGCCCTCATTTTATGTTTTTGTTCCAAGATTTAGTTATGTTGATCGACAGATTAATTTTTTAGATAAGAGTATATTGGTATGATTGAAAAGTCAAATTGCAGAAAATACAGCAAAAAGTCTCCCTCCCAGCTTCAACTCACCTGAAAGTAAGCGTGTTACTAGTTAATTACCGACCTTTCAAGAGATAATTGAAACATTCAAGTGAACACTTAACTATATTTTCCCTTCTCATTCTTTATACAGATGAATGTGTACTGGACACACCTTGCTTTTCTTATTTAAAAACTTTGACTAATGAATCACTGACCTCTACTTCTGAAACTAATTATGCAGTATATGTTAATTAATTGAATTTAAATAAAAAAAATAAAGTAACAGTAAAACAAAAATAATCTATCTTAGATACTGTTAAAGAGATATTTTCCAAAGTGTGTTCTGAGGAACACTATCCCCATAAAAAGCTCTATAAGAAAAACGCTCCCCAAAAAACTTGGGAAAATGCTGCATTCTTCAGCTACTTTTCAGAAATTCACAATGCACATTAGCATATTAAAGGATCCAAGAAGTCCTGTGATTGAAACGTAAAATTATTTGACCTGAGAATATTTTTCTTTCCAGCAATACCTGTTTAACATTTTGCAGAACTAGACTTCTGCAGGATATTCTTGGGGAAGCACATGTTTAGACAGACTAGCAAATATTTTAGGCTTTGTGGATATGGTCTTTCTTCGAAGTACTCAATTCTGTAATTGTATTGTGAAAGCAGACATAGGCAAGATGTAGAGGAATGGGTATGGCTATGATTCAATAAACCTTTATTTACAAAAGAGGCAGCAGGCTACAGTTTGCAACTCTTGATCTTGAATATTAGTAGGATTTGAAATGAAGAAGGATTGGCAATTTTAAGTTTTAAAGTGTTTTTTCAAGTCCTGCTGTTTGTGCAGCTTTCTTCCTACAGGCTCCATTCCCTTCCCCACCCCAATTAATCCACCATCTCAAGGTCTGGAAGGACAGAAAGGGAAGAAAAGAGGGGACAAAAGCAAAGGAAAAAGATAGGGATGGAGAGAGAAGGAAAAGCTGAGAAGGAGTTGTGAAGAAGGTGTCTTGGAGCAGAGGCTAAAGAAAAGAAACACTACTAAGGGCTAAATGAATAGCTGCCCGTAGAGAAAGGTCCTCCTACTTGCTTCTCCTTTCCTTTTTTTGCCTCTCCTACCTCTGTTCTCCCTTCTAAGACCAAGTGTCCACATGGAACACTGGAAAAGGGCATCCATGCTTCACATTCTCATGGTCCTTTTGATTAGATAAATGTCCAGTGACTGAACCGAGACTTTTGGATTTGGGCTTTAGCATCTCCATCTGTAAGACCATGAAATCTTTGTTGTTCATGTCAAAACCATCTGAGGGTATATCAGCTTGTGGCCAGACATGTAATTCTGGCAGTGAATTTTGTAAGTTTTCCCATGCTAACAACTGGGCAATAGATGTAATAGTTATCTAAGGAAATTTTAGCTCTTCTATTTTAAGTATCAGATTTCATCAACCAGAAGAAGTAAAATACTGTTTTATGTATGGGTAAAAAAAAAATACAAAATATGACATAATGCTTTCTTGTATTTATTTATTTGAGAGAGAGCACAAGCAGGGAACGTGCAGAGCCCCATGAGGGGCTTGATTCAGGGCCCCAAGATCAAGACTGGAGTCAAAGTCAGATGCTTAACTGACTGAGCTAGCCAGGTGCCCCATAATTACAATTTTTATTTTATACTTATTCAGGGAGCTGCTTTAGACAATTGTATCATATGTCCCCTCACCCATATCATTAATTGCCAATTCTTTTGCAAGCATCTCAGCAACAAACCACAACCTAATTTTAACTGCTTTGTGAATATTTTCTTTCCTTTGATCTCATCTAGAACTTGATTGTTGGCTTTGGACTATGGAATGGACACCATTCTTAAAATGATGGACATTTGTTCCATGAATATCAAATTTCTGCCCTGCTACCCTACTTTGATGTCCTCTGCATACAGAATAATTTTTTTGTTTCAATGCTGAGTCACAGTGAATCTTTGTGGAGACTTTTTACAAAGCAGTTAAATATGCACTGGCCTCAAATGGAAAGATGAGGTGAACAGCTACAATCAGCATTCACCATGTACAGACAATGATAACTGTCATGAGTGCTGCCTTGCTAACAGCAATGTAATAGGCATCCTGGTCTCAGAGATGTTAAATGAACAGAAGCCTAGATGAAGATAAACATAAACTAATGATGAGATGAAGATGCATGCTTAAACTCCTAATTTCAAACTTTAGGAGGTAGAGAAAAAAACCAAGTGCCTTGAAGCAGGAGGTTATAACATTTTTTTTCCCTCACAACCATTTCCAAATGCTGCAGAGTGATATTCAGATACTTTCAGCTGAATACCCTCCTGCACACTGGAAGTCACCTGGATCAAAACACGTCTAACTATGGAATTCCTGCAGGTGCTAACTTGGTATGACCCACAAAACTGTATTTTCTCACTTGTCCGCCCTACTGTGAGCTCAAAAAAAGATCTATGGTTTACATAATGAATTATGTATAAGAGTGTGAAGTGCTGATCATTTTAAAGTACGAAAATCAGAACTGAACTATAGCTAGTTTTTTTTTAAACATGTGCTTTAGCACATATGCCAAAGGAATGTGTAAAGGAAAAAGCTAAATTAGAAATTTATATCCTTGTAAAAATGGCTTCATGACATTTAAAGTAAGATCTGACAGGCTACTGCTATAGTTAAGGAGGCTGCCTGGCTCCTTAAACCCCCTCTCTGAGCTGGGCTTGCCAGGTTCTGTTTGGTGGGGTAGGAAGTGCAGGGATCTAGTGAAGTGTGGGTGAATGTTGGTGTATCAGGGAAATCACCAAACTATACTGTGAGCTAACTCTCTTGGTCATGAATCTGTGTTTCTCTTGCCTGAGGTTCAGACCTAGGTCTGTTTAATCCCAAACTGTTCTTGCCATCCTCTGCCATTTCACAAACGTGCTGCTAGAACCGATGTCAAAACCCCAATATTTCTGTTCTATACAATTCATTGTAGTAAACAAACTTCCTGGCAAAGCTTCCCTGGAGATGGGGATGGTTGCCATGCGATATTCTAGATGCCAATTCATCCTTCTGTGCCCATGCTAGCATGGCAGAAGTCTGTCAGATGCTTGATCAGATTTCTTGGGCGGCTCCACATGAGAGTAAACTTCCAGATGTGTCCCTGGCTCAGAGCGTCACTGGCATACACCTGATGTGGTGTATGCTATACTCCCACCACAGACATGGAAATCCAAAATGATATAACCTGTTAATGATGTGTGCCTTTCATGCTTTCAAAAAGGCTTCAAGGTGGTTTACAACAGAACGGGCACATACGTAAGTCTTGTAATATAAAAACTGAGATCAAGAATTTACAGAGCAATGGAAAGACTAAAATGAGCTGAAACAGAGGGTGGAAGCAAATGCAACAGGGAGAAGCAAGAGCCACCTGTGAAATTCTGTGCTGCTCACCCTGCCTCCTGTGGTCTCATTGCTAAGCAACCTTAAAGGACACAAGCAACTCAATGTTTCTCCAGAATGTCAAGGAACAAAATCTAGCAACAATCAAGAGCTTGCCTGTGCTTGTGAAGGAAGGTTTAGGAAATGGGCTGTATGATTAAATTGGATAGTAGGCAAGACCTGATACTGTTCTTCTGAAAGGGATAGGCTGAGTATAGCAACTGGAGAAGACAGTGAGGTCCTTCACTGGTTCCAAAGCTGCCTCCATGAGTGTAAGAAGTAATTATTTCCTCTTACTGTACCACTTTCATTCCAATTCAAATCTCACACCTAGTACTTGTCAGTCTAGAAGCATGGAGGTAATAGAGCCAGGACAGACTCCATATGCCTACTCCAAGTTAGATAAAGGTCCTAATTTACTGAATCCCAGTTGAGAAGAACAGACAGAGCAGAAACAGATACAGCAGTCCTTGTCATGGGACTCTGGGCTTCTCATTCCTCAGTGGATAGGATCTTTATAGTATCTGAAGTTAAACCAGATTCTTGTATTGTCACTGCTCTTGCAGGCTTGGATCTTACATCTTTATTTTTGAAGAACTAAGTCTAATGATGTATATGCTTCAGTTTAAGGAGCCCTTACAAAGAACAGGGTCTCCTAACTCTTAAGTTCAAATTAGCATCAGATTGCTCTCCTCATCTTGAACTTTATGATATCTGGGGTGTGTGGGTGAAGGTAGCATTATCAATATCCTGTAGCCCTTAGAGTTTTCTAGTATTCTGGAAAGAGGTTTCCCTCAACCGCAGCATGTCATTCTGCTGCTCAAATATCTAGTTGGCTTCCTTCAATTTAAGGAGAAATTTCAAGATCAAGATCACATAGGTAGTAAAAAACAAATAAACATCACATAGGTAGTAAGTGGTAGGTCTGAAACCTGAACTAAAGCTTTCTAACTTTGTTCAGAGCTATAACTCACCATCACACATGAGGATGCGTGGCAAGCACCTAAAATTTCTAAACCAACCGAAGCCTCTATGTTCTGTTATCATTTCTGCTATGTTAATATGAAAATAAAGGTGTAAACAGAACTCTCAGAGTAGTCACAGGGTCATCCGATGATGCAATCTCAAAGTTTAGGAATGGAGGTCACATTAGCTTTTAAGAAGACACTAATTTTATATTCTAGGGTATTTTAGTGCGCATCTAATATATAGTTCCCAAACTTGTCTTGTCACTGGAACCAATAGGATTTTGGAAACCCTTCTGATGAATCTAATGAGAAGCCAAGACTGAGAATCACTGATCTAATAATAGCTGTACATTAAGTGGCTCTCATAGCCTGTCTCATTGAATGAAGCTTGAGAGGAACTGGAGGTAGTATAAAGAATGAAGTGTTTGGAATTAGGTCTTAATCCATATCCAGGTAGCTCAGGAGAGTGCTTCTAGCTGTGTGATTTGGGGCCACTTGGTCATTTTAAATTTTACTTCCTTCATCAATAAAGTAGAGACTTAGGATGGTTTGGTGAGATGATATATGAAAGTGCTTCTTGCAGTGTCTGGTTGGGTCATTCTGGCTGCTATTATCATAATTATTATTAACCCTGCGGATGTCTTCTTCCTTCCTAGAGCATCATAGTCTCTCACCAAAGTCTCTAACAAAGTAGCAAGTGAGAACACGGGACACTGAGAGTATATCTGGAAAAAAGTCCACCATGATAGATGTTCAGTAGCTCCCTGACTTTCTAAAACAGGCTCACAAAAGTAGGGTGAGGCCACCCAGAGATGTGTAATTATACGGAGAGGTAGGAGAATATTCCCTGGAGATTATGCTTTTTTATAAACATGTTTTGTTTGAAATACGTAGGGCCTTTTGGGTGACTGAAAACTAGCCCCTTCCTACCAGACGCACATGTAAATTAATCTTGCTCATAGGAGCAAGAGCTCAGGTCAAAACCAAGGCTGACATGTTTTATTTCTCAGGGCTTTGAAAAAAGCAGCACTGAAAGGAAAAGCCAGTCCTACAGATGGCCAGTCTTGCAGGCAGGGGAGGTCACACTTGGACCACAGATGCTGTGGCTTTTCCTACTGCTTTCTCTTCTCACCTACACTCCCGACCTCAATAAAACTAATTGTCACAATAGCTATTTTACAACAGGACTATCATAAAAGTCCTTCTCAATCCTATTTTAAAAATGTTTATCACTATTTTCTTCTATTTGTTTTATAATTTCATCATTTACATTTAACTGTGTAGTGGATACTGTGTGCCACTCAGTTTCTGTCTTTAAGACTAAGGCTCTCATCCACCAATTGCTGGGAGTATTGGCTGCTGATGGCTCATAGCTGAATTCCTCTTCTGGAATTTCTCTCAGCTAAAGGGAATGGTCTTACCCAAGATTACAACCCTCTAAGGTGAACCCTAAATCCAACATCTGGTTGATATCAGAGTACAAAAGCCCCTGTCTCAATTTGGGATAACTATGAAGGGCCCTTCCAGATCCACAACTCCCCCGGGTGTGGGCTGAGCTCTGTGTTGACCATATGGCAGCCTGACTTCCCCTCTGCTCCAGTAGACTAATTGATTCAGCACTGAACCTCCTACACATCAAATCTCCTTAACTAGACTGTTTCCTAGGGAACCTTGGATGAACAGCTGAATCCATATGAAATTTACTTTTCATATAACGTGTGTGGTAAATCTCTAAGTTATTGTTTCCAAATACTTATCTCAGTAACATTTATTTAATTATCCTCATCCCAGTTTTTGGAAAGCTTCCCTTATTATATATTTTAAATTATTAAATAAATTAGGGACTGTTTCTGGGCTATATAGTCTACTTCTCTCATTTGTCCACTTTTTGTACCTGTAATACAATACTTAAACTAGTATTATTTTATGACATGTTTTGATTTTTGGCAGAGAAAGCCCCTCCTCATTACTCTTATTTTTAAAAAATGTCTTTACTACTTTTGCCTATTCATATTCCCAAATAAACTAGACTAGTTTCTATAGGTTAATAAAAAATTCCATTATTAGAATTTTAATTTGAATTTCATTAAGGCTACAAACTAAATTTTGAAATCTTTGCAATGCTAAATCTTTTCTTGAGATAGAATCTGATGTCTCTGTGTCCAAACATTCAAATCTTTTATGCCTCTTAGTGAAGTTTTACAGCTTACTTTATGCCTTGGTCATTGGTAAAGTTTAGCTTTTCTTGTATTACAAGAGAATAGTTTTCTTACATGTTCTAGATGTTCACTGCTGGAATATAGGAGAACTATTAGTTTTTAATTAACTTTAGTGATGTATAATTTACATACAGATCGAGAACAAGGCAAGGATGTTCCTTCTCACCACTCCTTTCAACATCATACTGGAAGTCCTAACTAATAAGACAATTAAAGGTAATAAAAGGGACTAGTAAGGAAATAAAAGGTACAGACTGGGAGAGAAGAAATAAAGTTGCTTGCAGATGACAGATTTGTCAACGCAGAGTATGCCATGGAACAAATAAAACCCCAAAAGACAACAACATAAAATCCTGGAGCTAATTAAGCAAGGTTAATATATAAAAGTTAATTGCTTTCCTATATATCAGCAATGAATAATTGAAATTTGAAACACCACACCATTTATATTAGGGCTCCTCACCCCAAGAAATGCTTAATAAATATCTAATAAAATATGTACAAGATCTATATGTAATGAAAACTATAGAACTCTGATGAAAGAACTCCAAGATCTAAATAAATGGAGAGAGATTACATATTCACAGATAGGAAGACTCAATATTGTTAAGATGTCAGTTCTTTCCAACTTGATCAATAGGTTCAACACACAATCCTGGTCAAAATTCCAGAGCAAGTTATTTTGTGGATATTGACAAACTAACTCTAAAATTTTCCTGAAGAGGCAAAAGACTGAAGAATAATGAAGAACAAAGTCAAAGGACTAACTCAACTTAAAGACTTATTATAAAGCTACAATAATCAAGGCAATGTGGTATTGGCAAAAGAATAGGCAAAGTGGGGCAGCCCCAGTGGCGCAGCGGTTTAGCACCACCTGCAGCCTGGGGTGTGATCCTGGAGGCCATGAAAATGGAGTGCGCTTCTCCCTCTGCCTGTGTCTCTGCCTCTGTCTCTCTCTGTGTGTCTCTATGAATTAAAAAAAAAAAAAAAGAATACGCAAAGTGATCAATGGAATAGATAGAATCCAGAAATCAACCCACACAAATGCAGTCACCTGATCTTTGACAAAAGAACAAAAACAATTCAGTGGAAAAAGGACTGTTTTTCCTCAACAAATGGTGCAGGAACAACTGGATATCTATAGGCAAAAAAAAAAAAAGAATCTAGAACTGATCTTACATCTTTCAGAAAAACGAATTCCAATTGGGTCATAGGTCAAAATATAAAACATAAAACTCTAAAACTAAAACATTTTAGGAGAAAATAGGCGATCTTGGCTTTTGTGATGAGTTTTTAGTTATAACACAAAAAGCAGGATCCATAAGCAAAAAAAAAAAAAAAAAAAAGATAAGTTGCACTTCATTAAAGTTAAAAACTACTACTCTGAGAAAGACACTGGTAAGAGAATGGAAAGCTACAGATTAGAAGAAAATATTTATATACATCTAATAAAGAACTTATATCTAAAATATACAAATAACTCTTAAAACTTCAATAATAATAGTAAGAAATCCAATTTAAAAATGGGCAAAGATTTGAACAGACACTTCAGCAATGAAGATGTACAAATGAGGATACATAAAGATGTTCAACATCAAATGTCATTAGGGAACTGCAAATTAAAACAATGAGATTCTGCCACACACATATTAGAATGGGTAAAGTTTAAAAAACTTATGATATCAAATGCTGATGAGGATGAGAGAACAGGGACTCTCATTCATTGCTGGAGGAATGCAAAATGGTACAGCCAATTGGAAAACAGGCAGTTTCTTATAAAGCTAAACAGTTTTATCCTGTGATCTCACAACTGTTCTCTAGGTTGTTTACCCAAATGAGTTGAAAACTATATCCACATAATAATCTCCACATCAATGCTTATACTAGCTTTATTCACAACTGACAAAGCCTGGAAGCAACCAAGATGTCTTTCAATAAGTAAATGAATACAGAAACTATGGCACATCTATACAATCAAGTATTATATTCAGTGATAGAAAGAAATGAATTATCAAGCCACAAAAAGGCAATATGCCTTTAAGTGAAAGAGGCCAGCCTGAAAATGCTATATATTGTATATATTGTATGATTCAAATTTATAGACAGTAAAATTTACATATATTAAATGTGCAGTATATACTCATTAATTAGCACTCTAATTAAGATACAGAACAACTCCATATCCCCCTGAAACTTTATACTCCTTTTCAGGCAACACTTTCCCTCAGAGCAACCACTATTCTGACTTCTATCACCACAGATTAGTTTTGTCTATTTTTGAATATCACATAAATAGAATCATTAGCTATTAATTTTTTTATGTTGACTTTGTAATTGTATACTAACATCTGCTACTCATTCTAATGGTCTAGGATTTTTCAGGAAAATAATGATATTCCGATAAATAATAATTTTGTATTACTCTTCCCTAAGTTTGTTACTCTTACTTTTATTTCACATCTTATTGTATTGATCTGAATGTTTAGAATAAGCTTATCTAACAATGATGGTGGTGGGCATTCTTGTTTTGATACTGGATTTAATGGGAATGACTATTCGCACTAACAGTTATTATGATGTTAAGGTTGTATCCTTCTATGTCAATTTTTTTTTTTGATTGATTGAAGATTTTATTTAGGTAGTCATGAGACGCACCCCTTCTATGTCAATTAATTAAGAGTTTTTTAAAAAAGGAATGACTATTAAATATTATCAAATTTTTTTAATAAAAATTTTTTCTATAAACTACTGAGATGGTCATTCAACAATTCTTGTTAGATCCCATGGTCTATTGGTCTATATTAATAGATGCTAATAAGCAATCCATCTTGGCATTCTTTGAATAACTGAATTCATTTGATAAAACTTTGTTTCAGATTGTTATATCTGTATTTATGATTAAGACTGTTCTGTAACTTTGGGGTATGTGTATGTACTTTAGGCACCAAGTTAGGTTTTTGGTAACTGGGTTACATGAGCTATGTAACACAAAGTAAGAAGCTTTAAATGTTTTCTGTAATTTGGGCCAGTTTATATAGCATGTGAAATATTTGTTTATTAAACATTTTGTTTTAGTTTATTTGTAAAACTACTCCTTTTTGGATATAATTCTTTGACAACTTAAGAATTTAAAAAATTGACAGCTTAAACATATCTCAATGCTTATAGTTATATCTGGTTTTCTATATAATCTTATTTAGGCTTTTCTATAAATTGTGCACTTTGTTGAAATTTTCACACTAAGCACAGTACAAAATGTAGCCTTGTTTAAAAATTTACTCACACTCTTCTTATATTGAATTTTGTTTTACCTTTTTTTATTTTTAAAAATATTTTATTTATTCATGATCTCTCTCTCTCTCTCTCTCTCTCTCTCTCTCTCTCTCTCTCGGCAGACACAGGCAGAGGCAGAGGGAGAAGCAGGCTCCATGCAGGAAGCCTGATGTGGGCCTCGATCCAGACTCCAGGATCACGCCCTGGGCTGAAGGCAGGCACTAAACTGCCGAGTCACCCAGGGATCCCTTGTTTTACCTTTTTAAATAGATTTATCAAACTTACACTTTTTTTCAATCAACTCCTAAATATACTCATAAACTTGACTATCTTTCTAATTCGTTTATACTTTATTTTTAAAATTTTTTTAAAAGATTTTATTTATTTATTCAGGAGAGACAGAGAGAGAGAGAGACAGAGAGAGAGACAGAGAGAGAGACAGAGAGAGACAGAGAGAGGAGCAGGCTCCATGCAGGGAGCCTGATGTGGGACTTGAGTCCGGGTCTCCAGGATCATGCCCCAGACTGAAGGTGGCACTAAACCACTGAGCCACCGGGGCTGCCCTAATTTGTTTATACTTTAAAAAAATCTTCCTCTTCATACTTTAAGTATATTTTGTTGTTCTTTTGATTTTTTTGAGCTGAGTTCATAGCAATTTATCTTTATTCTTATTAAATGACGAAAGCTTCCAAGGCTATGGATTTGTCTGAAATGAGCTTTAAGGATTTTCATTTTGCTTGTGTATTCAGAATTTATTATCAATCCACACACCATCAACCTTTACGTATGACTGTTTCTATAAAATATTTTAATTACCTTTCAGCCATAAGGTTTGACATGTAGTTTTTGTACTGCTGTTATTTCTATGTAATCTGCATTTGAACTTTTCACTTTCTTTAATATCTAATATTTATTTAGGATGGTTGTTTTAATAGACATGAGATCTTGGTTTAAATTTTTATTTTCTAATTTCTAACTCTTATTATACTAAGAAGAAAATTTACTTTTTTAATTTAGTGAGGCTTTTTTATTGATTCACTATAAAGTAATTTTTAATAAATGATCCATGGATATTTGATTATATCATCTGTAAGGTACAAAGTTTGATATCTAGTTATCTCATTAGCTTTACTAATAAGCATATTTACATTCTATTTATTTTTGACTTCATGATTTACTGACGACTAAGTATAGTGTGCTAATTTTTCCATAACAATTATGTTTCTTTCCAGCTTTTGCTTCTAATAGTTTTTGGTCTCTCCATCTTTGTGTTATAATACATTATACATTCATGGGTCGGGGGGGAGTCACAACTTTTACAAAATAGTCCTCTTAGGTGAATAGAGAACATAGCTAATAGAGCTATATTTTGTTTTAGGTGAAAATCTTTATCACCTAATAGGTACTTTATTTACATTTATTGACATAATTGTTAGGTCTTATTTCTCTCGTCCTGCTTGGTGATTTCTAGCTTACTGTTTGTTGTTCTGAGATTTCCTTACTTGTTTTTAAAGTATATACACTGCTATTGCCTGCCATAATTATGTTTCTCTAAATATCTTTTTAATATCTTCAAAAAATTAATTAATTATTAATTAAGACACACAGAGAGAGGCAGAGACATAGGCAGAGAGAGAAGCAGTTTCCCTCAGGGAGACAGATGTGGTATAGATCCTAGGACCCTGGGATCATGACCTGAGCCAGAGCCACTCAGGTGCCCCATATTTCTCTATCTATACTAAACATGAAACTTTTATTTTTTTTTAAAAACTTTTATTTATTTAAAGGAGGCTCCATGCCTAATGTGGGGCTTGAACTCATGATCCTGAAATCAAGAGCTACATGCTCTAGCCAGCCGGGCACCTGTAAACATGAAACTTTTAATCTCTCTCACCTTTCCATCAATCCCACTTAAAGCAGGAAATTTATCAAGCCAAGTGGTCCTCACACATTTCTGTTTATAAAACAATTGTACTTATTTAAACAATCTGTTCCAAAGAACTACCAGCCAAATATGTCAATTGTTCTTCAGTATTCTACCAATTAAATTATCTAGCACTGGTGCCAAGGACACTGTGTATCAGTTATGCTTAAAATGTCATTTAGAAATAAAACTGCTTGAGTATAGATCAGAAATTCACATATAATTAGTCAAAAGAGATCTTGGTCATAGTTTCCACATTCTACTTCCCTCTGTTATAGATTGAAGTAAGTCAGATTGCCTCACCATACATAGATAGCTTCAGATCAGCTCCAAGGAATGGGAAAGAGAGACCAAGAATTCCCTTTCTTTGAGGACCATAACTCATAAACTCCATCTCACCATCTGCTCCCACTGGACAGATTCGGTTAATGTCCTCCTGGCTAATCATGTTCGTGACTTTGCTCTGGCTATTTTCCTCCTTCCATAATGATCTTTTCCATCAACCCATTTTTTTTTTAATTTTTTTTTTTTTTTTAATTTATGATAGTCACAGAGAGAGAGAGAGAGAGAGAGAGGCAGAGTCACAAGCAGAGGGAGAAGCAGGCTCCATGCACCGGGAGCCCGACGTGGGATTCGATCCCGGGTCTCCAGAATCGCGCCCTGGGCCAAAGGCAGGCGCCAAACTGCTGCGCCACCCAGGGGTCCCATCATCAACCCATTTTTTAAAAAGCTCAGCTCAAGTATCAGTGATTTTCCTGACAAACTGCTTCTCTGAGTGGCCAAAGAAGTGAGTTTGTTGTCCGGCTTATAGAATCTCATTTTTTGTCTTGTAACTATATGTGTGTTAAGTGTCTCCTCAATTTGATTACAGGACCCTTTAGAGCAGAAATACTCTCTTATACTTCGATCATGGAATGACAAGATTTTATGATTGGAAGAATTTCAAAACTCATCCGTAGATTGAGGACTAGGATGACCAAATTACAGTGCCAGATCTTATTCTGACTCAATGACTTTCAGAAACTTAATTCATTTCTTTGGACCTGCAAGATGGAGATGAGCTCCAAAGCCACTTCAAAAGTTAATATTGTATGACTCAGTGATAAGACTAATACTCATTTTATAGAGAAGGAACTGACTTACAGCCCAGAGAGAGAGAAAGTGACTTGCTCAAGTTCACAGAGTCAATTAATGGCCAAAGTATGGCTAGAAGTTCAATCTCCTGATCCCAGCCTACCAGTAGCTATCTCAGAATGCTCTTTGACTCTCACAAAACACAAGCATGGAAACTTGTTAGGACAGATGTCCTGTGAAAATACATGGATTGACTTACTAAGTAACCAAACTCTCCAGAAAAATGCAGTTGACTCCAAACTTTGAATATTCATAAACACTTATTATTTATTACAAAATTGTATAATTACTTCTTTATTTCAGCTCCTGGAAGGCACTAATTCCTTTTATACCATGCCAAAGTTTAAACTCTCTTTTTAAACTATTAATAAAATCTTATTCTTGACTTTGGAACTGTCTTCTAAGTTCCATTGTTCTTTTTTTTTTTCTTTATTTCCCCCCATTGTTCTTTACATGCTTCTGATTCTTCATTTGTTCATCTTTTCCACCAGAAAGATAAGTTATAGCAGAGGCATATTAATTTCTTTGGATCTCTGTTTCCTTATCTGTAACTAAAATGCATGTAACTGAATGTTCTCTAAAGATCCCTCTGACTCTAAGATTATGTGATTTTTTTTTTTTAATGAAAAAGCAAGAGCAAAGTAAGGAAAAGTGAAAGGAGGAGGAGTGTTTTAACCTAATTTCCCAAAATTAGTCTGAGACACGGCTTAAATGTAGGTAGTTTATTGTGCACACTGACTTCAGAGAAATAGGTATAGGGGACTGGAAAGAGTTAAAAAGTTAAGGAGAGAAAGAACATCAAAGGGAATGTTATGGAGCTGATTGCCACTGTGGGCAATTGGGACATAACCTTGCTAGAGATCCTTGGAAGAGCTATGTAGACTGTACCTTCATCCTTCCAGAGGACACAAGAGACAGAAGCTATCCATCGCCTATGCCCCTCATTAGTCAAAGGGTACCTGCCTCTTGGGATGTTAACCTGCTCACATGTCAGGAGTATGTAAGAAATGGAAGGGCCAAATGGCTCTCACAGTCATCCCACATGACTGTGCCAGAGAAGTCAGGGGCAGAATGAGGAGGACATGGCATTAGCTGAGGCAGATGCTTTCTGGTTACTTCTCCATGTGGCTGATTCATATAGCAATACCAAAAGAGGTGAAGGTGCTGGGCCCAGGGCTAGTTGGATTGGGGACTGAGGTACTCAGATCCAACTCAGTGCCTGGGTGACCCAGTCAAAAAGAGCCTTAAATCAAGAGTTTGGAGTGGCATGAGAGATAATGGTGTTTCCCAGAAGGCTTAAAAATGAGCAAAATATCATTCAGAGAAAGATAATATTAAATGTGGTAACATGTTACATCTCTGCTGAAAGCCCTCTAGAACTTTCAGCTTACCTAGACCAAAAGGTAAGTCTTAGCAATGACCATCAACTTTTCCTCAGATCACATTTCTTTTTCTCCACTCTGCTCTAGCCACATTGACTTCCATGTTGCTCCTCTAACACATCAAACAGCCTCTTGCCTCAGGGTCTTTGAACCTATTGTCAGTGTGTTAAAGGCTTCTCCTATACTTGATGTTGGTATTTGCTGGGATGTTATCTGAGAGGCCTTCTGTGACCATCCCAGATATGAAAGTGCATTCCTATCACCTTTCATATCATTTACCTAATTTTTAAATATTACCACTTAAATTTTTCTATACTACTTAACAGTACTACCTCAGTTCATATTATATGTCTGTTTTTAAAAATTAATTTATTTTTAGTATCCAGTAGAATGTAAGCACCACCTGATAACACTTTATTTCGTTCACTGGCATATCTCTAACATCTAGACTAGCTCTTGGAAATATTAGGCACTTGAAGAAAAAAAGAATAAATAAATAAAATAAATAAATAAAATAAAATAAATAAATAAATAAAATAAAATTAAAAAAGAATAAAAAAAGATAAATTGAATGAAAGCATTCATGCCTTGCTGATGCTAAGTTTGTTAAAAAAAAAAAAAAGGGAGGTCTAGTATTTTTCAAAAGTCTCTTAAACAGAAGCACAAAGACCATTAGATTATGTTCTCTCTGGATGATGATGACAGTTGTTAGTACAAAAGGTTGTGATGTAGCAAGACTTGAGCTTTTTGGACCTGGAAAGACCAGTGTGCAGTGTTACCTATAGCTGTGTTACTCTAAGAAACTCTGGGGACTAGAGGGAGCCATTTTGAGAAACATTGAATCAACTATCATCTCCCTCTGGTGAGTCCCCTGATCCTGTGGCTTCAGGCAATATTTTGTCCAGTTGGCTAATTAAATCAAGTACATTCTCTTAGAGAATGTCGAGGTGTGTGTATGTGTCCACATGTGTGGACAAATTCTCTTCCAACCAATGTGTGACAAAAACTGCAAAGATGTGCTGTAGAATCTGAAGAGGATAGTCCCCTAAATGTGACTATGGCATCAGGATGTGCACATATTTGAGAATGAATGGAGTAGCTAGAAGGAGAAGGCTAAATGGAGGTATTTTATGATAAAGATCTCAAGGATCAGAAAAAATGTCAAGTATTTAGGATTTTGACAACTTCTTATAGATAATAGCTTAGGTAGTGAGCCTAACAAAAAAGTCATTGAATCCAGACTCTTAGAAGAAGAATTAAAAGTAGGGAAAGGTTTATATTAAGCAGAGGCAATGGCCTGATTCTTGAGTGATGGTGGGCTTGTCAGTGAAACTCAAACAATGTTACTGATGCTGTATGAAAGGGGCACATATAGTACTACCTGAAACTCTATAGTGCCATTAGTTTTTAAGATGTTTTTAATCATTTGAAATTTAAATCTAGCATTTGTGAATATCAGGAGTATGGAATTGGGATGTGAAGATTCTAGAAAAATGGAACTAGCAAAGAAGCTTGTAACCCAAGCTTGGTTTACATGAATGGAAGTAAGAGAGTTCATTTGTTTCCTAAAATTGTATGTAAAATTTTGTATGTAGTCATGTACATTTTTTTCTGGGAGAGTATAGGGCTGGGTTGACAAATATTTCCTGTAAAGGTCCAAATAGTAAACATTTTGGACTTTGTGGGCCAGATGGTCTCTGCTGCAAACTATTCAACCCTGCCCATGTAGTGTGAAAGTAGCCACTGATAATATATAAAAGAATGGGCATGGCTGTCTTCCAAGAATCTATTCACAGGAGGTAGGCTGAATTTGGCCCACAAGCCATAGTTTACTGATCCACTGTATAGAGTAGTGCTATGCACAAGAACTCTTTGCAATAATGAAAGTGTTCTGTATCTGTGCTTTCTAATATGGTAGCCACCAGCCACATCGGCCTATTGAGCACTTGATATGTAGCTAGTATTACTGGAGAGTTTTTAATTAATTAAAATTAAAATTTAATAGGTACTTGTGACTATTGGATACCATAGTGGACAGTATAGGTCTAGAACTTTCATCACATAATTACAGGTATGGCAAAAATCTCCATAGGCTCCCAGAAAAGAGAACCTCACTCTGCAAGGAGAGGTGTTGCACCCAGGGAGAGCTCCCCCAGGACCTTGCCAATACAGCATATGCAGTCATTCAAAACTTGCCTCAGATAGGGTCTTGATGGATTAGTGTCAGGGACTCAGGACATGGTCTGATTCTATAGTAAATGCTCAGGGATCTGTAGTGGATAGATTCTCTGCTTTCTCTCTATCTCTCTCAATACATCAGAACTGGAATCTAAGCTCAGGGCTATCTATAAGCATTTCCTAATAAGGCTGATTACCATAGCACAAGAAGGATCATATTCTAATATTGTTTTGTTTACCTACCTCTGTAGAGTGTTCAAGTTGAGGTGGAGATCTCTGATCTCTATGCTTCACTGTTGGTGTCTCCTGGCTATATATTCCAACTTTTCCAATTTTCCCTGTTTGGTGATCATATTCATCATCCTTCAGAGCTTGTGGGAATGGATGTATGGGTTCAGATTTGGTGCCTGGATTCCAAGAAGTTCTTTCTTGTCAATTTTTGTCACGGCTACAGTAGGAGTCATACAGAGACTTTTCCAGATATTCAGCATCTCCCTTCAATAGAATTACCCGCAGTGGGATCTCAAGCCTATGTTGAATCTACAGCTTCCTCAAATCTCCACAAGATGAGATGATTCCATGAAGAAACCATTTTCCAAACCTCTTTTACATACTGTCCCTCCTAATACAAGGAGTGGCCATTCCAGTGGCAAACTAGATACCTTAGTTCCCTCTTAGGATCCGGATTCATCCAGGAGATCATGATTCAAAGCACCCGTGCCCTCCCCACTCCTCCTTGCTCTTCCTGCACCACCCCTCTCTGCTTCCAGAAATTGAATTCAAAGTTTCTGTATGTATTTCTGACACAAATTGACTTCTAGTTTGGTCTCGTGGATCTTGAGACTTCCCCCATCCTCTATCACTAGAATTCCTCTGACAAATATTAATAAGATTACTTCCTCTGATTCCTGAGATTTAATTAGGTTTATCCCCAGGGAAGTATGTGCCTCATGGAACACAGGGGGTCATGCTTCTGGGGAAACCAGAAGAGACAGACATGATAATCCATATGGGTCCTGTGTCTATAAATGGCACTGATACAGTAGCTAAGGGCAGATTCCATATGTTTTATGCTCCCCAGAGGGTTCTTGAAGATGAAGAAAGGCAATATTTTGACTATTCAATACACTGCAGTTTGCATTGGGCATTCTGTTGTTGGTTTTAGGAAATAGTCATTTGTCTAGTTTCTCTGCCTCTATTACAATGTCTCATCAGAGGACTGTTTCATTAGTATGGTAAATTGCACCATAAAATAATCAGCAATGGAAGAGACTTATTATGTCTGGATCAAATCCATAACCAGGAGTTTCTTTATTCCAACATTTTTACTCATCACCAATGAGACATTTGATAATAGTGAGCATCCCCAAATAAAGCAACCACTCACACTAAATGTCAATATATTTCTTTAGTGGCCTAAAACCTGACTTATTTTAGGTCTACTGTGTTTTCTTCCTTATCTAGGGGCTGAAAGACACGTGTATAACTATCTCTTTTACTTTTTTTTTTTTTAAAGATTTTATTTTTTTTCTCTTTTACTTTTTTAATTACAAATGTAAGTCTACACAAAAGTAGATATACTAGCATTATGAACCTTACCTGTGCCAACAGTTATCAACTCCTGGACAGTCCAGTTTCACCTAAACCCCTATCCACTTCCCTCCATTCCCACACTACTTTGAGGTAAATTCCAGACATTATATAATTATACTGATTACTTAAGCATCCCTTTTATCCCCCTTATCTAATATGTTGTCTCCTTCCCATCTCTAATGTTTTATTTTGAAGTGAATATCAAATAGCATATTTTTAAGGGATTCATTTCTTCTCCCAGCCCAATACAGTTTAAAAAATGATTTGTTCATTAATTTTAATAGAATTGAACACATTAAAAAACACAGGTGCAACTTGGTCAGCACAGAAATAATGAGTTAGAATCCAGTAAGGCCAACAAGGCAAGCTCCATTCTCTAGAAAAGGCTGAATATAGTTGGAAGACAGTATTTTATTTTTTCAAAAGCACCAAAACAAAGCAAATATACTAGCAGCAGCAGCAACAAAAAAGAAAAACACAAGATACACCCTATCTGATCACTTCCCTGTAAAACCAAATGGCTTTATTGTGCAAGATTTTCTCCTATGTCATTCTAAAAAAGGACTTTTTCAAGAAAATTAACTATAATCTACATACCAAGCAAAACATACTACCTTTGTGTCTGTTTCTCTTGTGTGTGTGTGTGTGAGCATATGCGTGTATGAACGAGGGACATACACACGCAGAGACTTTAGATTTAGAAGGGCACTTCCTCCTCATCTCTCTGTCTCCTCCCTGGAATCTCCTGGCCAAAGGTGCTCTCCAAAGGGACAAAGTCTCTTCTATGGAGCACAGCCACTGTACCTCAGGCTTTCACATGAAAAGTGGAGCTGAGGAAGAGAAAACTTCTATCTAAAGGCAATTTACTTATTTTTTTAAAAGTTGTCTTCCCGAAGGGAATCACCTGTACCCAGCCCATTTTGGGGTAGGTAAATAGCTGGAGGCATTTATGGCGCTTTTAATACCCCCTTTCCTCCTTCACATTATCATGATAGTTTTTTCCAAAAGCAAAGCTGCTAGATGCAAAGGATTAAAAGACAGGAAACTCATTCCTTTGAGAACTTCCATTGCATGTTCCCCAGCATCAGTTCCTTGATATGGGTAACTTTAGTTTAACTTTTGTATGTGGAGAGGATGTAACCACACACAATCCTATAACCCTTCTCCCAGAAAATCCTGATCACAGCCTAGAAGCATGTTTAATTGGCAATTAAGCAGTCATTCATAGGATGGTTCTGAGATGGATGCTGCTCACCAGTACAGTTTTGGGTGAAGGCTGAATAGAGGGCTCTGGGCCTTTACTCTGTGTGCTTGTGAGCTGTGATAAAGATTATTTGACCCTTTTCTTTGCCTTAAAAGAAACCAATAAATAAAAATGAGGCTAAACAAGCAAAGGAATGGGTAAGTAAAATCTCTCCCAAAAGATGTTCCTGTGTGATTAGCAAAGCTGCTCAGAATTAAACCTGGAGGGTGAAGGAGGAATTGAAAGTTGGGCTCCTGCCACTTCCAGGATTTTCCTCCTCCTCACCAGAGCTTTTCTGTGAAGTCTTGGATCTTGTCTGGCAGGAACAAGACCCAGCAAAACTCTGCCAGTCACAGCCAGGCTGTCACAGGCTCTAAGGCATCAATAAACTCATGTTGCAATGTGTCACCTGCTTAGAGAACAATATTTATCTTTTTCAGCGAAGAGCCTCAATCTCATTTCCCAGATTCCTTCCCTGATTCTAGTGACAGAGACCTGGAAAATGTTCCAAGGCATTAGGCAATAGTGGGAATGTTGTTTTTTTAAAACAGATGCTTTCTTCTCCCCTTGCACCTGCCATACACACAGTGTGGCCGAATTGAACAGAGGAATGGGGTTTTTAAACAAAATGCTAGTATTGTCACATATGATCCAAGATTCATTCATTTAGTAACTTCTCAAACACTATTTACCACCTACCATATTCCTGAAACCATACAACATTATGAAAATGTTTAAAACAGTCCTGACATTCTTAGGCAGCTCATAGGGGTTGGGAGAAGTAATATATAGATAAATAAACACTACCCACAGTATGATAAGAGTTAAAACAGAAGTGTGGGTTTAACACAGTGAGACTGAAAGGGAGGAATGAATAATTATCTCTAACCATCTTCTTCTTTTTTTCTTCCTGTCATCCCCACCCCCAATTATTTGGGGAATCTGTGGCAGAGAACTTCAGAGAGTGTTATCCAGAGTTCAGTTGTACATTATATTCACCCTACTATAAACTTGGACACTAAAAGTAAAAAACATACTGGTTTCCCTGTCTACTGCTCTCTGAGGCCTACTGACCCTGCAGTCATATGATAGTTTGACAACAGGAGATGTAAGTGGATAGGATGAGGTTAAGGAAAAATACACCCTGCTATCTGCCTGCAAATGTCCAATAACATTGTTCTCACCCTGCTTGGTTAGAAACAACTAAAGAGTTCCTCTGCTTCTTACAGGGTGATAGGGAAAACACTCTACTGAATCAGGCTGGGGGCTCTAGACAGTAAAAGCAGGTGAGTGAGAGCTCATGTGGTGGTGATAATTGTAAAAAAAGGAAAGACTGATCAAATTAAGGGGACTTCCACTGATGTCTACCAGACTTTTAATTATAGGTGACAGGCTTAAAGTTCTTTCCAACATCCCTTTATTTCCTTGTGCTCTGGAGGTCATAGCATAATTTTATACTTAGGCACAAATAATGAATTCTCTATTAGGTGTACACCACTGCCCAAAACAGTTCCTTCTGACCTCATGTTGTTAGGTTCCAAAATTCAGAATAACAAAGGGAAGAGTTCCCTGTTTGAAAAAGCACACATGTAACTTCACTTCTGAATGCAGATCCAAACCCTCTTGGGCTAGGAGCCCTCCAAACCCTCACCAACGTGAGACACTGGCATGAGATCAGAGAAAGATTAATGAAACTAAACAGAAATCCCCTGAAAGATGAAAAAATTAATCTGAAAAGATGATAATGGAAAAGAAGAAACAAAAGGAGTTTTCAACAAACGGTACTAGGATAACTGGTTAAGCACTTGGAAAAAATTTGTCTATTTATGTATTTCACTTTATACTCTTGTTATGTATGCTTCTCTCTTGCCTTTCTTCCTTCACTGAATCTTGCTGCTCTTCTTTTCAAAATTTTCTTGGCTCTTCTCTTGCCTTTGCTTGTTCTGACAGGCTTTAGAATGATTTTGACCTTCCCCCCAAAACATGTACAGAAATGATCCTTGTTTCTGTTCTTTTCTTTTAGAAAAGTGGAATCACTGAGCCTCTGCAGCCTTAAGCTTCTGGGATGAAGTAACAAGAGTGTGACAGGGACAGAGAAAGGATAAACGCCAACCATAATGATCTTGACACCACTCTGGAGAGCCAGCACCTCTTCAGACACTTCAAAGGAAGCAAGAGCCCTTGGACCTTTCTGCTCATGGATATTTGCCAGAAGGGATGCAGATCACTATTAAAGAATCACCTGACATTAGTAAGAAGCTGGGCATGCAGACCTGTGACTTGAGGGTTGCCTGGGGGAAATGAATCCTAAATGCAGCCAGGCCTATGGTGGCCACCTCACTTAGATAGCCCATTTGGATAACAGGCATTTTCATTCTTTTGTCTTCATAATAACCTTAGTACCATGATGCCTATGCTAAAGCCCTGAATCAACCAAGAAGAAATTTTAACACGGTCTAAAAATGTGATTTGCTTCCAAGAAGTCCTAGTGCTCTGACAGTATCAATTGGGAGTTACTTTTCCTCTTGACTCTTGGCACTACTGTGAGTCATGGCATTAAAAAAAAAAAATTCCTTTTGCTAGGTAACTCATTTTTCTTCTGAACAGGGACACTGATAGCACAATTGGCACCTTTGTGTAGAATAGAGAAAGCCTTCCTTCCTTTGGATGAATAGTCCCACAGTCAGGTGCATAGCCTGAAAAGTCCAACCAGGTGCCTTTGTCCAGTGAAAACCTGGTGACTTGTCTCTGAGGCATCCACATTCCAGAGAAACATCTAGCTAAACTCATTCATTCAGCAAACATCAAGACAGTACCTGAGGGCAGTGGGAAACTAGTACTTCCTGAACTCCAGCTATAAGCTGGCACTTGAATGTCTTCTTTCATCAAATCCTCTCAGTGGGCATTATTATTGACATTTCACAGTTAAGGAGGTTAAAACATTTGCCAAAGGCTCCACAGTTAGTTAGTAAACAATACAGTCAGAATTTGAACCTGGGACTCTCTGATCCCAAGTCCATGTTCTTCCTACCTCATTATGCCAGGAACACAAAAAAGCACAAGATATGGTTCTTTCTTTCAGGGACACAGTCTAGTGGAAAAAGGAGATGATCTACAAAAATGTCAGTCAGTCTTGCTATAGAGACCACTTCTCCTCCTGATTCATTGCTGTATCTCAGCTGATTGGTACATTTAAGAGCCTAGATTCCTGGGAGGGATTTTTAGGGTTTGTGTTTTTCCATTAGGTTTATGCTATTCTATTTGATCACCACAATTCCTTCAGGCTTAGCAAGGTGAATTTTTTGTTTTTTGTTTTTCAATGTTATGTAGCTACTAAAGGATAAGGCCAAATTTCCAATGAATGGGATTCTGATTCTAAGGTCACCTTCTTTTTTTCATTGTGTCACACTGCCTCCTGGGTTCCTTGGGTGAGATGGTCTATGGGCTGCTTGCATAAAAGCTGGGACCCCAATCAAGAGAGTCTAGCATGGGCAGGAAGTCCAATGTCTAGGCCAGCTCTATAAACCAAGGCAGCAACAGGCAGTGGCATATGTCCTTTGGCCATTAGTTTTGGTCCTTGTCTCCAGTCTAATGGAGGAGTCAGCACTTAAGAAAGTGACAGGTAGTCAGTGCAACCAATTCCACATTAGGTATGAACCTCTAAAATCTGAAATCTTGATCTGTTTTCTTTTTAAGAAATAGAGCCACAATATTTACTTAAAAAATAAAAGTAATTCTTTCATATCATTAAATTCCCTGTTAGTATTCAAATTCCTGAATGTATTTAATATATTAATTTTAAATAGTTTGTTTAAATCAGGATCCAAATAAGGTCTAAACACTGAAACTGGTTGCCACTTATATCACTTCTAATCTACAAGTGATTTCTTTCTTTCTCTCATTCTCATTTTCTCTTTCCCTCTTTGCAGTTTGTTTCCAGGTAACTTGTTCAGTATAGTGTCCTGCATTCTGGGTTTTGTTGAGTGCATCTGTATGTGGGAAAGATTTTTAGGGTAAAGAATGAGGCACTTCTAAGAATGTGGTCAGGTGTAGTGGAGATTATAGATTCTGGAATCAGAGAAATCTGGGTTTAAAACCTTAAACTGCAATTAACTATATGAACTTGAGCAAGTTACTAAAACTTTATTTTTTAACTCCCTAACCTATAAAATGGGCTTGAAAAAATGACAGGGCCTAGTAGGTGGTGAATCTAGGAAAAAATGTTAAAGATACAATTATAAAAGTCGGTAAGACATTCAAGATGTAGCCAGTTATCCCTGTTTTTCTTCTCCCATATACTATCACAGGAGTGGAAAGCACCAGTGGTGACTTCCCAGAGCATTCACCTCAAAGCAGAAGTCTCCCTCTGGGCAATCTGTGGTTTTGTTTCACTGGCACAAAAGAACACTACCTGGTGAATCACTAAGTCTGAATTTCAATCTGTTTCTTACTTTCCCTTGTGTCATCTATCAAAGCACCACAACTGAACAGATGTGTAAGAGCTTGTTTGTGACAAAGTTCACAGTCTCACTGCTTTCTGTGATAGTTGGAGAAATGGTGATCAGAGTGAAATGACTTGCTGGAGGCTCCTGCCTTGCACTCCTCCCTTGCACCATTTCTCCTCTTTCCAAGTTGAAGCACCATCCTTCAATACACCTATTCTCCATTTTGGTTTTAGATTGCTTCATTGCGTATACCACCATCTCACATACCACACATTTTGCTTATTTATTCCTGTTTTATTAGTCTTTCCCCACTAAAATGTCAGCTTCATGAGGGCAGGGACTTGATCTGTTTTGTTTGCTATGTCCCTAACTCCTAGAACAGTTTCTGGCAAATAGAAGGCACTTAATTCATAGATGATATGATTGAACCATGTTGAAAAAAGTCTTTTTCAGTAGTTATTTGGGGCATCTACACCAAATTACATCTTTAACCAAGATGACATTAAAGGTTACAAATAATTACTGTTTGTTAATGCTCTTCAGATTTCTATCTGCTAATTTTCAAAATTTGGTTTGGTGTTTATGTTCCTGCCTATAATTTGTTTTGTTTCCAATCTGTTATTCACTAAGCCATCTGGGCAATCTGTAAATCCATTACCCACAATTTGGAGAATCTAATTTCTTATAAAAATCATAGTTTTGATATCTGTAAGATCTTTAAGTTTTGGCAAAAACTTCCTTTTTCTTCCACTGAGATAACATTTATTGCTTCATTACTAAAGGTGGTAAACTTCAGCATTTTTACCAGGAGCAGGTCAAGCATCTTGTATCAAGGGAATGGTACACATTTTTTAAAAGCCATCATAGTAATATGGTAACAGCAATGCACATCTTCCTTGGGGATAGGAATCCCTTTCAATTTCCCTATTGTCAAATTTAGATGGGCAATAATAGCATTGTAGAAACACAGAGAATGTCTGCCAGTCCAGGAACTTGGAATGCTTTTCAATCACTCACAATGACATAGCTGTAGTCCACATTTGAATAAATTCTCACTCTGGAAGCCTAAAGGGGTTTACAAACCATCCCATCCAGGCTACACTGGCATTTTCAGTGTTCCTCTTCTCACATAGGGAAGTTTCATCCACAACTTGATTACTGGGGGCCTTAGTTCCTTGGGCTCTGTCTTTGGCTTGCTACCCAGCTTTCCTGGTCTATGACAATTTACCTGGAAAGTCTTCTGGCTTTTGATTTGCATCTCCCCAAGACCCTGTTTTTTTGACTTGTCCCTGGGTCTTACATACTGTAAATTGAGGGCCAAGAATGCCCACCTTGAGTCTTAGTCAAGTCTTTGGGGACCTTGTCAGCTGAGTAAGAGGAGAAATTTGATACTTGGATTCATTATCAAAACATTCTAGGGGCACCTGAGTGGCTCAGTGGTTGAGCGTGTGCCTTTGGCTCAGGGCATGATCCCAGTGTCCTGGGATTAAGTACTGCATCAGGCTCCCTGCAGGGAGCCTGCTTCTCCCTCTGCCTATGTCCCTGCCTCTCTCTGTGTCTCTCATGAATAAACAAATAAAATCTTAAAAAAAAAAACACAAAAGACTCCGGAGACATTGATAAGGTTTATGTACAAAGAAAAGATGTTTACACCTGTTTTTATACCTGCACCCCTCCTTGTAATGGCAAGGTCCTTAGTTTCCAAGGTCCAGAATTCTACTTGTTGACTACCAGGCATGGTGGGTATACTCTCATAGAGCACTGTGTAACTGGGATGGAAAGAAACCTAGTGACCACATAGCTTCCTAAATGATGATGCTAGAGATAAATTGTATACCTTTATAACTGATGCCCAATGGATACTGATTTTCTTTAAAAATGAGCCTTCCTCAATATCTATTGCCAAATACATTTTTATAGAGGATACCTATAGACGGAAGGAAAACCAAACTGAACATCCACAATCTCTACACTCAAAAGGAATCACTCAACCCTTTTGTACATTTCTTCCAGTCGTCGTCGTCGTCTTTTTTTCTTTTTAAAGAATGTGAGGAGCACATTTCTCTTTTTATTTTTAAAGTCTTTTTCTCCCCCTCCCTATGTGTTTCCTTTTATTCTTCCTGTTTTGCATGATTAATAAAATACCTAATGAAACAGGAACTCCAGAGCAGTTGATTATTGGAAGCAATGTTTGCCTTTTTTCTTTTTGTCATTTATACATGTTTCAGGAAAAGCTGCAGGGCTTTAAGCTGTCCCTAGATCTTAGTAGTAAGGAGATCTACTTTGAGAGTAGGTGCTAGCTAAAACTGCAGAGTATGTGTGTATGAATTTCTCTCTTTATAACTGAATAATATCAATGTTCATTCAACTATATATTTTGCTTTTTTCTTTTAATGTTAATGTGTAACATAGAAATGAAAATGATTTTGTGAAAAGGTGCTTCTATAGTGTCCATAGACAAAGTTGGATCAAATTTAATTTTCACTCCCTAGAGATCTGAAGTTATAAATTCTAACTCTCAGATATTTCTTTGGTCTTTATTTCTGAGGGGGACCTAATTCTCTACATTTGCTAATGCCACTATGGTTATTGGGCTTGATAGAATTAGCATGTCAGTGAGATTTCCTGCTGGGGTAGCTGGGAGCCTGGAAGGGGCAGGGGCAGTAGGGTTGTGTTGTTCCTGCCTCCATCTTGACTTGTTCCTCACTGAATCTGTGTCTGGCAGCTACCACAGATCCAACCTCTGGTGGGCCTAGGGGCTTGGGTGAGCGGTTGAGCATTTCTGTGGTTATGCAATCTGGTCTAGCTCTTATTCTATACATCCAGGTAAGGTCCTCAGGCTTTCTATGCTTCAAAACAATTTAATGTGATAAAATACTCAGAAGACTACAGGGAGAAGATACCTTCCCTACAGATCTAAAACAGAACTTTAAAAGGTTAGAGTGGCTTCTCTTTGTCTTAGATCCCCCATCAATTACTGAGTGATCATAGGCAAGTCATTAAACTGCTGGCTTCTGACTCTTCATCCATCAAAAGAGGATATTAATCTATGCCTTTACCTTCTTATATAGGATATTAGGATGATGATGATACTTTGTATTAAGTATTTCCTGTGTGCCAGGCATTGTTCTAAGGACTTGATCAAAATTATCCTGCAAAAATATTCCTGCAACCATCTATGAGCAGGGAACCACTAGTATCTCTATATTACAGATGAAGAAACTGAGACACCACAAGGTTAAACAACTTTAAGATTATGCAGTCATGAGATGATGATGTCAGAAATTAAACCAAGGCATTTTGGCTGTATTGCTTCAAAGGAGATATTTTCAGGAGTGCTTTGCAAGGTCAGAGGACTATGCAAATCCAAGATGTCACTGTCATCATTATTCTCAAAGAGAGATATATTGATAAAAATGAGCTTTGGGAGTTAGGCTGAGCCATTTCTAAAAACTGGGCCATTCCAAATCCTAAATGGATGCTACCTGTCCTTGCCCCATAGACTTTCAGGCAAAATCTAATTCATCCACTAACCCCAGGACAGATTCCATGCTATAAGGCACCAAAAAATCCTCACCAGCCCTAGACTTCTGTAGGACTAGGTAGAGAAATGGCTTAAGTATGCAGGTTACAGCTCTCTGACCTTGGCTGTAATACATAATTGGAGGATGCTTACATCTTTAGATGCAAAAGTAACTCTGAGAATGAGGTTCTCCAAGAGACCAGTTGTATAATCATTCCTTCCCAATGCATGCATGTTCCTAGGAGATGTATCAGTTTGAGAATTGGAAATAGGTCTAAAAATTGTGTTCCATTACTGACATCACAACTAATAATCTGAAAGTGTTACGAAAGCAACTGATCCTCCTATTTGATTCTGCCTTCAATTAGCATCTACATGATTTAATAACAAAGCTGTCATCCTCTCTTATTAACTGAATGCTGAGATACGGATAAGAGGTGGCACATGCTTTGGATTTGTCATCATCCTTTTTATTTTCCTAAGCTATTAACAAAATTTTTTTTCCTCCAAGCATTACTTTTTTCTAAAGTCTGAGCCATTTCTTTTCTTCTGAGCTGTTCATTTATCTTAATTTGATGGGATATAAAAAAAAAAACCCTTAAAAATTCCTACAGGAACACAGCTCCATCCATTTATTCATGAACAGTCATGGCAGGGATCAAATCAGGCAAGTCTTCGACTGGAGATATTAATAGAACAGTGGAAAGGAGTTAATCTTGTATTAGATTACAGTGGATAAGAAAACTGTCATATAATTGGTAGTAGCTTTCTCTAATTTGAATCATCCAGGCATTAGAGAAAAGCCTTAAATACACATTAAAAAGGCCCTCATGTTTTAATGCCATATTAATGCTCTCTTCACAGGAGGTAGCAATTACTTTAGTGTTGCAAGTGGAGGAGCAGTTCCTCTCTATGCCAGGAACACTCAGAAAAATCTAAAATGCTGGTCCAAAAAGAAAGGAGATTTACTAAATGTAAGGGAAAAATGGTAGTTATGCAGTGCAGAAACTAAGCACCATCATCTTGATTGGGTGATGAAAATTAGTATCAATGAGAGGCAGATGGATATCAGACATCATTTGCTTCCCAACATGTGGCTCTGAGGTCATGCCATCACCTAAGTGGCATTCCAACTTGGAAATACAAATAAATGGAATCAAGAGGAAACATTAGGCAAAGAAAAAACAAGGAATATTTATCTTAAAATGTATTTTTAAATAATTTTTAGGTTATTTTCAAAACTATAAATAAATTTTATGAAATTTTGGGGTTTTTTTTTGAAATACATTTTCAAAACTGTCAATTTTATAAAACACAAAGGCTGAGGAAGTGTTCTAGGCTAGAGAGAGAAACATAACAGAATAGATATTATTCCAGATTGAATTTTGTTCAGGAGAAAAACATGTTATGAAGCACATTCTAATTGGTAAAATTGGAATATGGATAATTGATGATCAGAGAAAAGTGTTGTACAATTAAGTCTAGTGAGGTTGGTAACTTTACTGTGGTTATGCAAAAGAATGTTATCCTTAGGAAATGTACACTAAAGTATGTAGGGTGAAGGGCATGATAAATGTAATATATTTTCAAATGATAAAGCAGATGGGCAAAATGTTAACATTCAATCAATGGATATATGTGTATTTTTTGTACTATTCTTACAACTTTTCTGTAAGTTTGAAATTATTTACAAATAAAAAGTTGTTTTGAAAAGTCATTCCATTACGTTGAGATGTCAATTCTTTCAAGATTGACTTATAAATTTGATATAATTCCTATCAAAATCCTAATAGGCTTCTTAATAGAAACTGACGAGCTGATCCTAGAATTTATATAGAAATTCTAAGGACCTAGAAAAGCCAAAATGATTCTGGAAAGGAACAACAATGTTGGACAACTTTTACTACCTGATTTCAAAATTTACTATAAATCTATAGTAATTAAAACGTGGTACAAAAATCCTAATTCAAAGGAATATATATACCCTTATGTTTATAGCAACATTATTTACAGTAGTCAAGATACAGAAGCAGCCCAAGTGCCCATCAACTGATGAATGGACAAAAAGGATGTGGTGTGTAGTACAATAGAATATTATCCAGTCATAAAAAAGAAATCTTGCCATTTGAAACAACATGGATGGAGCAAGAGAGTATAAAGCTAAGTGAAATCAGTCAGAGAAAGACAAATACTATATGATTTAATTCATGTGGAATTTTAGAAATAAAAAAAAATGAGCAAAGGGACAAAAAAGAGGACAAATCAAGAAACAGACTCTTAACTATAGAAAATAAACTGATGGTTACCATAGAGGAAGGGGCCATGGAGGGAATAGATGATATAGATGATGGGGATTAAGGAGTGCACTTGTAATGAGCACTGGGTGATGTATGGAATTGCTGAATGACTATATTATACACTTGAAACTAATATAACACTGTATGTTAACTAATTGAAATTAATATAAAAAGTAAAAAAAAAAAAAAAAAAAGGGATGCCTGGATGGCCCCAGGGTGTGATCCTGGAGTCCCAGGATCGAGTCCTGTATTGGGCTCCCTGCGTTAAGCCTGCTTCTCTCTCTGCCTATGTCTCTGCCTCTCTCTCTCTCTCTCTCTCTGTGTTCTCATGAATAAATAAAATCTTAAAAAAAAATTAAAAAAAAAAAGAAGGATGTGGTATTGGCACATCCTGTTGATATAGATCAACAGAAGAGAATGGAGTCCAGAAATAAATCCTTATATTTACAGTAAATTAATTTGTTTTTTTGAGAGAGTGAGCAGGAGTGGGAAGGGGCAGAGGGAGAGGGAGAGAATCTTAAGCAGGCTCCATGCCCAATGCAGAGCTCAGTGTGGGGATCTCTTTCACGAACCTGAGATCATGACCTCAGCTGAAATCAAGAGTCAGATGCTTAACTGGCTGAGCCACCCAGGTGCCCCAATAAATTGATTTTTCATAAATGTATCAAGACAATTCAATGGGAGAGAGGGGAAAGTATTTTCAACAAATGATGCTGGGACAACTGCATAGCCACATGCAAAAATAATGACATTAGACACTAATTTTATACTGTACACAAAAATCAACTCACTATGACACACAAACCCAAATGTAAAAATTAAACCATAAGATTTCTAGAAGAAAATATAGGAGAAAAATTTCATGACTTTGGGTTGGGCAGAGAGTTCTCAAAAATGATACCAAATGTATAACCCATCAAAATTAAAAACCTTTGTGCTTCAAAAGATAACATTATGAAAATAAAGGCCATAGACAAAAATCATAAGCTGCAGGAGAAAGTATCTAAGTATCTTAAACTCTACTGGGGTCATTATTGGAGAATATTGATTTGTGTTGCTGTCATTAGAATGAGAATCTGAGATGTGAAACATTAATTATTTATTCTTAAAAGCAGAATTGTACACTATATGTAGTCTTTTGTATCTGGCTCCTTCACCGTGCATGTTTTTGAGGTTCATTCATGTTGCAGCATTCTATTGGGGTTCTTCAAAGAAACAGAAGCAATAAGATAAAAATATTTAGAAAGAGATTAAGAGGGATTGGCTCACGTGATTATGTGCAAGCTGGAGACCCAGGAAAGCTGTGGTGTAATTCCAGTACAAATCTGAAGGCCAAAAACCAGGGGAATCAATGTCTGAAGGCAGGAAAAGATGGATTCATAGAGCAAAAAAGCAGAGGAGTGGTGCCTGCAGATGAAAGTGAGGAGTTGCAAATGGGCATGAAAAAACTTTCTGGGGTGTTGGAAATGTTCTATAATTGTGCCAGGTGATGGCTATACAACTGCACACAGTTCTGAAAATCACTGAACTTCATATGTGCAATGGGTGTATTTTATGGTATATAATTTATACTTCAACAAAGCTGTTTAAAAAATCAAGATAGCCAGGTTCAGAAGGCAAATGTAATATATAAGGCTCTGTCAGAGCATTTTTGCATGATCATGGCAGAATCAGGATGTCAAACTGTTTTGGAATGAGATGACCACAGCCTTCTTATAGCACACATAGGAGAGGTGAAGAATTGAGCTATGAAAAATGTACTGTGCATTATGGTGGTTGCTCTTCTTCCTCTTCTTTCTTTTCTTTTTCTTTTTCTTTTTCTTTCTCTTTCTTTCTTTCTTTCTTTCTTTCTTTCTTTCTTTCTTTCTTTCTTTCTTTCTTCTTTCCTTTCTTTTTCTTTCTTTCCTTTCTTTCTTTCTTTCTTTCTTCTTCTTCCTTCTTCCTTCCTCCTCCTCCTTCTTCTTTTCTTCTTCTTCTTCTTCTCCTTTTTCTTCTTCCTTCTTCTTTCTCTTCCTCTTCCTTCTTCTTCTTCTCCTTCTTCTTCTTCTTCTTCTTCTTCTTTTTTTTTTTTTTAACATTCCAGCTTTATTGATACGGAAACCACTAAGGCTTAGAGAAGGGAAGAGATTTGCCCAAGTTGTACAACCATAGTAATATGTGACGAAGTTCATGCCAGAATCCCAGCAAGTCCATTAATGTTTCACATCTCAGATTCTCATTCTAATGACAGCAACACAAATCAATATTCTCCAATAATGACCCCAGTAGAGTTTAAGATAGCTCCTTATCAAACCCTAGTTTGTGCTTAGATCCCTGAATTAATGCAAGTTTCTTGAAACAAATGATGTCACCTGGAAATAGAAACAATTTTTAGTGTATGATTATAGGCAATTCTGCTAATGGGGGAGTTGTCTAATGCTTTATCATGAGAAAAACTAGAATCTTTAAAATTATGAGTAGGGAAAAGCTGGTAGAGTTGTACATAAACGAGCTGCTTGGCCATTTGATATACTGGAGGACTTTTTATCTGGCATAAAAAGGCTTTCAAAGGATAAATGCAATTAAAGATGGCATAGATAAGCCTCAGGATATTGTGGAATGTTACCACCACCTTTTATGTTTTACCCCATTTTGTACTTACATATAATATTTGATAAAAATATTAACTTACATTTTAATTACATTAACTAGCCAATATAATCAATAAAAAATACTGTCTAAAATGTACATGAAGGGTCAAGGTGGTTGTTCTTCTTACATTGTTCTATTTAATCACCATGATAGCCGGTAAAGTTGATAACTATTCCTATTTTGCAGGTTTGGGCTCAAAAGATGTTGTGATGGCAGAGATATGCTAGGGTGGTTCATTAAGCCTGGATCTCACTCATATCATGAGACTTATTGAAAGTAATAGCTACCACATTGAAATGTTGGCTTATATACAAAGTAAAGTACTGAGCCACAAAAAGTTATAAGGTCAGAGGCTACATTAACAGAAAGAAACTCCAATTTCCTGCTTAGGCAGAAAGGAAACAGCAACCACATTTCTATACAATCATTTGTCTTTCCAATAGATTAAAAAAAAATCTACAACAAAGTAATCAATTAAAATTGGATTTCCTTGACATTTCATTATGATATCAGTCAAGTCTCTCAAAGTGAACTGTCACATAATTACATGTGATTTGATCGTCATAAATCAATCTTGGGTTAGTAAATTAACAGTATTCAATTTAGGGGTATATGTAGTTTTTAATGACTAAGGCTTTCATGTTTCATTAAGATTGAATAATGAATGAATAAATAATGAATAAACAATGAACAGATTCCATTGGTGCTTAAGTCTCTTGATTTTATATTATTTTGTTATTTATTTATTTTTAAGATTTTATTTACTTATTCATGAGAGACACAGAGAGGCAGAGACACAGGCAGAGGGAGAAGCAGGATCCCTGCGGGGAGCCCAGTGTGGGACTTGATCCCGGAACTCTGGGATCACACCCTGAGCCAAAGGCAGATGCTCAACCACTGAGGCACCGAGGCGTCCCAAATCTCTTGATTTTAGGAGAGGGATATTAGGAAGTTGTTTTCAGAAGTATACTGACTCAGCAAATTAGTATTAAATCATACTGATTTTCTATACAGTGAAATGTTTAGGAAAGCACCAAAGAAAGAGTTGTTTTTGGCAAATCTTGAAGTTCACTGTGAAATTTGTCACTGTTACAAAATACCTCTTTCGAAAGGTCCATAATTTGCCCACTAACCCCCTGTGAAAGCCATCTGCTCCCTGAGGGGACACTGACTGACATGGCTGATGCAGGACAGGCAGAGTGTGTAACATGTACCTCCTCCAAAAATGGCGGTATTATTAAATTGTATCTAAAAGTGTTTTCAAAATGACAACTCTGAATAATGTATAAATATATACAATGATTATTCTTGAGATACTTGCCATCCCTGTTGGCTTTAAAGAACTATTTCTACAATGGAAGTTATGTTAGAAAATTTAATGGAAAAATTTCCCACAGACTAGCTCTATTATCAAATAAGCCTTGGTTATGATCATATTTCCTGACCACTTCAGCCTCTACTATCAGAACTTGTCAACAGACAATTAAAAAACAGGGTGGGAGATTATGAGGTCTATGGTTCCATCTACAACCTCCCTCCACTAAGGAGCAAAGTAAGAGGAGCATGAAGTTTAATACTATTCTTCTCATTCTCTCTCTCTCTTTTTTAAAGACTTTATTTATTCATGAGAGACACACAGAGAGAGGCAGAGACATAGGCAGAGGGAGAAGCAGGCTCCATGCAGGGAGCTGGATGTGGGATTCGATCCCAGAACTTGAGGATCATGCCCTGAGCCAAAGGCAGACGCTCAATCGCTGAGTCACCCAGGCGTCCCTATTCTTCTCATTTTTGAGGGCAGACATGACATATGTGTAGGGGTGTGTCAGGATACCCAAATGTTGCAGTATAATGCTGATCTGGAGGGTCAATATTACTTGAAGATTAAAAACACTATAGTATTAAACGCAGCTTAGAAAATTCAGAAGGTTCATGAAATACTATATTTTTAATGAGTGGCTTTGGAATATGTCTCCTGTCCCAAAGAGTATAAATGTCTCAATATGTAATATGTGCATTTCTGCATGGTCCTGTGGTCCCATTAATAAGTCAGTTTGAGTTTTAGTAAGATAGTAAGCAATGAGACACCTGAAACCACACATTTAAGTTTCAGATGATGAAAGTGGCAAGATCATGGATTCACTGGATGTAATCCCATGATTCCATTGTACCTCCCTTCCTCAGTCATTTTATAACTGAGGACACCAAGATCTAGAGATGCAGTGAAGTTTTTGGGGTTATCCATCACAGCAAAGGCAGGAAGCCAGGTCTCTCCTGTCCCATGGTTGGTAGGCAGGTGTTCTTATAGAAAGCGTCCTCAGCTGTCCTTATGCTATGTGCAAATCAAAAGGCAATGAGAAAGAGTGGATAATGTAAAGCTTAAAATACAGTTTCACTATATTTTTTTGTGCATAATTGTGCTAGGCTATGAATATTAGGAATACAGAACCAAATGTAATGAAAATGACAGTCAGTTTCAGGCTTGGAAGAGGCTATGGAACTGAAATGACTGTGCTAAATGCTTTCTATTACTTGTCTTCCCCTAATCCCATCAGAATCATTACTTTTATCTCCTAAATATGCATTGTTAAGAATCCCCCAAAGTAATTATTAACAAGTGATCCAGCCAGTGCTTGTAAACCATTTTACAAACACAAAAAGCTCTGCAAATGTTTATTCTCATTAAAGAAACTAATCAATAATGGCATAATTCAGAATTCCCAGATAATGCTTTTTAGCACTGCTCACTGTGTACGATAGGAAATGATATAGTTGATGCCTGAACTTTGGTTAAACCTGTCAGGTGAGCTGGGGAAAAAATGCATTTTCCACTTTTCTGTTAGGACAATCAAAACAACTAGATATGAGTCTTATACTACTTGGAGTTATCCTTTAAAGCCTGTGTCTTGTGGACTACGTGCTGCTATTGCATAAAATATTTCCATGCTTTTTAGGTCCCAAATGCAAATCTTAAAAGAAGAATGGCTTTTTTTGAGTCACCTTGCTTGGCATTAGAACTGAATGTAGGCTTGCTTACTGTGTACTTGGGCATTAAAGGGACAGGGAATAGGAGATCTTCTTAATGCTGCTCTTTATAGTTTCTTGCCTGGGAAAACCACCCCTAAAACACAGACACCTCTTACATTATAGAACAGACAACAGATCCTTTGCTTGTATGTGTGTATTCACACACATTTTCTTATATACAATATTTTCTTAAACATAAATATTTTCTTATTTTCTGTATCTTATGCTGTGGCATTTGAAAACTTGCAGACTTGAGAAAGGACTGCCCCTTCTAATTAGATAATTAGAATTATCTAATTCTTAGATAATTAACTCAAGGCCTTGATATGTAGACCAATCAATACTGAGTCTGTACCCTCAGTCATTATCAAGCCCTTAAAGGACACTATCCCTCTGCTCCAGTCACCCCAGGGCCAGGTACTAGGCAACTAGGAACCACCCCAACATGCCAGAGCTGACTAAAATATTTTAAACTAGCCAATTCTAAACTTATCTATCCTGCTTACCCTGCCTCGTCCATTCTTTCTCTTGAAAATCACAAGAAAGACTCTCAACCGTGTTTCCCCTTGCTATGCCTCCTGACTGACCCTAGTGCTTGAGTGGCCTTGTACGTCATGTCATGCTGTGTCTCTTGTTTCTAGAGATCTGTGGGTATAAACCTTCTTCCCTTATCATGGTCATTTCTGTATCTTGGGTACATTTTAAAACAGAGTCCCTTACCCAACATAGTTAGCAAACTAGGGTAAGGGTGGTAAATTTGCTTTTCTGGGCACATCTCCAACTTCCTCCTTTGCCCGGCATTCTGTTTTGCTCCAGGACTGGCTATAGGCTGCCAGGCAACAGCATCAGGTATGCTGCATACAACTCCTGGACATTAGTCACTCTCTTTGAGGTCTTATTTACTTAGGTACTTATGTTTTTAAAATGTCATCAGGACCAACTTCTTACCCCTCCCAAAACCCCTTGCACATTCTTTACCTTTTGAATATTTGTGAGCTTTTCAATACCTTGACACAGTGAGCTGTGGAGCAAGGAAAGGCATGGACCTGCGAGGTAGCCTATGGATTTTAACTATGACACCAACATGTTTTACTGAGGTGTCATTGGCTCATTGCAATTTCCCAGAAACTTGAGATGAAAATCAATTATTCCTATTTTCTTCTTACTCTGACATTCCACCTTTTGTATTTTTGGTTTTCTGATTTGTCACTTCTATGTCATAGGAAGAACATTAATAAAATGTGCTAATGGGATATGATAATTAATTTATAATTGGGGAGAATGGGGAACAGATGTATGATTGTTAACATTGGGATGGTCCAGGAGAAGATTGTGTGTGTGTGTGTGTGTGTGTGTGTGTGTTAGGTTGAAGATGTATGTTGGCCTAGAGGGATGGGAACCATTTTCAGTTTTTGCTATTTATGGTATCATTCTAGGCAAAGAAGAACTGTGGGCCTGAGATATAAATAAGAAAAAGAAAAGAAATGCCCTGTGATCCACTAAGATCTTTGATGGTTTTAGTCTAATGTCATCCAAAACCTTAAGCATAAGTTGAGTAACCCAGTGGTGGATCTAGGGGTAGAGTGTGCGTGTGTGGGGGCAGAATTTCTATGAGCTCAACCACTCCAAGCCATCCCCTAAATAATACTGCAGAAGGAAATGGCCGGGCTTGCTATGCAAATGTAGCTTCAAGGTAAGTCCCCTGAACACCCCCTTCCAAAAAGACTGCCAACCCCATCATTATCTATGCAGAAATTCCAGAGAATTAGGCTTGACTTCTAAATTAACTTCTGTCTACAGGATATCAAAACAGCCATATTTGAGAAGAAAGACTAAACTCACCAACTGGTTGGTTAATCTATTTGCTGCTGAAGTGTTAATCGATTTTTATTTCCCTCACTGAAACAGACAAATTGTTTCTCTTGTTTGAAGAGTGGCTTTATGGATACCAGGTTGCCCAGGAGGCACTGAGCAATACCAGGCTGTACAACATCATCTAATATCTGAAGCCTTCACCTTCACTAAACTGAAAGTTTTATAATTTCCTCTTATTGTTCCTAGATCACACTAGCCATGAGTCAAGCATGAACAGCCTTGCAAGAAAGTATCCTTTCTCTCCACAGTTCAGATTTCCCCAACAGGAATTTGGGTAAGACTGCCACCTCTGTCCCTCAGCTCAAAACAGGGAGTAGAGTTGGCAGCTCTTCTGGAAACCTAATTTTTTTTTCTTTTTCAAAAAAGATTTATTTACTTGAGAGACAGAGAGAAAGAGGGAAAGCAGGTGTGAGCAGGAGGAGGGGCAGAAGGAGAGGGAGAGGGACAGGGTCTCAAGCAGACTCCTTGCTGAGTATGGAGCCCAACATGGGGTTCCATCCCATGACCCTGATATCATGACCTGAGCCAAAACCAAGAGTTGGACGCACAACTGACTAAGCCGCCCAGAGGTTTCCACCTCTGGAAACCTATTCTAAACAAATTATCCCAAAAGGATGAAGAAGCCATGGACAGTATTGCATTTATTTATGATAAAAAAAAAACTATAAGCAACTTAAATGTTAAACAGTAGAAAAGTAGTTAAATAAAATGTCAGTATTACCTAGTGATACAAGCACAGATGAGCACATGCTTATCTCTATCGCTCACTCGCTGTGGGATCTTGGGTGGGTTATCTAACTTATCTGAGCCTTGATTTCCTTATCTATAACATGAACATAACAGAATTGTTAGGAGTGTGAAATAAATATTATGAGGATGAGTTAATATTTGTTATAATATTTATGTACCTGGTACATAGGAAGCACTATGTAAATATTTGATAAAGTCATACCATTGCTAGATGGAGAATTTTGCAGCTTTTACAAAGATCATTATCAAGCAAAGAAGAAAATGGTTATAATAGAAAAGGTCCCATGAAAATCGTAAGTGCTCTATGTAAAATATGAATATGAAAATTCATCAAGAAATTATATAAAATGGGAACAGTTGTTTTGGGATTGAGATAATCTTCTGTTTTCCAAACATTTTGTGTAGATTTGTAAGTTTTAAGGAAGTCCTGACAAGGGTTAGTGAGGAGTGGTGGGAGGGATAGAGGAGAATGTTCTTTCTGGGCCTCTGGACGCAAGGAATTACCTGGTTCTTCTGGCAAAGTCGAAGAGTTGTCTGCTGAAACCTACTCATAAGAATACTCTCCAAGAGGGAGATAAATGGGGAAAGAGGTTTCAGTAGCCAGGGGCAGAGAAGAGGGACTAAAGTCAGGGGGACTGGCACTTCCTTTCTATCTATTCTGATTCACTAGTGGTGTGGTCCAATGGGGAAGGCTTGAGCTTAGAGCATCTTTGCAGCTTAGTTAGACAAAGATATCAAAGAGATCAAAATATTTGAGACTTACAAGGTGGGGATAAAATACTTTTATTAGTGAGGGATGTGTCACAGTTGGTGAAATAACTGACAACAGAAAAGATACCAACACCAACATTAAACATCCTTCCCTCACCTCCTGTGATCTGTTATCAGCCTTTACCAGGAGGGCAGCTTCTCCAGGATAAAGCAGTATGGATATAAGAGTCCTGCTCTGTGTGTCTACCTGAACAAGTCTTTTTTTTCTCTCCCTTCTCATAAGCAAAAATTCTCAAGAGTAGAAAGAAACCTTAGAGATTATTTCAGCCAGTGCCTTTTGGGGCTGGTCCATGGCTTACTATACCGCTGGAGAGCTTAAAAAAATACAGGCTCCTGGGCCTTCTTAAAGACGTAGCAGCTCTGGGGTGGGGCCAGAATCCCAGATTATTATTATTATTTTTAAAGCTTTATTTATTCATGAGAGACACACAGAAAGAGGCAGAGACATAAGCAGAGGGAGAAGCAGGCTGCCCGCAGGGAACCTGATGCAGGACTCGATTCCAGGACTCCAAGATCATGATCTGAATGTCAGATGCTCAACAACTACTGAGCCATTCAGGTGACCCCTAGATTATTTTTATTTTATTAAATTTTAAAAAATATTTTATTTATTCATAAGAGACACAAAAAGAGAAAGGCAGAGACACAGGCAGAGGAAGAAGTAGGCTGCATGCAGGGAGCCCGATGTAGGACTTGATTCTGCAACTCCAGGATCACGCCCTGAGCCAAAGGCAGGGTTTAACCACTGAGCCACCCAGGCATCCCCAGATTATTTTTAATCTCTCTCCACTCCTAAGGTGAATCCAAGTCATTTGTATGAATTGTAAATCACCTAGATCACTTTAATTATAGAAAACAACTGACCCGAAGTTTTCTGTTTCTTCTGCCTCTTCATTACTTTATCTTTTCTTTTCCACCTTTACCCTGTTTCTGTCTTCTTCTACCTCTCTCAAAATCCTTCTTTTTCTGAGCTGGGACTGGCACTTTAACTATAAAAATGGAAACCCCCAGGTGCCTGGGTGGCTCAGCAGTTGAGCGTCTGTCTGCCTTTGGCTCAGGACATGATCCTGGAGTCCCAGGATCGAGTCTCACATCAAGCTCCCTGTGTGGAGCCTGCTTCTCCCTCTGCTTGTCTCTGCCTCTCTCTGTGTGTGTGTCTCTCATTAGTAAATAAATAAAATCTTTTTTTTTTTTTTTAAGGGAAATCCCAGTTGGGGGAAAGGAGGTTGACAATGTACTGTCACTAATAAACATACTGGCATTTTTCCAGCATGGCCCAATATCCTGACATCTGTCTCCCGCAGAGAGAAGTATGCCTAAGCCATGCACATGTCTGTCCTGGCAACCATACAGGGACACAAATGAAACACTCTAAATTAAATTCGAGTGAGCTATATGCTTAATGAGCATTATTAGTGTGTCTGCATGAATTTAAGAAAACGCTATTGCTAGCCTGATATTGTCCTGACCCCCTTTAGAGATCAAGAGGATCTGAGAGTTTTAGCTCAGACTGGGTCTTGTTCTTTTGTCTTGATCCAACATCTGAGGACTGAGGACCCCCATACCACGCCACTTAAGAAAGTGGGGATAGTAGACATCACCAGGGGTCCGTCATTCTTGCTGGTTCATAGTATCTATTTTTCTTCCCACCTAAATGAGAAAGGTGTTTGCTTAGATTCTATACCTTTGAATCAGACACACTTTCATTCAATCTTTATTTATGACCTTTCTGTGGTAGACCTCAGCCCCACTGTCCACCAATGGTCCCAAACAACCTCTGTCCTGCTTCACTGATCCTTGTCACATCAATGGCCTTGGCTCAGGCAGATGCCTCCTCCAACCTGCCCATCTTCACACAAGAAATGGGACAGAGATCTGGACAAACATAAAGTGAAAATGAAATGCTCAATGAAAATGTCTGATTATTACTTTTTAGTAGTGTTTTTTTTTTTCAGCCTAGCAAACTGGTATTAATAGTTTAATACATGGTACTTCTTAGCCTGGCTAAGTTCTGGAAACACAGGCAGAAATATGACTTCTTTGTGCATTGGATTTTTCATGCACTTTGTGTATAAATATAAATCCCCATGAGAGTTCTAAGCACCTTGCCTCCTGTGTGTAACTTCTGTTTTAACAGTGTGATGGTTATCTTACATTTAATGAACTAAAACAAAAAGCCCCAAAGGTTTTTGTTTTTTTTTTTTTCCTTTGGGGGCAGATACTTTTGAGATTTAAATTCCAACTTCACTGTTTTAATGGCTTTAAGGTTTCTTTTATTTCTTTGGCTTAGGTTTTGTTTTGTTTTTGCCTGCCTTTAATATTTAGTAAAATTCTTTTGAAAATTTAAACATGACTAAGAGAAAGCCAAGAAAAAAAGAGACTTTTGAATGGTTGAGCCAGAGTGTTATGGGTGGATAAACACTTGGACATTAGACATACTAGGAGCAAGAAGAATGAAAATAAGGGACAATGCAACCCACACCATGTGATTTTCTCTTCTTTAATGAGCCCAGCTGCACTGCTGGTGTGCCTATCCAATAGAATCCCTTCTAGCCTATAGTTATTTATCCCTCTGCAGGGCATGAAGCAAGTAGAATAAACTAAGTTGTCCAGCAGGCATTGGTGGCCCTAGCATCAAACTCATTACCTCCCTCCTGGTTCTTTCATTGTCCCTTGGGGATAGGAAGACTGCTCCTGGGCAAGTCCCTGCATACTTGTGCTCTTCATGGGAAAAGGGGAAGCGGGTTTCTAGGTAACAGTAATAATAACAACTGACCCTGACACTAGGATTTATAGGTTTTTTAAAGATTTTATTTATTTATTCATGAAAGATAGAGAGAGAGAGAGAGAGAGAGAGGCACAGACACAGGCAGAGGGAGAAGCAGGCTCCATGCAGGGAGCCTGACATGGGACTCGATCGCGAGTCTCCAGGACCACACCCTAGGCTGAAGGCGGCGCTAAACCACTGAGCCACCCGGGCTGCCCAGATTTATAGTTCTTATAATGCTTTCAGGAGATTTCATTTCATGCTTGCAACCTTCCAGGCAGGTGTATGTGTTATCACCAACTCCATTACAGAAAAGGAACTGATGGGCCCAAAGTCACATGACTAGACAATGGCAAATAGGTATGGGACCAGAGCTCTAGGGGACCACTTCTTCATCCTTCCCTTCTAGAGGAGTTGCTCTTAAAGGCTGCTTCTAGATCTCAACTGCTAGGATTCTCAGGGTAAGCAGTATACTATCTAGTTTTTCATCAAAATTTTTGGATAACTTACACCAATCTCTGAACTTGTCCTTTTTAGAACAAACACAAGTATTTATGATCTATATGCTAATATGTGACTTTAGTATCCCAAGTTTTATCTAAATTCATCATTTACCCATAATTTGTTTTTACAAAAGTGTGTTGTGGGGAGTAGCTGAAAACAGCCTTTGATTAACTTAATAAACCCCAAATGCTTTTGCCCATAGTAATACTATGAGTGTTAGTCAACCCTGATTTTATACAAGAAGCGTATACTATTCAGTTAGTGGTTCTGCTTTCATTAGACTGAAATGGCACATACATTCATTTCTTTAAAAAGAATTCCTCAGGAAACAATAAGGACATATGGATGTCTGAAATCTCATAAATCTGAAATTACTCCAATTGTGAATCTTCCAACATCATTAAAGGGAATGGGCTGGCCTATCATTTCCTGAACTTCCCCATCCTGGTAGCAGCCATTTAATAAAAGCTGATGTGCATCTAATTTTAATTAGTTTCTATCAATATGATAGAAGTTTAAAAAAATCAGCAAACCAATAAAATATATCTCAATATTGCTACATGGGAATTAAATAGATTCTACCTTTGTGCAAATAAGAGAATTATCACAGGAGGCAAGTGTCCCATCTTGAGAAATAATCCTTATATCAATATTTAAATGAAATTGCCTGGAAATAATCATATTTGAAGGAAGTAGAGAAATCATCCTGAGATGAATCATCATGTAGTGATGGTTCTGTGATATAATGGTATGCATTTTTGTGGTTTTATAGTTTACCCTGGCTTCTCAAACTCTAAACTGGATTTTTTAAAAAAGTAAAACAACACAAAAATGGTGGTTTCACTTTTTATTACTACATTCTTCTGAGAAATTAAAAGAATTTTAGAGCCATGTTGCTATCAGCCCAAAATAGCTCTAGTATTAGATGATTTTACTGGACAGTAAAACTTTCTTCCATACATTTAATACTATCGCTTTCCTTCTGCCTAAAGATGCCCTATATTTTTATAAAGAGAAATACAAATGCTCATTATCCAAAAAAGCAATTCTGGTAAATTAAATTCATTCAAGTCACATCAAATAAGGCACAGGGGACTAAACACTTCAGAGAGTAGAATAGTAATACTCAGACATAAGAAATCCAAGATCTTTAGCATACTAGTGTGGTCTATCTTTGCCAAAAGGATGGCAGTGTTCCAATCTGCAGCATCTCCCCTCAGTGCACTGAAGCTGATTTCCATGTTACCAGCTGCTGCTGGAAGTAATTCTAAAATTCATATTGACAATTTCTTAGTTCTCCAATTGTACTCTAATTGAGATGATGGCTCCTGCTTCCAACCTATACCAGACCAGACTGTGATACAAGAAGTCTTCAATTATGTAAAAAACTCCTATATACAAGATGTGGGTATATTTTACTCCCATTTCCTTTAAGTAGAGGAAATGGAAATGAATTTCAGCTGTACAAAGGATGCTTATGCTTGATGAGTTAGCCAGTGAAACCACTTAATGTCTGTCTCAAGAAGCAACTAAATATAAGGGGTTCTAATTTATTAGGTGTTGGAAAGTTGGCTCTGGCCAGCTTCCTGGGCAGGAAGTAGGCAAGATGAATCCTTAAAATCCATTCCATTTCAGGAACATGTATTGTGGTAATCTTTGCCCTGAAGTGCATCTAATTCAAGGCTGGACAGTGTCCAGACTCATTCATTTAAGAACTGACGTTTGTTAAGGGCTTACTATATGCCAGGCCCTGTGTTAGGCTTGGGGGCAGGTATGAAGGTTTCTGCCCTTGAGGAGTATGATAAATGCTTTCATGGTGGGAAGTACTAATTTCAACAGGAATTCAAAAGAAGGCAGGACTGGCTTCATCTGTGGATTGTGTTGAATAAAGCTGGTGGCCAGATTCCTTTGACAAACAGCAGTCTAGGTATAAACACTACCCATGAGAGTTAACATTTCTGAAAGGTGCCTACTGTTAAACAGATTCTTCTTAGTGTCTCAGAAAAAGCAACTGTCTTTGAAGATTGAATTATACAAGGTTCTACCCATTTTGTACTTAAGAAATAGTACATTTTTATCCCTTTTCTTAAAGCTCCATTCACATAAGATCTCATCTGTTATTACTGGCTGCAGAAAGTAAAGCATGCTAGAATACCAGTTTTATAGAAAAGGAAACAGAGAGGTAGAGAAGGTTTCATTTGGCCAGGTTATTTGGCTGAGGTTAAACAAGTAAGTGACATATGAACTAGAACTGGAAGCCAAGTGTCACCTCTTTTTTTTTTTTTTTAAGATTTTATTTTTTTATTCATTAGAGACACAGAAAGAGAGGCAGAGACACAGGCAGAGGGAGAAGCAGGCTCCCTGCAGGAAGCCCGATGTGGGACTTGATCCCAGGACTCCAGGATCACGCCCTGAGCTGAAGGCAGATGATCAAGCACTGAGCCACCCAGGTGTCCCAAGTGTCACTTCTTTCAAGTCCAGAGCTCTTCGCAAAACTTTATTTGATAAAATTGATAATAAATTCAGAACTCTACAGTAAGGGAGCTGTGACTAAGGCATCTGTCTGAGCAAAAGAAGGAGGACCTTGATGCTTGAGAAAAACTTGATAATATAACTATCTTCAGGGTTCCCATAATGGGCAGGCTAAAAGCCACACAAAGTTACTGTAAACTGCAGAGCACTTTGGGGTGGGTTGCTCCTGCCTGCTGTATTTTATGAGCAGTTGAATTCCAAGTTCCAGCCGTGTTGTTTCTCTCTCTTATGAAGATAATTAGTGCCAAAACAAAGAACAAACAGTAGGTAGCCATGGGAAGATCAAAGGAAAGCCTGAGACCAATCCAAAACCTCACTGGGCCTAATGAAGACTGCATAAGGAACCTAGCACCTGGTAAGGTTGAAACAGTAGAAATGGAGGGGAGCTTAACAGGGAAAATCTTATTTTTAATTTTTTTAAAGATTTTATTTATTAATTCATGAGAGACACACAGAGAGAGGCAGAGACATAGGCAGAGGGAGAAGCAGACTCCCTTTGGGGAGCCTGATGCAGGACTCTATCCTAGGACTCTGGTATTGTGCCCTGAGCTAAAGGCAGATGCTCAACCACTGAGCCACCCAGGTGCCCCAGGGAAACTCTTTTTAAAAGAAATCTTATTAGAGCCCTAATATTTATAAAACAGCTTCCTCCCCATCTGAGAACTTTTTGGGAGCACAGTTTGAAAATCTGTACTTCCTTGAACTCCACCTCCACCTCCCCCCTCACTCCCTTGTCTATACTTACAGATTATGGCATTTTATATTCATGTGTAAAAAATTCTCTTCTTCCCTTTGCCAATCTGGTAAACTTCTATTCACCCTTTAAGATTCCTATGAAATGTTTTCTAACAAAATCATCCAAGGCAGTTGTTAAACATGCAAATTCATGGCCTTTATTTCAAATGTACTAAATCCAAATTTCTGTTGTTATTAAGCTCCTGGGGGGATTCTGTTGTTATTAAGCTCCTGGGGGGATGCATGATCAGGGTTGGGAACCATTGCAGATCCTACTTTACAAAATAGTTTTTAACAAGAGATGATTTACAGTGGGATTAAATCCAAAATTTTTAGGAAAAGGAGGAGGTGGCAGAGAGATCATCTAAGTCCATACCTTGCCAAGAGTCCAGGACTGATAAAGGCCAAGATGGAAAGCAAAGAAGCTGGAATAGCTCCAGATCCCTTCAGGAAACCTACCCTCTGAGCCTGATAGTTTTATTAAGGACACAGAAGTGAGATAATAAGTTCAGGAACACAGGGCATCCAGAGGGCTTATCATTGACAATTCTGCAGTTTTCTTTAAGGCAAGGCTCAGGGAAATTCCACAGCTCCATGAAGGTAGCAGCTGTCCCATAAAAAAATTCAGTGGTAGTAATTTAAACTTTTTTTCTCCTGATATTTCCATTTACAAGGTTTTTAAAGGGTACCAGAAGGAAAACAACCCACTGCTTGTTTTGACTGATGGTTCTAATTGGAATTAACATTTTCAGTACTAATTCCTGTATGTTACTCATGGTTCAAGAAAAAAAAATCCGCTTGTGGACCCCTCCACTTTCATTTTCGTAAAACATCTCCATACAAAAGCAAAATACTGTTGTTACTGTATGAACAGCTGGTGTTAGTATAGTGTAAGCCCTATTTAAAACATCTAAGCATTTTAACTAGTTTCACTTAGCATCTCAAATCATGATAGCATAACTTACTTGCATAAAATCTCTGGGCCCTTCTTCATTTCTCATTGTAACTGAGGTCCAGTGTTGAGTTGGTCTAATTATTACCTTTGTTCCCTCATACAAGTTTGGGATCCACTGAAAACAGTGAAGTGAGGTAATACAGAGAGAAGAAAAGTTATATACCATTTTTCTTTTGCTTTACCATTAATTATCGGATGCAGGCAGGTTCTTGTCTCATTTGTTATAAAATGTCAGGGCTCTGTTTCTGAATTCGGTTATTATTATTATTATTATTATTTTGTTGTTGTTGTTGTTAAGAGATAACTAAGTGGCTGATAGTTCTCTTACTTCTTTAAGGTCTTTGCCAAACTGTTATCTTGGTGAAGCCTTCTCTGGCCACCTTGTCTAAAATTTTACCTTCTCCCTGCCCTACCACATTTCCTATTCCTGGTCTGCTTCTGGCTCTTCTCAGCACTTATCACAATCTAATAGAATACATGTTTATTATTTGTTTATTCTGATTATTGTTTGTTTTTCCTCAGCAGAGAAGCCCCAGGGCAAGGAGTTTTGTCTGTTTTATTCACTGATGTACCCTCTATGTCTAGCACAGCACCTAGTTAACCGTAGATATTAGTTGAATGGGTAAGTGAATGAAACGGTCTTGCTTTTAGTGAGGAGGCTGAACTAGCACACAGGACAGGCATTTAGATGTTCTATGTAGCAGCTTCTACATCTTAGGCAGAGTAGTATAGTGTAAGGATTCCCCAAACTTTGTTTCACAGGACACTTAGTTAAGACCAGAAAACTTAAGAAGTATTTGTGTCCTAACAACTCAGTGGCCATTTGAAAAGAATACACATCCATTGTAAGAAAAATATTTTAATTTTATTCTTTAGTACCAGAATTTTTTACTAACAGGATGTGTGTATATATTTGGAACTATGCAACTTTACAAATCTCAGAAACAGACTGCATACCAGTACCCTTCGTTCTTGTTTTATGTTGACTTTTCACATGGAACTTGCTTTTTACCACAGTGCTGAAAACACAGGTTCACAAAGGTATCATAGGAAGGCAGTACATTCTATTTTTTTTAAAGATTTATTTATTTTTTTGTATATTTTTTTTTACTGGAGTTTGATTTGCTAACATATAACTACCCAGTGCTCAGTCTGTCAAGTGTCCCCCTCAATGCCTGTCACCCAGTCACACCATCCCCCCACCCATCTTCCCTTCCACTACCCCTTGTTTGTTTCTCAGAGTTAGGAGTCTCTCATGTTCTGTCACCCTCTCTGATATTTCCCACTCATTTTCTCTCCTTTCCCATTTAATCCCATTCACTATTTTTTATATTCCCTGAATGAATGAAACCATATAATGTTTGGCTTCTTCAATTGACTTACTTCACTCAGCATAATACCCTCCAGTTCTATCCACGTTGAAGCAATTGGTGGGTATTTGTCATTTCTAATGGGTCAGTTATATTAAAAATCAGTTAAATGAGATGCACTCCAAACTGGAGGTCCTAACAATGAGGGTTAATGAGGTAGAAGAAAGAGTGAGTGACATAGAAGACAAGTTGATGGCAAAGAAGGAAGCTGAGGAAAAAAGAGGAAAAAACAAGTAAAAGACCATAAGGAAAGGTTAAGGGAAATAAATGACAGCCTCAGAAGGAAAAATCTTACATATAATTGGGGTTCCAGAGAGCGCTGAGAGGAACAGAGGGCCAGAAAGCACACTTGAACAAACTATAGCTGAGAACTTCCCTAATTTGGGAAGGGAAACAAGCATTCAGATCCAGGAGATCAAGAGGTTCCCTCCCCAAAATCAGTAAAAACCGTTCAACAACCTGACATTTCATAGTGAAACTTGCAAATTTCAAAGATAAAAAAAAAAAAAAATCCTTAAAGCAGCAAGAGACAAGAGATCCCTAACTTATATGGGGGAATATTAGATTAACAGCAGACCTCTCCACAGAGACCTGGTAGGCCAGAAAGGGCTGGCAGGATATATTCAAGGGTCCTAAATGAGAAGAAAATGCAGCCAAGAATACTTTATCCAGCAAGGGTCTCATTCAGAACAGAAGGAGATAAAGAGCTTCCAAGATAGGCAGAAACTGAAAGAATATGTGACCACCAAACCAGCTCTGCAAGAAATATTAAGGGGGACCCTGTAAAAGAAAGAGGAAGCCCAAAGAATGCAGTGCATTCTAATGTGGAAACTGAATTTAAGCTAGCAGTTCAGATGGTATCTGACAAATGTGAATATTGCTGTGCTTCCATCCACAATTTAAAATATCCTGCAGTATCCCAGGTAGTTTACTGCTGTGTTCTGAGGAGTTTTGGTGCATTTTCAAAACCATGCATAGAGCAGCCAGATGCATAACTTTTGGAGTTATGTGAACTTGGGCAAGGTTTCCCATCCCTAAGGAAGAAAAAATAATAGTATCCATATCTCATAGTTTTTTTTTCTTTTTATTATTGTGAAAATTTAAACCTATATAAAAATACAAAGATAGGATGCCTGGGTGGCTCAGTGGTTGAACGTCTGCCTTTGGCTCAGGGCATGATTCTGGGGTCCTGGGATTGGGTCCTGCATCAGGCTCCCCACAGGGAGCCTGCTTCTCCCTCTATGTCTCTGCTTCTCTGCGTCGCTCACAAATAAATAAAAATCCTTAAAAAAATACATAGAATAAAAACAATGAGCTCCATATCACATCATCAAGCCCCAAGAACTTTGGTGATGGCCAACCTTGTTCTAACCATACCCTGTACACTCTGTTCTCTATAAACAGGATGTAAATCCCAGATTTCGTCTGTAAATATTCCAGTAACTCTTTGTTTTTTGTGGAAATTAAATGAGTTAATACATGTGAAGCATTTAGCAGAGTGCTGAGCACCCTGAAGTGTTAGGTATTATTACTGTTACTTCAGCACCAGCTCTACTATATGTAAGCACTCAATGCTTCCTCTCCAGGGAGGTCATCATACAGTTAAAGACTAGCATGTTTCATGTGGTTTTCCCTAATATAAAGGAGTAGCCATGACCACAGAGAACAGAGTTGCTGCAAATGCACTCACTATGAGTAGATTTTAGTACTCTACACAAAGAACTTCTATGCACCCACCTTGGAGAACATAAGGCATTCAAATAGCATCAGATACTTTTTTTTAAAAGATTTATTTATTTTTATTTATGATAGACAAAGAGAGAGAGAGAGAAAGAGGCAGAGACACAGGAGGAGGGAGAAGCAGGCTCCACGCCAGGAGCCCGACGTGGGATTCGATCCCGGGACTCCAGGATCGCGCCCTGGGCCAAAGGCAGGCGCCAAACCGCTGAGCCACCCAGGGATCCCCTGCATCAGATAGTTTTTATAAACAGCTAAACCACATCAAATTTAGTCTGATTTCTTGGTTCTGAGTAGAAATGTTCTCTGGGTAGAGAAGAAGCTTAATTTTTTTTTTTTGTTACTTCCTGGCACTTCAGATGCAGCAGGGTTTTTGCTAAATTAAGTGTATCAGAATGCTGCTAATATATTATAACACAGTTTTGGAAAACTATGAATAAACAGTTTAGGGAGAGAGCTCCAACCCTCATGAACTTCCTGCACACACATTTGATTGTAAGGGGCACAACTGCTAATATATCCAGATGTTCAGGTATGAGGTATACAAATGACTACGAGGATAAGAAACAATTGTTATTTTCTAATCAACAATTTTAAATAATTCTCCCTTCTCTCCTGGGGCTCGATTAAAATGTTACTTAAATTGTTCCTTTCTCACGCACTCTAGGTCCATCATGATGAACCCACCCTATGGCTCCCCTGTGAGTGACGGATAACTGGAACATTAAGCTTCTCTGACTTTCATGCCACAGCAGCAAAATTCTCCATTTAGTTCTCCCGAATTTACTTGCTGTGGAACCTAAGTGATTATGTGTGTTCAACAAAGTTGAACAGATATTGATTTGTACATTTTGCTCTACAGACCATTTGGATTACTGATCTGAGAGAAGTCCTAACTAAAATTCTTTAGGTTTCAAGGGCAAAATTTACAACTCTAGCCAGCATCTCTTTCTTGTAGGCAATTAGCATATCTTAGACTAGGAAATTGTTTTGGAATCTGTAAATTTTTATCACAAATAAAACTTATTTTTGTGTTTAATTTTTTAATTTAAATTCAATTAACTAACATATAATGTGTCATTGGTTTCAGAGGTAGAGGTCAATGATTCATCAGTCCTATATGATACCAAGTACTCATTATATTGTGTGCCCTTCTTAATGCCCATCACTCAGTCACCCCATCACCACTCCCCCAGTAACCCTGTTTGTATCCTATGATTAACACTCTTGTGGCTTGTCTCTCTGATTTTGTCTTTTTTTTTTAAGATTTTATTTATTTATTTATGAGAGAGAGAGAGAGAGAGAGAGAGAGAGAGAGAGAGAGAGAGAGAGAGAGAGAAACAGGTTCCAGGCAGGGAGCCTGATGTGGGACTCGATCCCTGGACTCCAGGATTACACCCTGGGCTGAAGACGGCTAAACTGCTGAGCCACCCGGGCTGCCCTCTCTGATTTTGTCTTATTTTTTCCCTCTCTTCTCTCCTATGTTCCTCTGTTTTGTTTCTTAAATTCTACAATGGGTGAGATGATATGACAATTATCTTTCTCTGACTGACTTATTTCGCTTAGCATAATATATTCTAGTTCTATCCATATTGTTGCAAATGGCAAGATTTCATTTTTTGATGGCTGAATAATATTCCATTGTATATGTATACCACATCTTCTTTATCCATTCATCTGTCAATGGGCATCTGGGCTCTTTCCACAGTTAGGCTATTGTGGACATTGCTTTTATGAACATTGGGGTGCAGGTACCCCTTCAGATCACTACATTTGTATCCTTGGGGTAAATACCCAGTAGTGCAATTGCTGGGTTGTATGGTAGCTTCATTTTCAACTTTTTCAGGAACCTTAGACTGTTTTCCAGAGTGGCTCCACCAGCTTCCATTCCTACCAACAGTGTAAGAGGGTTTCCCTTCCTCCACATCCTTGCCAATTTGTCGTTTCCTGACTTGTTAATTTTAGCCATTCTGACAGGTGTGAGGTGGTGTCTCACACTGTGGTTTTGATTTGTATTTCCCTGATGCCAAGTGATGTTGAGCATTTTTTCATGTGTCTGTTGGCCATTTGTATGCCTTCTTTGGAGAAATGTCTGTTCATGTCTTCTGCTCATTTCCTGATTGGATTATTTGTTCTTTGGATGTTGCATTTGATAAATCTTTATAGATTTTGGATACTAGCCCTTTATCTGATATGTCAGTTGCAAATATCTTCTCCCACTCTGTCAGTTGTCTTTTGGTTTTGTCAACTGTTTCCTTTTCTGTGCAAAAGTTTTTATCTTGATGAAGTTTCAATAGTTCATTTTTGCCTTTGTTTCCCTTGCCTTTGGAGACATGTCTAGTAAGAAGTTGCTGCAGCCGAGTTCACAAAGGTTGCTTCCTGTGTTCTCCTCTAGGATTTTGATGGTTTCCTGGCTCACACTGAGGTCTTTTATTCATTTTGAGTCTATTTTTGTGTATGGTGTAAGAAACTGGTCTAGTTTCATTCTTCTGCATATGGCTGTCTAATTTTACCAACACCATTTATTTTTTTCCATTGGATATTCTTTCCTGCTTTGTTGAAGATTAGTTGACCATAGAGTTGAGGGTCCATTCCTGGGTTCTCTATTCTGTTCCATTGATCTGTGTGTCTGTTTTTGTGCCAGTACCATAGTATCTTAATGATTACAGTTTTATAAAGAGGCCTGAAGTCTGGAATTGTGATGCCACCCATTTTGGTTTTCTTTTTCAACATTCCTTTGGCTATTTGGGGTCTTTTCTAGTTCCATACAAGTTTTAGGATTATTTGTTCCAACTCTGTGAAATAAGTTGATGGTATTTTGATAGAGATAGCATTCAATGTATCGATTGCCCTGGGTAGCAAAGATATTTTAATAATATTTGTTCTTCCAATCCATGAGCATGGAATGTTTTTCCATTTCTTTGTGTCTTAGTCAATTTCTTTCATGAGTGTTCTACAGTTTTTTGAGTACAGATCCTTCACCTCTTTGATTAGGTTTATTCCTAGGTATCTTATGGTTTGGGGTGCAATTATAAATGAGATTGACTCCTTAATTTCTCTATCTTCTGTCTCATTGTTAGTGTATAGAAATGCTACTGATTTCTGTGCATTGATTTTATATACCGTAACTTTGTGAATTCCCATATGGGTCCTAAAAATTTTGGGGTGGAGTTTTTTGGGTTTTCCATATAGAGTGTCACATCATCTGTGAAGAGTGAGCGTTTGACTACTTCTTTGCTGATTTGGATGCCTTTTATTTCTTTTTGTTGTCTGATTGTTGAGGCTAGGACTTCTACTACCATGTTGACCAGTTGTGGTGATAGTGGACATTCCTGCCATGTTCCTGACCTTAGAGGGAAAGCTCTCAGGTTTTCCTCATTGAGAATATTTTCTGTGGGCTTTTTGTAGATGGCTTTTATGATATTGAGGTATTCCCTCTATCCCTACACTGTGAAGAGTTTTAATCAAAGAATGTAACTTCGTCAAATGCTTTTTCTGCATCTATTGAGAGGATCACATGGTTCTTGTCTTTTTATTAATGTAGTGTATCACTCACATTGATTGATTTGCAGATGTTGAACCACCCTTGTATTCTAGGAATAAATCCCATTTGGTTGGGGTGAATAATCTTTTCAATGCACTGTTGGATCCTACAGGCTAGTACTTTGGTGGGTATTTTTTACATCCATGTTCATAAGACCATGGAGCATTGGTCTGAAATTCACCTTTTTGGTGGGATCTTTGCCTGGTTTTGGGATCAAGGTAATGCTGGCCTCATAGAGTTTGGAAGTTTTCCTTCCTTTTCTATTTTTGAAACAGCTTCAGAAGAGTAAGTATTAATTCTTCTTTAAATGTTTGGTAGAATTCTCATGGGAAGCCATCTGGTCCTGTATTCTTACTTGTTGGAAGATTTTTGATTGCTGCTTCAATTTCCTTGCTGGTTATGGGTTTATTCAGGCTTTCTATTTCTTTATGTTTCAGTTTTAGTAGTTTATACATCTGTAGGAATGCATGCTTTCTTACAGATGGCCTAATTTGTTGGCATATGGTTGCTCATAATATGTTCTGATAATTGTATTTCCTTGGTGTTGGTTGTGATCTGTCCTCTTTCATTCATGATTTTATTTATTTGGGTCCTTTCTCTTTTCTTTTTGGTAAGTCTGATTAGGGGTTGTCAATCTTATGAATTCTTTCAAAGAACCAGCTCTTAGTTAAATTGTTCTGTTCTACTGTTCTTTTGGTTTCTTTTTCATTGATTTCTACTTTAAGCTTTATTATTTCTCTTTTCCTGCTAGGTTCAGGTTCTATTTGCTGTTCTTTCTCTAGCTCCTTTAGGTGTAAGGTTAGGTCATGTATTTGAGACCTTTCTTGTTTCTTGAGAAAGGCTCGTACTGCAATGTACTTCCCTCCTAGGACACCTTTGCTGCATTCCAAAGGTTTTGAATAGTTGTGTTTTCATTTTCATTTGTTTCTCTGACTTTTTAAAATTCTCCTTTCATTTTCTGGTTGACCGATTTATTTTTTAATAGGATGCTCTTTAATCTTCAAGTATTTGAGTTCTTTCCAAATTTCATCTTGTGATTGAGTTCCAGTTTCAAAGCATTGTGATCTGAAAATATGTGGGGAATGATCCCAATTTTTTGGTACTGGTTGAGACCTGATTTGTAATCACTTTAATTATGATATACTGTCCTTCTTCATCTGTTATGGTCTTTCATTTAAAATCTAGTTTTCCTGATATAAGGATTGCCACCCTAGCTTTCTTTCATGTCCATTAACATGATACATGGTTTTCCACCCCCTTACTTTAAATCTAGACATGTATTTGGGTCTAAAATGAGTCTCTTGCAGACAGTATATTAATGGGGCTTGCTTTTTTTTAATCCAATCTGATATCCTGTGTCTTTTGTTTGGAGCATTTAACCCATTTACATTCAGAGCAACTACTGAAAGATGAATTTAGTGCCATTGTATTACCTGTAAAGTCACTGTTTCTGTATATTATTTCTGTTCCTTTCTGGTCTATGTTACTTTTGATTCTCTCTTTGCTTAAAAGATCCCTTTTAATATTTCTTGTAGGGTTGATTTATTGATTACAAAGTCTTTTAGTTTCTGTTTGTCTTGGAAGCTTTTTATCTCTCCTATTTTGTTTTCTTTCTTTTTTTTTTTTTTTTTAAGATAAGAATCTCCTTAAAATTTAATTGACTAAATGTATTACATTCAATATTCCATGGGCTTCTTCTGGACATATCTCTCCTATTTTGAATGCCATCCTAGCTGGGTAAAGTATTCTTGGCTGCATATTTTTTCTTTTAGCACTCTAAATATATCATGCCAGTATTTTCTGGCCTGCCAGGTCTCTCTGGATAGGTCTGCTGCCAGTCTAATGCTTCTACCCTTGTAGGTTGCTGACTTCTTGTTTGATCTGCTTTCAGGATTTTCTCTTTGTTTCTGAGATTTCCAAGTTTCACGATTATATGTCAGAGTATTGCCTTATTTTTATTAATTTTGAGGGAGGTTCTCTGCGCCTCCTGGACTTGGATGCCTGTTTCCTTTCCCAGATTAAGGAAGTTGTCCACTATAATTTGTTCCAACATACCTTTTCCCTCCTGCCTTTTTTCTTCTGGGATCCCTATTATTCTAATATTGTTTTGCTTTATATGTTATCACATATCTCTCAAATTCTTCCCTCATGATCCAATTGTTTACCTTTTTTTCAGCTTCTTTATTCTCTAACATTTTGTCTTCTATATCACTAATTCTCTTCTCTGTCTCACTTATCCTAGCACTTTTTATTGCATCTCATTAATAGCCTTTTTGATTTTGACTTACTAGATTTTAATTCTTTTATTTCTTCAGAAAAGGGTTCTCTGGTGTCTTCTATGCTTTTTTTTTTCAAGCCCAGTTAGTATCTTTATAATGTTATTCTGAACTCTAGTTTTGACATCTTAATTATGTCCAGACTGATTAGGTCCCTGGCAGTCAGTACTGCCTCTTGTTCTCTTTTTTAAGGTGAGTTTCTCTGTCTCATCATTCTGTCCAGAGAAAAACAGAAAAATGAGAGAACAAAATACTAAAATGGCAACAACGACCCCAGAGAAATATACATTAAACAAATCAGAAGAGGCATGAAACAAACAAACAAAAAAGAGAATTAGACAGTGAACAGAACACAGCAATACACTGGATCCTGTGTGTATTTTGGTCTGTTAGAAAACTAGATCCCAAAATTATAACAAAAGAAAAACTTGTGTATGTACAAAAAATTAAATATAATGAAAGGATCAAATGTAATTGTAAAAATGAAAATTAAAAGAAAAAAAGAAGGAATATAAACTGACAGGTGAACAGAACAGAGCAATACAAAATATGCTGAGTAATTTGGTTATTTGGTTAGGAGAAACTACATCTCAAAATTATGAAGAAAGAAAAACCTATATGTACAAAAATAAAATTAAATACATCGAAAGGATAGAATGCAATTGTAAAGATGAAAATTAAAGGACTTTAATAAAATAGAAAAAAACAACAAGAAAAGAAAAAAGTGAATATGATCAGATAAGTGAAGAGAACAAAGCCATACACTAGATTCTGGGTATATTTTGGGTTGTTAGAAGAAACTGCACCCCAAAACCGTAAAGAAAGAAAAACATATATACACAAAAATAAAGTTAAATACAATGAAAGGATAGAATATAAGTGTAAAAGTGAGAATTAAAATAGATTTTAAAAGTTGATAAAATAAGAAATTGGTTGAAAAAAGAGAAAACTAAAATTGAAAAACTAAAGACTTGTGGGGAAAAAAACCCTGTGAATTCTGTATGCTATATTCCGCTAGCACTGGAGTTGTACGGTTTTCAATTATTAAGAAACTTGGTCTTGGTTGGACATTCTTGCTGATCTTCTGTGGCAAGGGCCAATTGCACTGATTGTTAAGTGTCTTTGCCCTGTGTGAATTGCACTGCCCTTTTCCCCGGGCCAGGCTAAGTAATCCGCTCAGGTTTGCTTCATGTAGCTTTTGTTTCCTGAAGGCTTTCTGCACAGCTTTAGAGGATGAGAGTAAAAATGGCGGCCTCCCGATCTCCAGCGCTGGAGCCAAAAGCTCAGGGCCCCACTCCTCAGTGCTCCCTCAGGGAAAAGCAGTCAATCACTCATCATTCTGGTCTCCGACTGCACTTAGTGCTCACCCAGCCTGTGACTGAGCATTTCTTTCTTAGGTACACGACCCCCTTTCAAGTCTCCAAACCCTGCAGACTCCTGCAGCAGGCTCCTGTCTCACTCCTCCTCCGGGCGGAAGGGTGGGGGCAGTCTCCCTGGATTGCAGTTTGTTGGGCCCCTGCTTTGAGCAGTCATGTTGACTGTGCCAGGGTTTGAGATTGATGGCAACCCTGAGCTGAGAGCCCACTCCTGGGCTCACTGATTGCAGCTGATTTTCCTGCTCTGATGACTGGGAACTCTGCCGCATTGGCACTCGGGCACCCCTGTTCTTTCTGTGATCCTGGGGATCCTGAGACCACATTGTTCCACACAGGATTCTGCCCCGCTTTGCCATCTGAGCACCTTTCAGGTGCAGATGTCCCCCACCACAGCAGACTTCTTAAAGTGCTGATTTTGTGCTGTGCTGCTATGTCACTTTCCGGTAGCTGGCTTATGGAAGCTCCCTCCTCCCTGTGGTTTATCTTCCCATACACTGCCTCAGGTTCACTTCTCTGCGCCTCCTGCCTTGCAGATAGTGGTTGCTTTTCTATTTGTAGAGTTGCAGCTATTCTTTTCTTAGATCTCCGGTTGAGTTCACAGGTGTTCAGAATGATTGAATAGCTATCTAGCTGAATTCCTGGGACCAGACTCAACTAAGGTCTCTGATTCCTATGCCATCTTGAGCTCTCTCAAGTTGTTTTGAAATTTTACTAGCATATCTTCTGTCACGGCATTCATTTTATTATAATCTGCTATCAACATTACATTAAATTTCAATGTAGCTTCTCCTAAAGATGACCAGCCATTCCATAAAAGGAGCAAATGAAAATAATTTGGCAAACGGAGTGAACTGGCTAGAAGTAACTCTATTCCATGCAACTCAGGAAGTTAGGAACTCAGTAAAATCACACTTGTCAGTGGCTGATTCAGGGAGTAAATACATGTGCCATATTGTATTATATACCCAAATACTCCATAGTGCTTTAACAGTTTTTATGGGGTTAATGGAATCACTGACTAAGGTCACTCAAACCCATAAATATACTCAGCCTTGATCTACTTCTAAAGAGACTTTATAAATAAGGTTTCGGGGGAATTTTAATCCATGTTCTTTATCAGTGATCTGCTCATTATCTCCTGAACTTCACTACATAAAACTGTCTGGATAAGTGAATTATTATTTTTTTATTTTTATTTATTTATTTATTTTTTGAATTATTATTTTTTTAAAGATTTATTGATTTATTTGAGAGAGAGAGCTTGAGAGAGTGTGTGCCCAAGTTGGGGTAGCAGTGGGCAAAGGGAGAGAATCTTCAAGCAGACTCCCTGCTGAGCATGGAACCCTCATGAGGGCTTGATCCCACGACCCACGAGATCATAACTTAAGCCAAAACCAAGAATCAGATGCTCAATCAACTGAGCCACCCAGGCACCCCAGGAGTAGGTGATTATTAAAAATACCAAGAACCTTCTTGCCAGTGACACTCAGTTCCAGTGGCAGTGAAGTGGGACTTTTTTATTAGATTTGAGTCTCTTGTCCAGCCTCCCTGATTACTTTTATTTTTTTAATTTTTTTTCTCCCTGCTTACTTTCAAAGCAAAGAAGAACGTAGTATTTAATGTCAGACTGAAAAAATACAGAATACTCATATGTGGGTATTAACTAGATGAAAATCTAAGAAAAATACAGGGTCAAAGAAACAGATAACAGAGTCTATATGAATAAAATGCAATCCTTTTTCATATTTAGTCTGTTTCCTGCTTTCCTGAGAAGAGAAACTTTTTTGGTTATTAAGACAGTGGGGATCTAGCAACCTACCTGTGAGTTCACTGCATATACAGGCATGTTCAATCGTTTTAAGTGGCTAAGTGTCAGAAGTTTCACTACTGCTTTGTTCCTCTTGCAGCTGTCCTATTGTGGCCCTAGGCTGATACAGGTAGGAATGTGTAGAACTCGTCTGGGAGTCCCTTTCAGGATCATTAAGAAGCCAGGTGTGGTAAATTCAAGATGACCACAAATTTTCTGCTATTCCTTCCATCGAGAGGAATTTTAATTCCCTTCCCACTGAAACCCAAGTCTGCCTTAGTGACTTGCTTAACCAACAGAATGCAACTTAAGTGATTCCTGGGGCTTCCAAGGCTAGGTCATAAGAAGCTTTGCAGCTTTTGCTTTATCTTGAGAGAGTCTCACTGGGAAACTTGAGCTGGTATGTAAGAAAACCCAATGCTCTGAGAATGCGGCAGGAGAGGCCAGATGTGGGTACTCCAATTGACAGGCAATGACAGCTGAGTTCAGCCCTTCAGCTGTTCCTGCTAAAATACGTAAGCAAAATTGTCCTACATCCTCCAGACCAACTCACCTGCCAGCTGAAAACCACCAAGTGCTCAAAGTCAATGTGCCACACATAGCAGAAGAATCACCCAGTTGATCCCTGCCCTCTGCTTCCTGACCTATTAAACCATGAGATACAAAACAATGGTTATTGTTTGAAGCTGCCAAGTTTTAGGTTGATTTGTTACATAGCAGCACATAATCTCAACATCAGGTATATTGCTTTGCAGCACCATAGCATAACTGTCACTTTTAGAATTAGAGCCAACTGGCCTGAAAGAAGAATGGATGACATGTTGTTAAATGACTACATAAATTGGGTAAGGCAAGGGCTGATCAATGTCATAGACAGTCTAGAGGAGACCACTGGGAGTGATGACGGCTTTGTTGAAAGGAAATCAAGACCCATGAGGGTTAAGGAGAATGTTCAAGGACAATCTGAATGTGTGGGGTTTTGGTTGAGTGTTGTATGGAATGGATTACTTCAGTGATTTTGGTGGAGGTACCGAGAGAGGGAGAGACCCAGAAAAATGATTTTAGTTCCCTACTTTGGACACTGAAGTTTTTAAGAGATTGATTCTTTTTGGAGAAGAAGGGAAGAATGGGGCCAGAGAAAGATGGTATAAAATCACTGCTGTGGTCCCTCATCTGGAATATTAACAGAAAAGTGAATAAAACGAAGACGACACTGGACTGTATGTGAGGATCTCATGAAACTAAACACCATCAAGTTAGCCATGGGATAAAGTAACTACACATTCTGGTTTGCTTGGCATAGTCTCCATTCAAGCCTGCTATTCTGGGGGTAATTATTAAGAACATTCTCTTTCTAAAGTGTCTGGTTTAAGATAATAAATTATGTGCTTGCCTTATTTCTGAGGGGCTATGTGGCTGAATGGAAAAGTTTGAACACACTATATCATCCCATTAAGATACCACAAAAGGGGTTTATTGAAAACTATGGGATTTTACTAAGTAACATTTGTTTTTAGATTTGATATTTTATATATTCATTCAACAAATATTTAATGAGAACCTACTGTACTGTGTTCTTTCATATAGGCGACTAAATACTTGGGGAATGTAGGAGTGAAAAAGTCTTGTGTGTTTGCATTAGAAATGTTATCAGAGGGAATCCCACTGGCCAAGACAGCTTCAAGTTTTGATGTATCCCCTTTTTCTCACTTGGCTCAAAGCACAGAGCAATGCTGGTTATAATATAAAAATAGAAAACTGGGCAGCTTGGGTGGCTCAGCGGTTTAGCGCCACCTTCAGCCCAGGGCCTGATCCTGGAGACCAGGGATGGAGTCCCATGTCAGGCTCCCTGCGTGAAACCTGCTTCTCCCTCTGCCTGTGTCTCTTGCCTCTCTCTCTCTTTCTCTCTCTCATGAATAAATAAAATCTTTAAAAAAAATAGAAAACTGAAAAGACACAGCTAGACTCAAAAACAAGATATATGTATCCATGGGCCAGAAATGGAACAGAAAGGTAAAGCAGTGAGGAATGCCAGAGCCATAGGCCATTAGGATATCCAGTCTGGAGGCAGGCAGGCAGAGACGGTAGCCTAGTTCTGGCAGGAACAAGGTTCTAACAGCACTTACAGAAGCCAGGGATGGGAACCAGGCTCATAACTTGAGGTAAGGGGGGCTTAGTGGGGAGGGAGGCTCTTCTGTTTGTGAAAGTAGAGTAAAAAAGTATGTCTTTGCTAGCTACTGCTTGGGGCTACAGCTTTTGGCAGGTAGAAAGTCCAGGGAAGAAGAACAAAGTCTTGGTCTGATCAGCAATTGGCCAAACCACCCACAGATTTTTAACATTCAGGATCTCTCTTTAGCAAAAGTTTCAATGTGCCACTTTAAGATATAGTTCTAGACTAGTGTCCTGGTGGAGAGTACTGGAAACAACTAAATAGGAAAGGAGGAAAACACACAAAAAAGAACTATCTCCACTTACAATGAACCTGCAAATCAAAATTCTAAAACACATGAGGTGAGGAAACCTAATACTGAAAACAGCAATTAGATTTTAAATTTATTCTAGATCTGTGTTATCTACTATGGTAGCCACTATTCACTAGATTATTTAAATTTTTTTTTTTTAAATTTTTTATGATAGTCAGAGAGAGAGAGAGAGAGAGAGAGAGAGAGGCAGAGACACAGGAGGAGGGAGAAGCAGGCTCCATGCACCGGGAGCCTGATGTGGGATTCGATCCCGGGTCTCCAGGATCGCGCCCTGGGCCAAAGGCAGGCGCCAAACCGCTGCGCCACCCAGGGATCCCAGATTATTTAAATTTAAATAAAAAGTAACTAAAATAAAATAAAATTCAAGCGCTCAACTGTCTCATATGACTAATGACTCACCGTATGGGACAGGTGAGATATAGGTCATTTTCTTCACTATCTTAAGCTCTATTAGTGCTGTTCTAGATGAAATATACTTTAGGGGACAGTCTAGACTAAAATAATAAACGGTCTAAATCAAATAATAAATATATTTAGGGGTGTCTGGGTGGCTCAGTCAGTTAAAGCATCTATCTTCCGCTCAGGTCAGGATCTCAGGGTCCTGGGATCAAGCCCCATGCTGGGCTCCCTGACCAGTAGGGAGTCTTCTTCTCCTTTTGCCCCAAGCCCACTTGTGCTCTCTCTTTCTCAAAATAAAATCTTATGTTTAATGATGCTTAAAAGAAAAATGAAGTAGTATCTTTCACTTGAAAAACAGGAAAATTATAAGACAAAGAATGCAAAAATGAGACAATAAGAAAATTTACCACTTAAAATATTGGTAATTAAATATGTATTCATTGAAACAAGAAAAATACATTGAATTAACCTTAGACAGTGATTCAGTAATTAGCAAATTAGAAGACAAAACAGGAATTAACCCAGATGCAGCACAAAAGACAAAGTGATTTAAATGTTGCAAAAACTAGCAAAAAAGGAGGGTCATAGATAATTTTTGGCTTGAATAAGTTAGGGTTTTGGCATGAATTTGGGAGGTCTGAATAGCCAAAGGCAGCAATTCAGAAAAATAAAATGTGAAGAAGAGACAAAAGCCATGTTCTGAAAGAGATAAACTGAAAACAACCAGCCAGTTGCTAGGTAGCCACTGGTGTCAGTAGTTATAGGGATATGCTATGGAATTCAGCATTTCCAGGACTGTGAGGGCTGACCTTCCAGGCTGCTGGAGCAGAAGCCAGCAATACCTACCCCATAAAAAGAGAGTGAAGTAGGAATGCCAGCTATCAGCTGGTAAAGGCAGCCATTTGAGAATAGACTGAAGGAAAAAGAAGAATGTATTACTCATGCTTAGAAACCAGTTTGCCTGAGAGGCAGGAAAATAACATTGAGACAGAAGGCCTAAGCCATGTCAGCCCCTTAAACAAATAGTCTGTTTCATGCACTAGTAGGACTCTGGGAAGAACAGTGAACCAGAAGAGCCACAGTGGGTAGGAGGGTGGAACAAAGGGCTAGCCCTGCAGAGTTGGGCATGCTTCTAACCTGTTGATGGAGACTGAGGGTGCTGCGAGAAGGTGTTGCACCAGAGGGTGCAATAGAACTGGGAGGGATGTGACATGTGCTCTAGGGGGGTAGATGCTGCCTTTCTGGTTGTCTAGGAACTGAGGAAACCAAATGAGACGATGACAAACACGGCTGGCTGGAGGCAAGTGAGCTCTCCTCTCACCCTTGAGTACCGTGCAATACCCAACGGCCCCCGGCCAGAAGACCCCCTGTCAGAATGCTCTAGAATCATGCTGTTCAGGATAGTAGCTACTAGACACATGTGGTTACATGTCCACATTTGATATCTGGAAACACTCCGCACAGGTCTTTACTCCTTTATCTTTTATTTGGAGATGGTATTGCTGAATTTTCTGGGTACCTGAGAGGCACCAACTATATGGCATATGAATTACAATTTTCAAAAACACAGTAAGCAAGGGGTACCTGGGTGGCTGATTGTTTGGTTAAGTGTCTGTTTTTTGCTCAGGTCCTTATCTTAGGGTCCTGGGATCAAGCCCGAGTCAGGCTCCCTGCTCAGTGGGGAGTCTGCTTGACCCTCTCCTTCTGCCTGCTCTGCCCCCTGCTCATGCACCTCTCTCTCTCTCTCTCTCTTGCTCTCAAATAAATGAAATCTTAAAAAAAAAAAAAAAAAAAAACCCACAGTAAGCAATACCATACACCACCAACAACTGTATCCTTTTTTGAGATTTCCAAAGACACATTAGGGACTCTCCTTTTTTATAACCATCCATTATCAGCATATGATACTATAATTGCTAACAGTGTAAGAAATTAAGTGTCATCTGGACTAACCCTATGACAGAACTTGAAAGGTATTTTGGAAGAGTTCCCTGATTTCAGTTTCTTATTTGTCTCATTTTCAAAAAGTGGTGTAGAGAGGAAAGCTGATTATGTGAGCTTTTTGATTGCCCAGATTCTGAAGAAATAGTACTCTTCTGTAATTAAATTGTAAGAAGTTAATTGTATTTAAATTGCAAGTATTTGAGAAAATCTGTCATTTTTCAGAATTCACTCTGAGAACAAAAATTGAAATGACAAAGTAATTTAAACCTGAAATGTAGACGTTTTCAGGTAGTTGTTTGTTGTTGTCAGGGTTGGAATATAGTGGCTTTTTATTTCCTAAAACTTTTGTTGTGTTATTTTCCTTCACACTGGTGGGTCAGAAATATTATAACACCTCCGCTTACAGGGTCCTGAGTTATTCATCTGAGAAAGGGCAAGCAATTTTTTCACACTTTTATTTGCTTACATACATAAGTAGATATAAACTATCACCATCTACTGCTTTATAAAAATCCTGTTTTTAAAAAAATAATTTTTAATTGCACATTTTTTTATTAAGTATAGTTGACACACAATGTTACATTAGTTTCAGATGTACAACTTAGTACTTTGATAAGTTTATATGTTATGCTATGTTCACCACAAATGTAGCTACCATCTGTCCTGTTAACATTGCTATTACAGTATCATTGACTGTATTTTTTTATGCTGTGCCTTTTATTCCCATGACTTATTCATTCCATAACCAGAAGCCTGTATCTCTCTCTCCTCTTCACCCATTTTGCCCAGCCTCTCACCCTCTACCTTCTGGCAACCATCAGTTTGTTCCCTTATTTATAGGTCTGATTCTGCTTTTTACTCATTTTTTTTCTAAGATTCCACTTAAAATATGATTGTATTCTTAGTGTTAAAAGTCTAAGTAATGCAGATAAGGCAAACATTCTTGTTATTCTCCTTATCCCCATCTACTCTGCTCCCCTGAGAAAACTGGGTACCTATTTATGTGTCCTTTTTTCATTTTTCATTTTTAAAAAAAGATTTTTATTTATTCATGAGAGACACAGAAAAGGAGAGGCAGAGACATAGGCAGAGGGAGAAGCAGGCTCTATGCAGGGAGCCTGATGCGGGACTTGGTCCCAGAACCCCAGGATCACGCCCTGAGCCAAAGGCAAACACGCTCAACTGCTGAGCCACCCAGGCATCCCTTTATGTGTCTTTCTTAAGGGATCTGGCCTCATTTACATGTATCTACACCTACCTAGAAATACATAGTTTAGACTGGCCTATCCAAAAATAACACCATATTATATCACTGTTCAGGCATATCTTATGGAAAATGTTCCATGTTAATACCAAGGAATCTTGTTACTTTTAACTGCTAGTTGAATCCCTTGAATAGCTGTTCCCTATTTATTAAACCATATAGGCACTTAAGATGGCCCTCTTTTCACTATTACAAATACTGCTGCAATGAACTTCACCCTTTACAAAAAGGCTAAATGGAGATGGAGACAGTAAAGAAAATTTTAACTTCACAACCAGTAGGGAAAAAAGTGAAATTATGATGGAAGTGCACAATAGCGGAACAAACGTATATTGGCTAACTGGTGCCAGGCACAGGAGATCCTTCATTGGTATTGTGTGAAGATTTCTTGGTGACCCAATTTATTAGTGAATTAAAATGCGAAGTCAAAGCATGTTTTTAAGTATGTCAGATACGAAGAGTTTATACAAGGATGTAAGCAATAATATGAATGTGTTAACATATGTGGATTGCTGCAGAGGTGGGGAGAACATAAACAGGACTGCATATTTTATCTTTGGACTCCTACGTGGTCTAAAATGCCACTGGGAAACCCAGTGAAAGAAAGAGACTTGTAAATTTTTATAGAAATACTTCTGATTCTCATTTGTGTAACTACTCCCCTATCTCAAAGAAAGGTTGTAAAATTAAGTTTGGCAGAAAGGCTCATGGCCAGGAAATATCAGCTAGAGCCCAGGATTAAAATGATTTATAAACACTCTTTCCCCCCTGTATAACTTCTTAGGTGAGCCTTTATGTGTTGAGGTGGTCAGCTCAATAATCCTAATCTTACTGTTGAAAGGAACTATAGAGATGCTCAAACCCATTCTCTTATTTGGTGGAGAAGAAAACCAAAGCCCAGAAAGGAATGGTGACTTAGGCAATGTTACAGAGCTGATTAGAGTCAGAGCCAGGAGCAGAGCTACCCTAAACCAGCCCTCTGCCTCTTGTGATAGCATCCCTCTCCATCAATACCCAGTGTATCAACTGTTCCTGTGCCTCCGCCTAGAAGTACTACCTCTGCTCACCACTTTCTTGGTCATGTGACTAACATTTTTTCATTTAAATGAAGCCTCTCTCTCCTTGATTACAGGGCATACAGAAAGATGCTTAGTCAGTCTGGGTTGTTCCCAGCTTCAGTGATGTCTATTGTAAGGCTAATTTTTATCTGATACCATGCTTCTGCATTTCCTTGAAGCACAGATGTTTGGCAACCACACTATTCACACCTTGCTTAACGTGGTCATTCATTTCCCTATTAAAATCAATTTTGTAAATCTAATGGAAGGATCAGGCTCTGGCTCTTTCTCTTCCCACGTTGGTCTGACTGCATTTAAATATGTGAATCCTCTGACTCCCATCTTCTCTTCTTTTGCCCTGGCACTCTAAACCCTATATTTACGGGTATCCTTCAGGATCATATTACTTTTGTTGTGATTCTGATTGAAAAAATGGCTGAAGTTTTTCCCTTTGCAGTATTTATGCCCCCTGATGTGACTCTGAAGCTCTTCCCATCAAGAGGTGAAGTTTATTTTCCCACCTCTTTAATCTGGGGTGGCTGTGTAACTTGTTTTGGCCAACAGAATGTAGTGGAAGTGACAGTGTGCCAGCTCCGAATTTGCACTTCAAAAGGTCTATGCAGAAAAAAAAAAAAAAAAAGGTCTATGCATTTCTATATATGTTTGCCCTCCTGGACACCTGCTCAGCCTCCATGTGAACAAACTTGATCTAGCCTACTGAAGCATGAGAGAACATGTGGAGCAAACATGAGCTGTCCCAGATTAGCCAGACCTCTAACTCACTTGGCAGCTGAATACAAAGGCATGAGTCAGTCCAGCCTATATAGCTGATCTATAGAATTGTGAGCTAAATAAATGATGGTTGTTTTAAGACACTAAGTTTAAGGGGCTTGTTATACAGCAAGTGCTGATATAGACAACTTTCTTTGTTCCTGTCTACAGGAATGTTTATTAAATTGGGCCTCTCAGAGCAAAGGGATTGTTTCCTACATAGTTCTGTACATTACCTAGATTAGTAACTTAATAGAAACTTAAAAAAATTTTTCTTGAGGGGAATAGGGAAATGGGAAAGACTGATGAAAATTCCCATTTTTCCTCTATACTCAGTCTGCCTAAACCTCCTCAGCCTGTGATTAAGGAAATAAATGGAAATTACAGTATGTAGGGCATGCCATTAATCAATACAAGCAGAAAATTCTCTTACAAAAAACTGTACAAAAATACACAAGGACAATTTTATAGGGACAGAGTGAAAATCCTATCATTTTTTAAACATCTTGGCTTCCCTGATTTTTGCTGCCATTTCTTTGCCACTGTCATAGGTTCTTTCCTACCTTTGAATATGCCTCAGTTCCTTTAGAACAGTAGTTCACCCATCCCACTTCCAGACTCTCTAGCAGGGGAGGGCTGGGGGTTATGCCACCAGATTGCTATGACCAGGGCTGTTTTAAGTCCTTCTTAGACCCTAGACACGAACTTCTGGGGGTTCTTCCTACACTACATTTAACATGTTAAAATGTGCCACAATTTAATATAATTTATATATAACTTTAAGAGTCAAGTGGCACTTGACTAGCTGACATGGTATTATATGTTAGAGATAGCTAATTACACACTTTGTTACTTTGAAGTTTTCTTTCTGTATTTTGGAGTCATTAATTCTGCTGTTGATGTTCCAGTCTGAAACATTTTCATAAGCCCATGAAGGGCTCACAGGTTCTGGGCTGTGTGCCTATTGGTATCTAATAGGAAAGTCATCCTGGCCTCGTCAACCAATAGGAATTTACTGAACACCAAAGCATCACACTAAAGTCTTCATCAGGCAGCTATTTACCATGCCCAACTACTGAGCTAAGTGCTGAAAACCAGGATAAAGGCCCAGCAGCTCTTGCCTTTGAGGACTCTGACTTACTAAGCCTTGACCCAGAGTAAAGCAGATGAAAAGAATTGTGGAGTTTGGATCTTTTCAAACCTCCAGGGCCTTTTCCTTTAATTCACCACAAGGGTGAGCAGAGGTTATTTGAGGTCATCACTGCCTTCAACCTCTGGCAGCAAAGGAAGCCTAAACAGATAGTCCTAATTCCTATTTGTAGCTGACCTTGGGTTAAGTACTTAAATTCCTTCCCTGACAAAGCCAGGATGGTCTCACAAGGGACATAGTGATCTCTGGGCCAAAGGCAGGATTTGGGAATAACAGGTATCTCCAAACTCAAAGCTGACACTCATCTACTCAGAGGTGTTGGTGGGGGTGATATAGAGGACTTCCTCCATGAGCTTAACCCTTCTGGGCTCTGTCAGAATGCTGTGTTTTTAATTCATTAGAGAGTATGCTGGTTTGCCAGAACCTTGCAAGACATACATACTTTATAGCCTGAATAAGCAAAACACTGAACTATCAAGTGGCTCCTGTGTTTCAGCAAACTTCAGGCCATTTGGAAGGGTCTAGTTTTACAGTAAGCCCCCTCAGCCCTTTTTAAAGGAACCACCTTAGGAATCGAGGCAAGGGTGGCATTTTGCCTGGCTTATCAAACTCTCCTGGGCATACAGATGCCCTGGGAATACTGTTAAAATGTAAATTATGATTCAGTACGCCTGGTGTAAGGCTTGAGAGTCTGCAATATCTGTCTCTGGCATTGGCATCGATGCTGAATGCTGAACTACACTTTGAATAGCAAGCCCTTTATAGTTTACCAAGAGCCTCTCACATACTTTGTCTCATTTGATTAATCCACCAACTATATGAGGCATTAGCATCTCCATTTCACAAAAAAGCAATAGGCTCAGAGTGGCTTGATCTAAAACTACCAGCTAGCAAATGGCAGAGCCAGCATTTCTAATCCAAGTCTTTTGATTTCTAGTTCAGCCTTATTGCCATTCACTCACAGCCCAGACATTTTTTCTTATTACTTCTACCTCCCATGTCTCGTGAGGTCACTTGTCTCGAGGTTAAAGTCCAGAGTTAATTTCATCTTTTTAAACCTTTGAGCTGATAACCTGATCCTGCTTTTCATGTTGCATGACAGTTGGGAAAGAAAAGATTTTCAAAAGCAAAGCAAAAAGGCTTGCAGTGGTTTTGTCCGAAATGATTATGCCTGCTAGGAAACCAATCATGCTTGGAAACACTGCTCAAAGCAGTTAAATGAATAGGCTTTCCATTGGGGTTTGCAATTAGAGGGTTTCGAATGGGGCAGAGGCTGAGTCTCAGGTCCACAGACTTGGTGACAGACTTCTGTTTTCTGTTCCTAACAAAAATAAAATATTGTAGATCCAGGACACCATCGTCTATTCTATGGAAACAAAGATGTATTTTTTTTTAAGAATTATTAATATGGATTTTTAAAAATTTTTATTTATTTATGATAGTCACACACACAGAGAGAGAGAGAGAGGCAGAGACACAGGCAGAGGGAGAAGCAGGCTCCATGCACCGGGAGCCCGATGTGGGATTCGATCCAGGGTCTCCAGGATCGCGCCCTGGGCCAAAGGCAGGCGCCAAACCGCTGCGCCACCCAGGGATCCCCGAAACAAAGATGTATTTTATTTTGAGGGAGTACCTATTACATGCCAGACACTCAGCCAGGTACTTTGCATACATCACCTCCAATCCTAAGAGCAAGGCTGAGAGGTAAGTTATAGTACCCCCACTTTTTAGATTAAGAAACTGAGGCTCCCCAAGGTTAAACAGTGACAACACTGCAGAGCTTGACCAAACACAGCAGGGCTGACTGTGTCTGATGTGTGGGCTCTTACCACTATATCACACTGCCTCTGAAACTGAAAATCAGAGAAGTCAAAGCACAGAGAGTCTAAAGTTAATCTACTTCTGGTAGCTCCTGATTCATGGAGGCAGGGACCCTTACCTTCTCCTCTGGTTATTCCTTTGGAACATCTATTCTTAGATTACGTCAGACTGTCATTCTTTTCTCCTTCTTTTATTAAAAAATCCTTATGAAGAAGTTACAAGAGTAATATAATGAACTTCTCTGTACCCTTCCCATATGATTACCAACAGTTACCTTTTGACACATTTCTATGTGTACATGTATGAGTACTTTTTTTATGATTTGAAACCAGAAAAATAACTTTTACTCTTAAAAACTAGGAATAAAAGCATTCTCTTACATATCCACAGTACAATTATGATCAGGAATTTTAACAATGACAAAACTACTGTCTAATAAATCACTTATATTTCAAATTTCACTAGTTGTCTCAATAATGTCCTTTATAGCATTCTTTTTCCTTGATCCGGGGTGCAATCCAAGATCACATAGTGTATTTCCTTGTCATGTCCCTTTAGTCTCTTTTAATCTGGAACTATTCCTTAGGTCACTGCTGTTGATTCAGCACTTTTACAAATCATCAGAAAAGATGTCACTAAAGTTTGAGGGATCCTGAGTGCACTTCACTGAATGAGTGGATACCATGCTATCCTCTCCTTAGTCTATCAAATTTGCCACCTGCTTCTGCTGACTCTCTTTGAGAGACAAAGTGCCCAATTTGGCAGGGAGCGCTGGGAATGATGCTGTTTACAGGGGCTGAGGCCCATTTTTGACGCAGTCTTCAAGCCTCCCCATTCCTGCACCTGGGCAAGCCAGATGGTTCTTAAAGCAGCACTTCCTCTTGGCACCTCTTTATTTCTGAGGCATTCAAAGAGGGAGTTATGCACTCAACAAATCCCTCCTCCCATGAAAAAAAATAAAAGATGGTTCTTAACTTAAAACCCTCCCTGGTTTTCTTTCTGGAATTCTTGGTGGAGATTAAGAAGCCCAAAATCTGGGGTTACATGATTGGTTGTAGCCTATGACCTGACAAGGTTCTTAAGGGTTTTAAGAGTCAATTAAGAACATCAGTCAGGTTAGCCTTTGGCTTGTCAAAGTTGCCCCTGCACTGACCTATGCCACAAGGACTGCAAACACTACATGAATGTCATTCTTAATTTTTTGGATTCTGGAATTAAAAGACCCAGGTTTCCATTCTCCTTAATTATCTAAGGATGCTTTGAATGGTTTCTCTGAGTAAATGGGGTACAAGATGAGAAAGTCAGTCTTTCCTCATGCTGCTTTAGATAGTCTGCAAGAAATAGGGCTCTACTTGCAGAGCAAGCTGTTAACCTGTCAGAGTTAGTATCAAAGACTATAAGATGCCCAAGTTAGTTTATCTGAAATTCAAATATTGTATGGAACATACTTAGGCTAAAAAATTGTTTGATGATTATCTGAAATTCAAATGTAACTGACAATTCCAAATATTTTATCTAGAAATCCTAAGTCTGGGTTCCATGGATTACCTTTTATGCTTGCTGAGACAGCTGTGACTAATGAGATTCAACACAAAGGAGAAGATTCAATCATCATGCTATGTCCATGGCTAGCAAATGGACAACTGCATTGCCATATTAATGCTGAGCTGATGTTTGATAAATTAAATATTGTACCTAAGTGCACAGTTTTCATGGTAGAGATCCACAATCCTTTATCTATAATTTCAAAAGGTAAAACCCTTTGAAAACTGAAAGTTTTTTAATTTAACTCACTAGGTGGCAACATTCAACCCACATGATGCTATTTATTATCTTCATCTAATTTAGTGTGAATTGTCATACTTTTTTGCTATAGAAATATTTATTTGATCATAGAGTGCTGCTCTAGAACCCCTAAGGGTATTACATATGATAAATCTTGTATTACCCTTAAAATATGAAAAATTCTGAATTATGCATCTGACCTCAAGAGTTTCAAATAAAGAACTGAGGAAGATTAAAAAATTAATAGCCAGAAAAGACTTTAAAACTATACTGTCTGGGATGCCTGGGTGGCTCAGCAGTTGAGTGTCTGTCTTTGGCTCCTGGTGTGATCCCGGAGTGCTGGGATCTAGTCCCACACTGGGCTTCTTGCATGGAGCCTGCTTCTCCCTCTGCCTATGTCTCTGCCTCTCTTTTATGTGTGTCTCATGAATAAATAAAACCTTAAAAAAAACTATACTGTCCAATATAGTAGTCATTAGCTACATGCGGCCACAAACATTTGCAGTGTGTCTAGTCTGAACTAAGATGCACTCTTAGTGTAAACTACACATTGGGTTTCAAAAACTTGGCATGGACAAAGAACATGAAATATATGATTACATGTTGAAACAATACTGTTTTGGATACATTAAGTTAAAACATTATGAAAATTAATTTCACCGGTTTATTTTTCCCAGCTTTAATGCAGCTACTAAAAAATTTAAAATTACTTACATGGCTCCTATTATATTTCTAGTGGACAGCATTGCTTTAGAGAATATCTAAGTGTAAAACTCTTCACCGTTGTGGAAACTGGATGAGAAAGTGACATGGATCAGTGGGGCAGTTGATTGGGTCTATTTTGGTTTCCTGACTTGTGGGGTTAGTGCTCTTTCCATTTCCCCTTAAAAATCCTCAAATGATAGGACTTTCAATAGTTTTTGGGCTCCATGCTTGGCACTGGAATTCTTAGAACCATTTCCAAAGTCTGATTGAATATTTGTGGTTCTTCCTGTCGGAAATAGGAAAATAAAGCACCAACGTGGAACCAATAGTTTCAGGCATAAGAAGAGGAGACTCAGAGAAGCAGATAAAAAGGATTTTAATCTCATTAGTTCTGTTTAATGAGATATTTCTCAATAAGTTCAGAACAGGAGAGGCTATGAATGCCCTGAAACGCAGTAGAATTTCACTCAGAGACTTTGGTAGAGGTAAGCTCCTCCATCAACTCTGTTGGAAATGGGCCGGGGTGGAAACTCACACTTAGCAAAGAGTAATGGTACAAACAAAGGTCGACTACCTTCAGAAAGATCACTTCTTAGAAACAGGGTATTCAGTTAATCAGATCCTAGTCACACGAGAGAATGGTAAAAGTACTATCACGGTGGGAAGGGAGTCATTCATTCAGCAAGAACAACAACCCTACCACAGGAGACAGTGGAAAAGGACTTCTTGCCTATTAGCACACACTGTATTTGGCTGAACTCAGAGAAAAACAAATCTCCAAGGGGATCACGGCAAAGAACTTTGGGAGACAAAACTAAGCTAAGAGGAAGCCACCCTGCGAAAGTAGATGCAAACTCCACCTCCCTTTTAAAAAAGATTTAATTTTAAGTAATTTGTACACCCAATGTGGGGCTCAAACTTAAAACCCTGAGATCAAGAGTTGCATGCTCTACTGACTGAGATCCACAATCCACAAGCCAGGCATGCCTGCAAACTCCCTTTTGATGTGTCCAGGCCAGGTCTGGGGAGCTCTTAGGGACTTCCATTCCCAGGCACTATGCATTTAGCAGAGGCCTTGGTCTCTCCCAACAATCGAGAAGGAAAGATTCAAAGTCATGAGAAAGAGAGAAGGAAGCCCAGAAGATGTTGTCTTGACAGGAGAACAGACCATCAGAAAAGTTAAATTAATATCTGCAGCCTTGTCCTCAACATCCTGGAATGATCCAGAGCAACTTGAGAAGTCCTGTAGCTAGGGAGGCTGCTATAATTTGACATTATGGAAGCACCTGCTGCACAAATAACTTCAGCTGTTTGAGCATTGTTGGCTAAATAAAAAAGAATGAAATCTTGCCACTTGTAACCACGTGGATGGAGCTGGAGAGTATTATGCTAGGTGAAATAAGTCAGAGAAAGGCAAATACCATATGATTTCACTCATATGTAGAGTCTAAGAAATGTAATAGATGAACAAAGGGGAAAAAAGAGAGGCAAACCATAAAACAGACTCTTAACTATAGAGAACACATGAAGGGCTGCTGAGGGGAGGAAAGCTGGGGTGGGATATGGGTGATGGGCATTGAGGGCACATGTGATGAGCACTGGGTGTTGTATGTACATGATAAATTACTAAATCCTATACCTGAAACTAATATTACACTGTAAGTTAACTGGAATTTAAACAAAAACTTAGAAGAAAAAGAAGAAAGCATTGTTGGTTGCATTCACTCATTTACACAAACTAGCTGGGTGTCTGGGAAGCACTAGGGTGGGGGAAAACTTGGCCTAGGAGTCACAAAGGGCTGAACTGAATTTTGATTTAACTGAAAAAGTCACTTAATCTCTCTTATAGTTTCTTCATTAGTAAAATGGACAAGAAAGTATGCTCCAGAGAGTTCTGTCAGGTAAAAATGAGACACAGGTAAAACTCTTAAAGAGTAACTATCTGAAATGTCAGTCTGGCCCTTTTACATGAGATCCTAAGTGTTTTCTCACAGAGTGGTAGCCAGCTGTCTGCCCTTCCTCTCCTCTCCTCAGTCCTTCTCTCCACCTTCATCCTTGCCCTCCCCTCCTCTGACAGCACCACAGAAGGTTCATAATCCACTACCTGTTGCAAATGGAAAGAATACAGTATCCTGAAATGGAACATTTTGCCATCTAGCTGATTTAATGAGTAAGATATTGCCCACTTAGAAGAATTTTAAAAGTGTATGATTTACAGCTTGACTAGTATTTAAAACCTGCAGTCTTTCTAACAGAAGGTCTCTTCAGAGCTCAGGGAGAGGGAGCCTTTGAAGTATGTATACACTTCCACCTCTGTCCTGCTTCTGTGGGGGCAAGAAAGGGGAGGAAAGTGCTGGAAGCAGAATCAGTGTTCAGTTGGCTCTCACTAGGAAATATTAGCTATAATTTTCAAGAGATGGATAAAATCCAAGGCTCCTATGAACAAAAGACAATCTAATAGTCTGGATAGCACTGTGCCCACTTGATAGGGGAAAAAAAAAGACACATTTATTATTCAGTCCATTAGGCAAACATTGTTTTATCCATAAGAAAATATATACATATTTAATTTCTTCTACCTTTATGCCTTTCTAGGCCAGAGTTATTAACCTGGGGTCCATAGATGGGCTTAAATGAGCTCATAAACCCACTAAAATTAAGTGCAAAGTTTATGTGTATATGAAAGTTTGCACAAAGAGGTTTTATCAGAGGGTTTTATGACCCACTCCCAAACACACACACACAATGATGAACTACTGCTCTGTAAACTACCACAGAGCCAGGCCTCTCCTCACTTCTAACAGCCTTTTTTGCTGGAAGCAAAGTCATATGAATCTCGTAATTTTCAATGTGCTATTGACATCTGGGGCTGGGTGAGTTTTCTTTGGGTAAGGCTGTTCCTTTCATTCTAATATGTTTAGCATCCTTGGCACCTGCCTACTGAAAGCCAGTGTCATTCACTAGACATTGTGACAACCAAAAACAATCACATACAAGTTCCACATAGAGGGTAGTACCTCCTCTATTTGAAAAGGTTAAGTTCACTTTCTCTGGCTTCTCTTTCTGCATCAAGAAAATGAGAGAAGTGTGTTAGATGACTCTAGGGTTCCTTTTAATTCTAGGATTAGTAATATCTCAAACATATCACCCCTTCTTTGAGTGTCATGCCCATTCCTATATATACTCTATTATACTGATAGATCTGTGTTCCTTGGAAGGACCCACAAAGTACCATTAAATGTACAAAACTGTGGTCTGGTCCTAGACTTGGCTCTGCCTATGGTTAGTTATGTGATGGTGGGCAGTCCTTTAGCCTCCTGAAGCTTTGTTGTCTATCAACTATAAACAGGGTGTGTGGGACGCCTGGGTGGCTCAGTGGTAGAGCGTCTGCCTTCGGCCCTGAGCGTGATCCTGGAGTCCTGGGATCAAGTCCCATATCAGGCTCCCTGCATGGAGCCTGCTTCTCTATCTGCCTGTGTCTCTCATGAATAAATAAATTTAAAAAATCTTAAACAGGATGTGTATGGTGTTCCTACAAGGCTGAGTTAGAGTCAGGGGATCCAGTATGCTCTTTCAATGCCTTAAGTGTTAGACCACAAATCAATTATCTACTAAAGAATAAAAGACAAAAAAAGTCCTAGGTGTGGGAATATCCTACTTGGGCTTATTGATGAGAATCTGGGAGTCTGGTGGCCTTAAAGGAAATGATGAGGCATGAAGCTCAGATGGTAACTCCTTTCTGAGGCCTGCTGTACTTCCTAAAGCAGATATAAGAGCTCACAAGCTACTGTCAATGTATTTTTATTATGATGCATTAATTTTGCCAATAGCTATTAATTACAGGCTTACCTACTTACATCTTTATAAACCATCTGAGGTCTTCGAAGACAGAGGTTGTGTAGGACTCCTCTTTGCCTCTTTGGTGCATGTCTGACACAGAGCCTAACACAGCAGTGATTCAGATGAATAAATGCAAGGTGGCAGAAATAAGGGCAGCCTGTGGGCTAGAGAGGGATGAAATGATAAAAACAGACTTGGCATGTTTCTAGGTGTAGGAGCTGGCTCATGATAGTCTGTAAATGTAATCTTTGAGCTTTGCCTCCTTTAAGTCCCAGGAGAGTCAGAGGAGTGCCTGGTGTGTTAATCACTCTTTCCCTGAAAATGAGACACTTCCTGAACTCATATGCTAGCTGGATAATCCTGTGAAGCCTATTGAACCATATTGTTAATTCTTATTCTCTCTCTTATGAACAGCATCGAAGGTGCAGGAAGACTCATTATTTTTCTCTAGAAATCCAACATCATGTAAGAAATCATTTCCAAGCAATGACTTTTGAACCACTAAATTTAAGTATTTCTACTGAAAATTGTAATAGGAATGTTTTGGACCTTGTGAGAGAAGTATTAACATATTACTTGGTGGGTAAAAAGTTAATATTTTCTAATGACACTTTGATGTAGTTGATTCAATTCCCTAGATAACTTGCCTCTGCAGGGTTGTTAACCCCTGCCTATTTCTTGGTGCTCTTCCTAGGTTTCCCAGTTCTTCCTTTTATATAGAACTCTTGACTCTCATCCTCAATTAGTTTGCTCAAACTTGCCTGGTTTCTCCAATTCTCCTTTTTGGATCCTTGGGGATGGTAAAGGTGTAATGAGGTAGGGCAAAGGGCATGACATTACCGCCCAGATGCTGAGGTATGGTTTTGAGGGGCAGAGCTAGGGTGTGTGAGCTAGGAGTGATAAGAATCACTAAAAATAGTATCTGGGATTGTTCAAAGGTCAAAATGGTGGAGTTTTCTTTTCAATGGAATGGCTTAGAAGAGAGGCTTCAGCACCTCAATAATTCCATCACCAGTTCCTCTACCCAAGCTGTACCAAGGAAGGCTGGGGCTGAGACTATGGCCTTTTTCTGACCGAGCTGTGTGCTGATTTGAGGTAGCTCTGGAGAATTGTGTGTATGTATGTGGGAGCATTCCTGAAGCAGGGAGACAATTCTAGCAGCAAAAATTGGCTAATATGACCAAGAAACAAAAGGCTTCAGCCACATCTGACTACCAAGATCTTTCTGAGAGCAGGAGATGTCTGTAATACTTGCCTATTTCTGGGCAGGACTCAGAAAGTCCCTTCTTATGGATTAGGACCAATAGCCTCCAGTTCCAAACCTAGCTCCACCAGCCAAAAGCAGCAAGGGGTGGTGGAAATAACATAGTCTTGAGAGGAAGATCTGGGTCCATGTTCTACATCTGCCTCTGCAACTAGTTGTGTGACCTTCAGCAAGTCACAAACTCTGCATTCTCATTATCTCTAAATAAAGGTACTGAGGTTCAAGGTTCCTTAGGATCTTTATTCAAATAATACTGAGTTTGTATGATATTCTAGATACATTCTAGGTGCTAGGGGTACAGCAGTAAACACAAAAGACTAAAACTCCTAATTTCATTTAGTTTATATTCTAGTGGTGGGAGCTTGATAATAAAGGTAAGTAAATTATATTGTGGTTTAGAAGGTGATTAGTATTATGGGTTGAAATACAAAAGAAAAAAAAAAGAAAGAAACACAAAAGAGTAGGGTAATGAGAACCAGGGAAGCTGAAGCTGGGGACTGGGGGAGAGGGTAGGTTGCAAATTCTCTGATAAATGATTTTTTTTTGGAATCTCAAAGAATACCTTCAAAAGTAAATCTTTTGAGGAATAGGGATGTGATGCCTGGTATGTTGACATAATTAAAAAGATGAAAATGAAGTTTATCTTTCACAAAATAGTGGGGAATGATCTTAAATAGCATCTCTCACCTCTTCACTAGTTCATTTCCATGAGGAGAAAGTGAATGCCAATACTCACCTAGGATTTGGGTTGGAAGTTTTGACATGGAAGCCCATGAAGCTCAGGAGGGGTGCAGTACTATTGAGAACTTCCTAGTTACAATTAGGGATGATCCTGGGGAATCCCACAGGAGTTTATATGTGATAGGCAGGTTAGAGCTTTACAACCTAAGGCAGTATAATTATTGGCAACCTCAGATTTACCAGTCAGGGATCTGCCTAATCACTTTAGATGGCAATGGGTAACTTCAGAGACTGTGAGAAGCCAGTTAAAGATGATTCAGTAAATGATCAGTAACTCACCGGAAACTCTTCCTCCTCCATGAACAAAGCACTCTCACTGTGCCAATGCTTGGTTATAAGTATTCTGGAGGTTCTTTCCCTTTCCTTTCTTCTCCTTCCTTCTCCTTCTGTCTTTCTAGTCATTCATTCATATTTCCTCCCTCTTTCTTTCTTTACAGAACTTGGTAAAATATGTATTTAAATTCTGAGATCCAGAACAAATTCATTTATATAATTTTCCTAATTGCAAAGAACTGGGAAGAGGAATGAAAGAAAAAAGCAAAGACTGACACACATAGTATATGACAATTGGTGCTTGCTAGCCTGCAGACATCACATGATGCCCTTGTACTTAACAAGTGCAAAAACCACTGGGTGGTGGTTTCCATTGACCATAATGCAAGTAATGGATTTCCTGGCAAGCATTTACTGTGTGAGTCCCAGCAGTTAATTGGCTCCCAAATCTGATTCCAGAAAAGACAATGCTTGGAAAGGTCATCTTAAAATCAGGACATTTTCCAGAATGTACATTATCTTGTAGCTTTCCAAATCTGTTATCATATTATTCTATTCCTCATGGCCTCCTTTCTGAAAATTTAGGTATCTGTTCTTCAGACTCTCCAATAAAACAGATAAGCTGGTTAGAAAATAATATAAAACTTTACAACAGGGAAGTATTTGGTAGGCTTCCTTTCTTGGCACCACTTATATGGCTACAATTTATAATAAAAGAGAATGTCTTGTTATTAGATTGTATCACATTAACAGTGACAATGTGCATATACATAGCTCTCTGAACTCATTCTGTAGGTTTAGGTAAAATTGTTTGCAACATGCTTTTTCTAGCTTTGAAGTGGAGCAAATAGGATTTCTGTCCTCTTTTTTTCTCAACACTCACATTCCTAATTATTCCTACTACATCCTCTACTACTTCTCAAACTTTTATGTCCATATAAACCAGATTCTGTTCAGTACATCTAGGATGATGCCTGGAATCCTACATTTCTAAAAGCTCTCAGGTGATGCCAATGCTACTTGGCATTATGCTCCATGGACCACATTTTGAATAGCAAAGGCCTCCTTTTCCATATCACAACTGCCCTGGCCTGGGTCTACATCATCTCACTGGACTTTATGACAGCCCACTGGCCCTTCTGTTCCAAACTCTTTCTCCATATTTTCCAAGAGGCCTTTCTAAAATGTAAATCTGACACTATTAATTGTCTTCTTACTGTTCCTTAAGTGACTTCATATTGCCTACCAAATAAAGTCTTATCTACTTAATGATGGCCTTTGGGCTCCTTCATGATTGGTTGAACTCAGCACCTTGCCAGATTCTTCTGCCACACCCTCATCTTAAGCTTGATGTCCTTATGTAGTAGCCAGCTCTCCAGATGATCTTGACCTTCTGTGTCGTATACTCTTGTATAGTCTCCTCCCATGTTGCATAAAACTGACCTGTATAATCACTAGAATTTTGTATGACTTCCAAGACCAGGTCATAAAAGATGGTCTGGCTTTTTCCTTGCCATTTCTTGGATCACTTACTCTGGGAGAAGCCAGGTATCCTATAATGAGGACACGTGGGTAGGTATATAAAGAAACTCACATGGTAAGGAAATGGAACCTCTTGCTAGTAGCCATATGAGGGAACCATTCAGAAGCAGTCCCTCCCATTCCAGTTAAGCCTTCAGATGACCGTAACCAAATGAGACTCCTCTAGGAAGAACCCTTCTGCTAAACTACTTCCAAATTCCTGACTTATAAGAAATAGTAAGATAAATAAGTTTGTTTGTTTTAAGTCACTCAGTTTTGGGGTAATTTGCTGTGCAGCAATAGATGACTTATACATAGTATGCAGTTTCCCACAAATCACTGGTACCTCTTCCAGAAAAACCTTTTATCTCAATAACTCTTATTCATTCTTTGAGACTCAGATCTCTAGATGTTTCCTTCAGGAAGCTCTCTCTGACTTCTTCCCTCAAAGATTTGGCCAGATAAATCTTTGGGCTTCTATGATGCTTTGGATATGTCTTCATATCTGTATTTATTATAATGTCTAGTCATTATATGTCTCATAGTCCCACTAGACTGTGAGCTCCTTAGATGCAGGAGACTGTACCATTTTGGTATCCTCAGTGCCTAACACATAGCTGGAATGAACAAATGAATGAAGTCAACTCCACTGGAATCATGACTTTACAACAACTTTATCCCTTTACATTCGAAGTTCTTTAAGCATTTGTCACTACTTGCTTGACCCAGCATCTCACACAGGACAGCTATGACTCAATTCATTAACTGTTTAATTCTAGGTTTTTTTAAAAAAAATTTTACACCATTTTACACCACTGAGTTACTTCAATGGCTCTTAACCAAAAGAACACATCAGAATTACCTGTTGAGATTTATAATAACACATTACACTCACACACTCCAGTCCTACCCCCAGCAATTCTGATTCACTAGCTGTGAGGTAAGCTCCAGACATATACATTTTAAAAGCCTCCACAGGTGACTACTCATATCTAAGTTGCCATTTACTGGTTTATTGATGTTTAATCTATGTTCAAAGATAATAGGATGTTTATAAGAACAAAAAATTACTAAAACAAAACAACAATAACAAAAACTAAAACTCTTAAATGTAAAAAGGTATAATTATAAGAACAAGTGATGATAAGGCTGGGTAGGGGAATATCATGTGAAATAATCTAGGCTAGGAGAACTCCAAATGAACAAAAAAAATTTTTAGAGCTTCCTTGAAGCCAAGACTGGGATGAATTGCATAACTCTCAACATTTCAAAGAGGTAGCATGTAAGTTCATCTGTAAAGACAACTTTTGCCCTAGTAATGAATTATAAGAGGAATTTATCTGCCAAGTCTTCATGGAAGAGGCTACCAAACAACACAGTAAATGGTGTCTTTGAAATATTTTTTAAAATAGTGCAGGACATTTTTACATACAGCTACTTTCAAGAAAAGCTAAAAGCATAATATAAAATTCTAGGGTGGTGAAAATATTTCTATGGAAAACCGAATAATAACATGTAGCTTTGTTGTCAGATGACTTGATATGAGAATTACAGAACCTGGAAGAGAAAACAGCATAAATAGTTCATTTGTTCTCAATGGTCTCACTTAGGCTTTTTGAAGAAGTTCAGTTGATATCTTTCCACTGCATTTCCTTACTTGGCAGTCCAATCTTGGGATATTCTCCCAACATATCTGTGCTTGCCAAGGATGGAAGGTAGAGACGGAAGCCTATAGGTACAGAATGAATGATAGGGACACTGGCCATAAAGGTTCCTAGAGGCAAGACTCAGAATCACAGAACTGTAGCCTCAGTGAATGATGCAAAGATCGGTATCCTTCATCTGCAAATGAGAGCTGCATTATAGTGCAGGCTACAATGATCACATCCAATCCAAAACATGTGTTTTGTCTATTAACAGGTTGGGAGCTCAAGGATAAATTTTTATTTTTATTATTTTTAAAATATTGATTTGAGAGAAAGAAAGCGAGTTGAGGTAGGCAGAGGGAGAGTCTCAAGCAGCCTTTGTGTCTAATGCAGAGCCTGACAATGGAACTTGATCTCATGACCGCAGGATCAAGACCCAAGCCAAAACCAAAAGTCAGACACCTAACCAACTGCACCATCCAGGCACCTCTCAAGGATAAATTTTTAATTGAATTATTTTAAAGCTTCAAGGTAGGACATCAAACCTCAGAGGCATACAGAATGTTAGAGGCAAGCAGCAGCTGCTCTCTGGAGACAGTTAAGTTAAAAAAAAAACACACATAATCAAAGGATCCTGTCTTGTCTATATCGAGCTTTGATGATTCCTAGTGGATCTATGCCAAACCGGCCCAACCAAGAATAACAAACTTTTTATAATGGTCAATTGGTCACTGAGGTATCAAACAGCCACCACTATACTCCCAGTTTTCCTTGCCAAACACAAAGGACAGCTTTGGGGGTCATGTAAAAGTGCTAGACTAGGAAAGGATTGGAGTCCTAAAATGATACTTGATGTCATGAATATTTCAAAAAAATTTACAAAGATTGTACAGTTTAGGGGATCTCTGGGTGGCTCAGCGATTTAGTGTCTGCCTTCGGCCCAGGGCATGATTCTGGAGTCCCAGGATGGAGTCCCGCATCAGGCTCCCTGCATGGAGCCTGCTTCTCCCTCTGCCTGCGTCTCTGCTTCTCGCTCTCTCTGTGTCTCATGAATAAATAAATATTTTAAAAAACAAAATAAAAAAATAAAAAGATTGTACAGTTTAGAGATATGCTTGTAAGTTTTGATTCACACTTGAAGACACATTCTAACAGTGCTAATAGAACTTTCTGCAATTGATGGAAATACTCTGTATCTGTACCATCCATTATGGTGGCCACTAATACATGTGGCTATTGAAAATTTCAAATTCTATTTAATTAAAGTTTTAAAAGATTTGTTTGAGAGAAAGAGAGAGCGAGAGGGAAGGAGCATGAGCTGAGGTAGGGGCAGAGGGAGAGGGAGACACACAGACTCCCCACTGAGTGGGGAGCCCCACACAGGGATAGATTCCAGGACCCGGGGATCATGGCCAGAGTTGAAATCAAGACTCAGATGCTTAACCAACTGAGTCACCCAAGTTGCCTCTAATTTTAATTAATTTAAATCACCACATGTGTTTAGTGGCCATCATACTGGATGGCACAATTCTATAGCATATGGACCAAACTGTTTCTCCCCTGGAACTGCTAACTGAGCCTCTGGATTTTACCTGCTAATAAGGGATATCCCCAAATAAAGCTGTATGTTCCGTGGGCAACCTGATCATGACTTGTGCTCTGAGAGCTTTTGCAGCAGCAGTCTCAACCAAATCAAAAGGGCCTCCCAAGCCAATAGTGCCAACATAAACTCCTCAGTCATCTGGGTGTCATTAAAAATCAACTTGTCAAAAGAACTCTAGGAAATGAGGGCTGAGACATCAGCAGTTAAAAGTATATTACATCTGAATATCAAAAGCAGCAGTAATACAACTAGAATTGAGCAAGCACTGGGTTAAGTACTTTTCTGCTCTGGTAAATAAAGTGACTTGATTTTCTCAACTTCTATCCTTTTTCTAGCTGGAGAGGTTGAAAAGCTTAAAATTATGTTCTCTAGACTATTGTGTGTAGCAGTGTTCTAGATGTGTACTATATGCTTGTGGGAAACCTGTAAGGCAGAAGCAAGCAAGAGGCCATTGTCCTCCTTCTATAGATGTTGACAGGCCAGGTCCTGCTCAGAATGAGAAGCAGTGTGGCAGCTGTATTCAGCATTTCAGTATCCTGGTTATGGCCTGCTGGTGTCTAGAGATGATTGTGGTGATTCCTGGGGTCCATAAAGGGGTAGTTCCCTGACTCCTGGATTGATGCTATAGTGGTGTGTCCTTGGATCTAATAGTTTCTGCTTTCTATTGTCTCAGATTTCCAATGGTTTCATAAGCTTAACTCCTTATATGGAATCCCTTTCTGCTTTAACTATCATCTAGTGGGAGTTCTGCTTCCTGTTTTCCTGATTGACACACCTGCATTCTCTTATTTATTTACCTTAGCAATTCTGTAAGCTAGGTATTTTCTCCCTTGCCTGTTTTAGAGTTAACCATCAAGTCCAGTTCTGTTTGTGGTAAGTATTTGGCATGTTCATGGTCTCATCTTTTTCTCCAAACAGATTTAGATCCATAACACAGACTGTTTTAAAAGCCAGAACATGTGCTTAGAACATGACTACTGCTTCTCTTTGTGATGATTTTTTACCCAAAGCAGAAAGGAATAGAATGTAATGACAACTTGGGAGAGGAAATGAGGTTTTCTTTGTTAGAAAATGGTGTTGTCACCTGTGGACATAAGTTCAGTCTCAGCTGGCTTTCCCCCAAGAAAGTCATAATACCAACTTCATAGACTCAATCCCTAGTCACAGACAAGCAGCTATAAATTGAGGTTCTTGCTCATGAGCAATCTGGACAAGAGGATGGGATGGCTAAAGTAATCTATTACCAACAGAGAAAAGAGCATAAAGGATAACCTTTTTTGGGGTGAATCAATACTTTTATCTACTTCTTTGAGTATATAAACTCCAAGGATTTTCACTTCTAGAACCCCAATACTCTATAGTAGTCACTGATTCTCCTCTTTGTAGGATGAGATACTGACCACTCCATATGGACAAATCAAATAACTGCTCTGAAATAGCAGAGCTAACTTTAGCTCTTACCTCAGGCTTGAGAGAAAGAAAACAATCATTTCCAAACTGGATGTGATTTTCACAGCAGATGTCCCATCCTTTGCCCTCTAGCAGCAGTTGTGTGGTCTGAGAAGGGCAGTACAACTGACTAACTTCTCGACTTTGCTGAAATGCTGCCTGCAGGCTTGGATTATGCAGGTTGAAGATTAGCTGTGTCCTCACTCTTCCATTGGTAACTTTGGGTCACTTGATTGTTTAAAAGTTCATCCTTGCAGAGGTTGGCATGGATGATGTAATTCAAACTCAAACTAGTGAATATTATGTTTTAGTATCAGTGGAATCTCTAAGTATTATCACTGAGAATTTTTCACCCTTCCAATAAGTCAAACAGTAAGAATGTTATGTTCAGGGATTTAAGGGAGGTTAAATTTTAAGAATTTTTAATGCTCAATTTTTGTGTGGATTTTTCTTATTCACACATATTCAAAAATACTATATGAAATGAGTAATTTTTGAATTTAAGTGAAAGGAACTATTTCACAGAAATCCTTTGGGAGACATAAATACAAGATTATCAACTACTCATTAAATCAACAAATCTGTTTTTCTTATTAGCGAATACTCCTTAATATTTATCTTAATAACTCAGAAAAATCATGAGCTCATCTATGAGCTAGGATACTTTCAGATCCATAAAGAAATATCACTGTAGGGATCGCTGGGTGGTTCAGCGGTTTAGCGCCGCCTTCAGCCAAGGGTGTGATCCTGGAGTCCCAGGATCGAGTCCCATGTCAGACTCCCTGCATGGAGCCTGCTTCTCCCTCTGCCTGTGTCTCTGCCTCTCTCTCTCTCTTTGTCTCTCTCTCTGTTTCTCTCTCTCTTTGTCTCTCTCTCTCTCTCTCTCATAAATAAATAAATCTTAAAAAAAGAAAAAAAAATAAAGAAATCTCACTGTTACACTTACCAGAATCTCCAAGCACTAAACAGATTTACTTTAACTATAATTAGGACAGAATAGTAATGTAGTAAATAGTAGCCTATATAGCATACTAAAGCTATAAAGCTAAAGCTTTCAAAGGTAGCATACATTTAAGCAATATCTTAGCTTCAGATGACACAAATGCTCCTTGCTACTTAATTGTTTATGGAGAAAATATAATTTAGCTAATTTCTTGTCACTCCAATTCATTCCCTTTAAATTACCACCATGGTATTTTGATTATTTTTCTTTAAGAAAGTACAAGCATTTCCAGTTCACCACTGCCTAGAGTTCTTTTGGTGATCTCCACCTTACCTGGGGGGTTATCCTCAAGGGGTCAGGACAAAGCAATTGGCTTGTAAAGTTTTATAAACCATCACTATGATCTATAGCAGCAGAGAACTTCCAAAACCTTGGAAGGCTTGTTTAAGTATTTCAAATGGTGGTTCTTATTGTCATCCCATTAGCACGGTATTTGGAATGAAAATTTGTTTTATAATAATAACCAATAATCCATTCTCAGGAGATTTGGAAAAAAGATGCCTGGCAGAAAAGGGATTCTAGGTGGAATTTTTGTTAAGATTTTTGTGAAACAACTCTCTTATGTGAAAGGGTAGGATTACTGGACAAGTTTCCCCCTACCCCCGCATGTGTTTTTTAAGGCAGGAACCACACCTCCTCCTGCTTGCATTCTACTGAGAGGCAGTGGGGCTTGACACCCAGTAGGCACTTACTAGATATCTGATGAACCAAATACTCAAAATACGTAAGTATCACAACACTCTCATTTCTAATGATAGAAATGAGGATAGGGTCCCCTGCTCTCTCCATACCCTCTGTCTTGGTTGGTGGGCTCACAGAAACCTAAAGCAGTGGGATAAAAGCTCAGCGCTGTCTTTCTTCCTTCCATTTTTTTTTTTTTAAAACAATCATTCTATGTTACTATGGTAATACTTGGTAACAGGATGCTCTGTAAATGAAAGTGGGAAGGAGGAAGAGATCATGAGTTATGCAATTCATAAGAAAATGCCCCTCTGGGCAACCTTTTGGCAATCTGCAAAGCTTGTGCATGTCCCATTTTATAATAAATGCAATTAAATAATACATGACACTATATAGAACAGATACAATATGTTGAAGCAGAGATCTACTGAGCCCAAGAAAACTGCATTAAGTATGAGATTATTAACAAGGGAATATTTTTAGACATTTGAAAAAATAGGGAGAATTTGGTTCATAAATAGGACACTTTCTCATTTTAACACATAAAGGTAATAGCTAAAGAATTCCAAAGATGACTTTATGAGGCAATGGAGAACAAAGGCTGGATACTAATGTGGGACCTGATTTGAATGGTAAGTACATTGGTTACTGCAGTTACAAAGGGCATGGATAAACTAATGAAACAAAGACATCTGTTAGTGATACTTACCCTCTGATAAGCCCAACTTTAGGGCCAAAGCTAAAATCTGAGGGGAGGAGAAAAGGGCACACAGTGCCCTGACATTTTGAACTACAGAGTCAAGTTTCTGTATATCACTTTTTCACTTCTATCACGGTAGCTTATTAAAACCCAAGCTGGGAATGTTTCTGCCTGCCCAAAGCGGGTGCTATAACACTGTAGGAAACTTTCTATCCAGTAGATTAATGTTGTGTGAGGACATGTAAAGAAAGCTGCTTTAGCTTCTTGATTTATGACTTCATTAAAATGTTTGGGCTTCAAATCTCCATCAACGTTTATTGGAATTAACAGCTTCTTAAAATGGAAATATTCAGTGATAAATGAACCCAGCTTGGATCTTGTGTGAGGGAAAAACAAGGCACTCTAGGCACTCTTTATACACTTTCAGGAAAAGAGTAATACTTTCTACCCCTGTATACAAGTATATCTCAGAAATGGATAGGTGAGAACATGAAGAGAACAATCATGGATTCTCAGTCAGGAAGAGTAGAGATGACTCTTCCGCCGTCGTCGCCGCCATCCTCGGCGCGACTCGCCTCGCTCGGATCTACCTGGGAGAATCCACTGCCATCCGCCACCATGGTGAACTTCACGGTAGACCAGATCCGGGCCAACATCCGAAACATGTCCGTCATCGCCCACGTGGACCACGGCAAGTCCACGTTGACGGACTCGCTGGTGTGCAAGGCCGGTATCATTGCCTCCGCCGCGCTGGGGAGACCCGCTTCGCTGACACCTGGAAGGACGAGCAGGAGCGCTGCATCACCATCAAGTCCACGGCTGTCTCACTCTTCTATGAGCTCTCCGAAAACGACTTGAACTTTATCAAGCAGAGTAAGGATGGCTCTGGCTTTCTAATCAACCTCATCGACTCCCCGGGGCACGTGGACTTCTCCTCAGAGGTGACTGCCGCCCTCTGTGTCACCGACGGTGCCTTGGTGGTAGTGGACTGTGTGTCTGGTGTGTGCGTGCAGACAGAGATGGTGCTGCGGCAGGCCATTGCGGAGCGCATCAAGCCAGTGCTGATGATGAACAAGATGGACCCGGCTCTGCTGGAGCTGCAGCTGGAGCCTGAGGAGCTCTACCAGACCTTCCAGCGCATTGTGGAGAACGTCAACGTCATCATTTCTACATACGGGGAGGGCGAGAGCGGTCCCATGGGCAACATCATGATCGACCCTGTACTTGGGACCATTGGCTTTGGGTCTGGACTCCACGGTTGGGCCTTTATCTTGAAGCAGTTTGCAGAGATGTATGTGGCCAAATTTGCTGCCAAGGGTGAGGGCCAGCTGGGGCCTGCTGAGCGGGCCAAGAAAGTGGAGGACATGATGAAGAAGCTGTGGGGTGACCGGTATTTTGATCCAGCCAACGGCAAATTCAGCAAGTCAGCCACCAGCCCTGACGGCAAGAAGCTACCGCGGACGTTTTGCCAGCTCATCTTGGACCCTATTTTCAAGGTGTTTGACGCGATCATGAATTTCAAGAAAGAGGAGACCGCAAAGCTGATTGAAAAGCTGGACATCAAGCTGGACAAGTGAAGACAAAGATAAGGAAGGCAAACCACTTCTGAAGGCTGTGATGCGCCTGCTGGCTACCTGCCGGGGATGCTTTGCTGCAGATGATCACCATTCATCTGCCTTCCCCTGTGACAGCCCAGAAATACCGCTGTGAGCTCTTGTATGAGGGGCCCCCCAGACGACGAGGCAGCCATGGGCATTAAAAGCTGTGACCCCAAAGGCCCTCTCATGATGTACATTTCTAAAATGGTGCCAACCTCCGACAAAGGTCAGTTCTACACCTTTGGTCGTGTATTCTTGGGGCTGGTGTCCACTGGCCTGAAAGTCAGGATCATGGGGCCCAACTACACCCCTGGGAAGAAGGAGGACTTGTACCTGAAGCCCATCCAGAGAACAATCCTGATGATGGGCCGTTACGTTGAGCCCTTTGAAGATGTGCCTTGTGGGAACATTGTGGGTCTAGTGGGAGTGGACCAGTTCCTGGTGAAGACTGGCACCATCACCACCTTTGAGCATGCCCACAGCATGAGGGTGATGAAGTTCAGTGTGAGCCCCGTTGTCCAGGTTGCTGTGGAGGCCAAGAATCCAGCTGACCTTCCCAAGCTAGTGGAGGGTCTGAAACGGCTGGCCAAGTCAGACCCCATGGTGCAGTGCATCATTGAGGAGTCAGGGGAGCACATCATCGCGGGGGCTGGGGAGCTGCACCTGGAGATCTGTCTGAAGGACCTGGAGGAGGACCATGTGTGCATTCCCATCAAGAAATCTGACCCTGTTGTCTCCTATCGTGAGACCGTCAGTGAGGAGTCGAATGTGCTCTGCTTGTCCAAGTCCCCAACAAGCACAACCTGCTGTACATGAAGGCACGGCCCTTCCCTGACGGCCTGGCTGAGGACATTGACAAGGGTGAGGTGTCCGCCTGCCAGGAGCTCAAGCAGCGGGCCCGCTATCTGGCTGAGAACTATGAGTGGGATGTGGCTGAGGCCCGCAAGATCTGGTGCTTTGGGCCTGACGGCACTGGCCCCAACGTCTTCACTGATATCACTAAGGGTGTGCAGTACCTCAACGAGATCAAGGATAGTGTGGTAGCTGGCTTCCAGTGGGCCACCAAAGAGGGTGCTCTGTGTGAGGAAAACATGCGTGGTGTTCGCTTCGATGTCCACGATGTGACCCTGCACGCAGACGCCATCCACCGCGGGGGTGGCCAGATTATCCCCACTGCCCGGTGCTGCCTCTACGCCAGTGTGCTGACTGCCCAGCCCCGGCTTATGGAGCCTATCTACCTTGTGGAGATTCAGTGTCCAGAACAAGTGGTTGGTGGCATCTATGGTGTCCTGAATAGGAAGCGAGGTCACGTCTTTGAGGAGACCCAGGTGGCTGGCACTCCCATGTTTGTTGTGAAGGCCTACCTGCCTGTGAATGAGTCCTTTGGCTTCACTGCTGACCTGAGGTCCAACACCGGTGGCCAGGCCTTCCCCCAGTGCATATTTGACCACTGGCAGATCCTGCCCGGGGATCCCTTCAACAACACCAGCCGCCCCAGCCAGGTGGTGGCTGAAACACGCAAGCGTAAAGGCTTGAAGGAAGGCATCCCTGCCCTGGACAACTTCCTGGACAAATTGTAGGCAGCCCTCCCCTGCAGCCCACCACCCCAGGTGGGACTCAGCACAGCCCCTGCACCCGGCTGATGATCGACCACAGCAACAAGCCCTCGCATTCTACATGACACCTCGAGACTGTCCAGTGACGCTCCACCTGACAGGTTCTGGGGCCCACTTAGTGCCATCACTCAACGTGAGCACTTGATGCCGTTTCTTTCAATATTTACTTCAAAATTTCAGAGGCAACAAACGCCCTAGCAGCAGGGACTTATTTGCCGGTGGGGGTGGGGGAGGCGGGATGGGACACTCAACATTTTTTTTTCCATTTCAGAAACTCAAATGTCAAAAAAAAAAAAAAAAAAGCGCATTAAGAGGTTTATTTGGGTAAATGGCCCGTAGTGGATTTCCCCCCAGAAAGGGGGAAGGAACGAGCGGGTAGACCTTTCTTTTTGGACAGAAGCTAGAAGGCAGGAAACTTTGTGCGGTGTCACCGTGAGCACCTCCAGCTGTATTAGTGCCATTGGAATAATAAATTTGATATGGTGGTGACAAAAAAAAAAAAAAAAAAAGGAAGAGTAGAGATGCCAGCATTCTTTTCAGAAATGCATTAAAAGAAGGTTTGAACTGTTCCTACCTACTGTAGAAAGACCACAACCATCTCAGAAATAAAAGGGCTGCTGGCCTGTTGCAAATATTAACCAACTTGGTGTCCAGACAGATCTCAATCCAAAGATGTAGTAACTTCCAGGTGTGCTGTTTGAGAAGATTCCTACGAGGACATAAGAGTGTAAGCTTTCTAGTAGCTCTCACTTTTTTATATTTACAGCACTCAGCTGTATCTAGCAGATATTAACTATCTGATGAATGAATGAATGAATGAATGAAACAGCTACCACTTCCAAGAGACCCCCCAATTTTCCCCTTGTTTCTCACCATCCATTTGTTCAAACTATTCCAGGATCTAGAGATGATGCAGTTATTGCCATCAGCACTCAAATTCAACAAAGACTCACGTACCCCTTCTTTATCAACTCAAGTATGGATAAGCAGCTTAAATAATTAACAGTTAGGAAATGTTCTACCTTGTTGTCTGCCAGGGTTAATTAAATGTGACCCCTTCACGCTATATCATCCAATCCATGAGCAAGTCTTATTGACTTACTTCCAAGATGTGTCCTGACTTTGTTTCTCCATTTCTGTGACTTCCAGCCTTGTTTAAGCTATCACCATCTCTGGCCGGACTACTATAAACCACCTTCTAATTGGTCATCCTACTTCCACTTCCAATACCTATAATCAATTATCCACAAAGCAGTCAGCTATCTTTTCTAAACATAAAGCATATCAAATTATTTCTGTTTAGAATTCTCCAATGGCTCCTCATTACACTAAAAATAAAATACAGATTTGTTGCTCCTGCTCACCCGCTGTATACCCCATCTTATTCCACTGGTCTATTCACTTATTACACACTCCAGCCACATTGGCCCTCTAGCTGCTCCTCAACAATCTTGAACATGTTCTCACCTCAGGGCCTTTGTCCCTTTAGTTCTACCAAGAATGTCTCTTTTTGTTCACTCTGGCAGAGAAGCTTTTTCTTGTCACTCAGATTTTTTTTTGGTGGTGAGGGGGAGTGTACGATTGGGGGAAAGGAGGAGAGGGTGAGAGAGAATCTTAAGCACCTCCACATCCAGTGCAGAGCCTGACCCTGAGATCAGGACCTGAGTCAAAATCAAGAGTCAGACACTCAACTGGATGAGGCACCTCTGTTATTCAGATTTTAGCCTAGTGTCACCAACTGAGATGCCTTTCCTCATCACTCAAACTAGCTACCCAGTCACACCTATCACAATAATCTTAGACCTTTGCACAGTAAGGTTCTGATTCTTTTAATTTCCATATTGTATGAGCTCCCCAATTAGCATGTAAGCTCCAAAAGGGCAAAGATCTTAATAATCTTATTCACTACAAAGAATGATCCCTGGCAATAGATCTCTAATATTTTTACTAAAAATTAGAAAGTTTAAAACACTGACATGTTAGTGGCTTGGCAAGCAAGAAAATACTTTACTGAATGTGGGTCCCTGAAACAAGCTAGGTGTTAAGCAAAGACACTTACTAGCTGGCTCAAGGTATACACTGAGTTGGTTTAGTGGCTTCCCCATATAGTGAGAGTCTCACTTATCTCTTGTATCCACAAAACCAATTCTTATTCTTCTTGGCTCTGGGCTCTATTTACACAAGCCATTTACCTATTGGTACCCTGAAAGGTCTGCTGTGGGCATCCACAAGTACTGTGCCAATTTAGGAACTATCTTCTTGACCACTTGGGCCATTCAAAGAACTCATGTGCCAGATCCATTTTTCCAAGGCCTGTCCTATATATAATAATCACATCCATTCTCTAGATATTGGAACTTTCTTTTCCCCTTGCACTAAGTTGTCTATGCTAGCACCCACTGGGTACTATATTATTGCTCACTCTCCTCCAGTTGCAAAACTCATTGTTCAGTAACCCATATATTTTCCCTGATAATGTGAAATAGTTGAATGAACACCTGGCTTGAAGTCAGAGTCCAGGGATTAAAATTATTATTTAGTGGTAGCTAATTCAATGCTGGGTATAAGATTTAATCTCCCTGAGCCTCAGTTTTCTCATCTGCATAATAGGAATACTACTATCTCCCTCTTAAATAAATAGGTGAAAGCTCTGGGGCTTGCACTCTGTAGGCACATGTGAGTCAAAGGGTGGCAAGTCCAGAATTATGGACTTATCCACTTTTCAGTGGCTTCTTCTGGTAGTTCCTCAAGTATTCATAGGGGAGAGAGAGATTCTTCCAGAAGTCCATCAAAAGAGCTTCAGAAGAAAAACGCTTGTCATCAAAATACAGTTATCATAAAGGAAAGGATGGCATCTTACCATAGACTACAGAAGCTTTAGAAGCAAATGGAACTAATCAGATTATGTCTATTAAAGTGCCAAGTCAGATGACAACACGAATTATAGAAGACTTTGACTAAGTATCAATAATATGTTAAGCGCCATTAAGGTTTCACTGGTAAGAGGAATGTCAGGGCACATTACTATTCTATATGAAAAAGCTACCTATCAGGATAGCTTAGGACTGAAGATTAAACCAAAAGAAAATGTGAGGATTCTGTAAATGGATCTGTAAAGACTAACTGAAGAATTATCCTCAAATCATTAATAAGAACTTGCTCAATATTATATATGTGTATGCAAATTTTTATTCTCTCCATTTTACATTTAAATTTTCTACGTTTTGGGGTGCCTGGGTGGCTCATTAGGTGTCTGCCTTCAGCTCAGATCATGATCTCAGAGTTCTGGGATCAAGCCCCACGTTGGGCTCCCTGCTCAGTGGGGAGCCTACTTGTCCCTCTGCCCCTCTCCCTGCTCGTGCTTCCTGTCTCTCTCAAATAAATAAATAAAATCTTTAAAAAAAAATCTGCACCCCCCCCCGACATTTTGTCAGTGAACTGTAAGCTACTTGAAGCAGAGATCAGTCCACTGTTTCCTATGTAACAACTCTAAGAATAAAACGTTTTCTCTTGAAAAACTTACTCCAGGCTCTCAGATGGGTTCATCAGATCCTCTGGAAGGCAGATCTGTGATTGTCAGAGCTCTCTGCTCCAGGAATGCTCCATAAACATGCCCTGACACCATTAAGAAGCTACTGGAAACTGAGAGATGACCTGCTAGAAAGCAGATTTTTCAACACAAAAGGGGAGCCAGGAATGAGTGTGGGAAGTGGAGAGGTTGAGAACAAGGAACACAGGTACCAGGTGCTGTGAACCTGTCATTATGCTATCATTTTTATAAATACTACTTCCCTGGACCTTGGAGGAGGAATTATTCTTTTTTCCTATTTAATAAGTGAAGAGGTAAATCAAAGTCCCCCATTTAGTAAACTGCAGACCCAGGATTAGAAAATTCATGATCTTTTCCTATATCCCATGGCCTCAAAAAGTTTGCATTCTTGGCATTCCAATCCAGGTTATAAGATTTAGGAGACATTAGAAGGAAAAAAAAGGAAGAGAGTTTAATTCTCAGGTAGTAGTTATTGGTAGCTGAAAACCTTGCTGGCTGGGAATGGACCTCACCAGGGTACCACCTGGACTTCTGTCTGAATGAGAATTAAGCTCTCCTTCTTTTCAAGGTTTCTCACCCAACCTTAAACCATAGTCCTCAAGTTCAGATCCCTTACTGAGAACTACATGAATAATTTCTACTATTTATTTGGCATCTATTAGGTACTATCTGTTAAGTAATGTGTTTGGAGCTTGTAATAATCTCATTTAATCCTCACAAACCTTTAAAAAAAATCCTCACAAACCCCTTCATGGTAGGTTATATTATTCCTCCCATACAGATAAGGAAACTGAGGCAGCTAATAAATGGCAGGACCAAGATTTTAAATCAAAGCACAAATGGCAAGCTCTCTTCATTTTGTACAGCTCACAATCACCTTATAGAAAACCAAAATAAAGATGACATTTTGAATACTTGAAAATAAAGCATAAGCAGCAATATTAAAGGTCAAATTAATTTAGTATAATATTAGAGTTTGGTTTTGTTCCTCCTTTTGTCATGCTAAACATGGGTAACAGGTTGATGTATAGAATATAATGTTTGCTAGAAAAATCTCAAGATAATTCTTTTGTAAAAATGCAATCTTTGCTTCTAACTACCAGCATCTGTGGCACTTGCAATCTAAAAAGGCAGAAGGACTCTGAAAACATAACAATTAATAATTATTTCATGTTTACTTGTAATTTGAAAGACAATAGAAAAGTTAAAATCTCTATTTCCAGACATGTCTACAGGTCTGTTGGCACAAAAAGGGTGTGTCTTAGTGCTTTCTCAACTGTATTAACAATCAGCTAATCCTGAAACTGCTCTGTAAACTCCAAATTTAGTCCTAGAGGCTTAAATGATATCATCTTTTTTTTTTTTTTTTTTTTTTTTTTTTATTTATGATAGTCACAGAGAGAGAGAGAGGGGCAGAGACACAGGCAGAGGAAGAAGCAGGCTCCATGCACCGGGAGCCCGACGTGGGATTCGATCCTGGGTCTCCAGGATCGCGCCCCGGGCCAAAGGCAGGCGCCAAACCGCTGCGCCACCCAGGGATCCCTCATCTTTTTTTTCTTAAATAGATGTTACTTTAAGATTAAAAAAAAAAAAACCCTCTATCCTTCCTCAATAAAAAAAAAAAAAAAAATCACTGCACAATGCTTGGTCCTGTGTTCATAGAATGAAAAGATGTTTTATAACCCCTGCTCTCTCCATCTCTCTCTCTCTCTCTTCCTGGCCCCTGACCCTTTTCCCTTCCTACTCTAGAGGAGGAGCTCACTTTGCTCTCCCCAAAGTCTTGAGAACAGGTACTGCAGAGGGAGAGGTTTGGAAGAGGATGGAAGAGGAGCAGCAGGATGCTAGAGGGGGCAGAGTGCTCTTTGGGGTGTTAGGGTTGCACCTTTGCCCTTGGGTTGCAGGGATTGGTAGGTGAGATGGCAGCAGCTGCCTCAGAGACAAAGAAGCAATGCACGAATACCTGAGGAACTGCTCTGGACTTCTATCAACTCTGGCCTTATCCATTTATACTGAGAAGTAGCAGGCAGGACCCAGGTGCCAGCAACTTTTGGCCAGGGCCCACCAAACACACTTCCAAACTAGGCTCTGGAGGCCTACCTACTGTACTCTTCTGTCTTCACAAAATGTTCTTCTCGAAGCTTGATGGAAACAGGGGTGGAGTATGAATGGTATTTTTGCCATGGGACTCAGGGGCATGTGAGCCCTGTCCTACCCCTCCCTCAAGGTCCCTGAGGGAAATGCATGAAGCAACCCCTGCTAGAGCCTTTCCTCTAGTAAAAAAAAATGTCTGAGCCTCTGATTTCTTCCCAAAAGGTATAACTCAGTGCTTTGCACTCAAGCATACCACTGCCTGGAAGAAAAGTCTCTGCACTTGTCTTCCTCACTATCAAGAACCAGCCAAAGTTTACAACTAGGGAACATCTACTCTGCCCAGATATATAACCTAATTGTAATCCTAAACCTAAATCTAATGAGATGAAGGATTTTCATCCCATTTTCCCTTTACTCAGTAACAGTTCTCAGAGACAAGGAAAAGATGAGAAGCAAACATAAGCTTCTAACTTTTGTTTTGGGAGGGTCAAGTTTTATGAGGTCAGGTCTGATTGTTGAAAATTTCTGGATATGAAAAATGCTTAACCCATGTGAAAATAAATTGCTTTTCTAAGGCTTATTAATAAAACATTTGCAACTACTCAGAGACTAGCCATAAACTTTCATAGACAAAATAAGAATATAATCTGTCCATAGCAACAGAGACAGATCACTTTAATTCTTTACGATGGCACCTCATCTCCTGCAAATTGTGGATTGGTTAAAAGTCTACAATCAGACCTTCAATAACTCCGACAAGCACCTCATTACTCATGAGACTGTGACATATTAGGTCATAAAAAAGGTGCTGTTATATAACACAGGTGCTATGCAGCAGCTTCAGGTCATGAATATTAACAGACATCCTCAAATGGGTTAATATCAACAAAGACCTCCTGCCAACCTCTACACAAAAAATAAAGCAGGAGGTAGTACAACGTATCCTTGCAGGCATTCAGAAATCAGGAGTGATGGGTAGAGACATTGTGTCCTTTGCAGGTTTGATGATTGCTATGATTCCTCTTACCAAGCCATGACCACAATTATTTTCTTGGGCAAGCATGACTAATAATTTTCCTTCCTCATATTATCCTTTTCTGACTTTTACATTAAGTATATAGTAACCTTTTAAAGTAAGCTGTGAAGTACTTGACTGGTTAGTTCATCCCACTGATATTTATTGTGCTTAATGATATTTAGATTTACTTCTGTCTTGTTCTATTTGTCTAATTTTATGCCTATTTCCCCCTCTTTATTGCATTCCTCTGAACTGTATTTTCTCCTTATTTCAAGTTTTTTTCTTTCTTGCTCTACTTGTTTCGAATATATTTCTATTTTTTTAGCGGTTCCTTTAAAATTTTGTCATGACTACTTGACTGTTATTTTCCATCTTCTCAAACACTATAATAATTTAAAAGTTTGATTCTGTTCAACCCCTCCAATTTATATGCTACTACTGTCCAGTATATTTTAGTTTTTTAACCCTATAATTAGATATTATATTGTTTAATATAGAAAATTACTAATTTCTTTGATGACTTTCCCTCCGAGAAGGATTTTCTTCCTGAAGCACATCTTTCAGAAGTTTTGTGAAAGTGGGTCCATTTGTGAAATGTTCTTTTTAAAACAATTTTTTGAGTGTTATTTTGCACTCGTGCCTTAAAGGTAGTTTTATTAGATTCGTAATTCTAAGGTGACAGAATCAACTATCAGCATTTTAAAGATATTATTTCATAGTTTTCTGGATGCTATTCCTTTCTAAGTAACTTCTTCCACTGGCTGCTTTTTTATCTGTAATTTCATTATTATTTTTTTTGTAATTTGATTATTTATTCAGGTATGAAGTTCTTTTATTTTTTCTTGAGACTCACAGTATTGCCAGAATCTGAGCATTCATATCTTTCATATGTCCTAGCAAATATTCTGCATTATTACATCTTCAAATATTTCTTCTCCCTTATTTTGTCTATCCTTTTTTTCTTAGATCCCCAATTACACATACATTAGGCCTTCTCATATTATCTTATCTCAATCACTCACCTTTTTTACCTTCTATTTCTCCGTAATATTTCCAGGTAATTTCTTAAGGTCTAATACCTTAATTATTTTAAAAAGATATATGATCTGCTATTGAATTCATCCACTGAGTTTCAAATTCTAATAATCATACCTTTAGTGCTATAAATCTAGCTAGTCCTTTGTTTCAAATCTAACTCATTAATTTTAATAGTCTATTATCTCAAGATTCCTTTACCCCATTTCTATTTTTTATTTGTTCAAATATTTTTACATATTGCCAGAGACTGTCTTTTCCTAAGATGGCTACAACAATATTTCTGGTTTCAAACTCCCTCTCAGAACCTTGACAATAACCCTTATCAAGAAGTGAAGTCTCTTTTCCTTTCTCCGAAACCTGGCCAGGCCTGTGGAATTGATTTCTTTTTTGAATAGAATGTTTGGGGAGTCATGCTGCATGACTCTGAGGCTAGGTCAGAAAAGGTGATAGTTTCTGCCTTCTCCACAGACGCACTGGCAACCAGCCACAATGCTGTGAGGGAGTCCAGGCCACATGGAGAAGCCACATTTGGATGTTCCAACTGTTAACCCCAGCTAAGGCCTCAATCACAGCTAGCATAAACCACCAGAAATATGAGTGAATGAACCTTCAGAATATTACAACAGTCAGCTGTTGAGTTGCTCCAGCCTTTCAGCCATCCAGTTGTAGACTCAGGCAATATGGAGCAAAGAAGACCATTTGCCAAACCCAGAGCTCCTGATCCACAAACTCCATGAGCATAACAACTGGTTGTTTTAAGTTACTTAATTCTGGGATAATTTATTAAACATTGAAAGATAACAAGAATACCACAGTTCATAATTAGTATTTGATAATTTCAATATCTAAAGTTCCCAGCAATCTAAATCTCTCTCCCTATTCTCCCTCTTTTCTTTCCTTTCTCCCCTCTTACTTTTGCTGACTCTTGCTATCAGTTTGTTTCCTTATGCATTTGGTAATCTCTTATTGAAATCTCATATTTGACTGAAATTAATATCTCAAGGTATCCTGAGCCCCCTTGGTTGAGGAAGCTTTCCTAACAGGAGAATTTCCATTTTTGGCTGGCCCCCAGAAGGTGTTTGTTACCTACCAGAAACATTTTTATTTAGATCTCCTCTTAGAGTTACCTATACAACATATATAATATGGATTCAAAATCCAAAATGCAAGAGAGCAGGGGATATGGTTAGAAATTCTCAAGGGGGCTAGTGTTACTATTTTTTTTTTCTCACTAATACCCATAACAGTGACTAATAGCTTTGTTCATTGGCTGCCTTTGTTGGAGGTGGATTTTTTTCTAGGCACATTCATTCAGCCTACAAATGTTTAATGAGTATCTTTTATGTGTTCTTTAATGGGAATATGACTCATGTTCCTTCACATGACATGTTTAGGACTCTCAGGTATGGTTTACATAAAGTTTACAATTTATCTAGGTTTACAATTTAGTTTTTAAAATTACCTTTCCAATCATCTACTTCCCATACCTATTTGGAATTACCCAGAAGCTCTGTGAGATCAGGCCTATTTTTTCTTTTATTTTTGTTAATGCTTATGACGACTCTAACAGTGGACAGGAAATATTCAGAACATGCTTTTTTTGTCCCCTTTCCTCAGCTTTATTGAGGTATAATGGACAAAAACTGCATATATTTAAGACATACATGGTGATATTTTAATATAGATAGGTAGCAATATAATTACCACAATCAAGCAAATTAATCTATTCTTTTTTTGAAAAAGGATTTTATTTATTTGAGAGAGAGAGAGAGAGAGAGAGAGAGAGAGAGAGAGAGAATGAGCAGAGGGAGAGGGAGAGGGAAAAGCAGATGCCGCTGAGCATGGAGCCCAATGTAGGGCTTGATCCCAGGACCCAGAGATCATGACCTGAGCCGCAGACATATGCTTAATTGACTGAGCCACCCAGCACCCCATAACTAACCTATCCATAACTTCACATTTACTTTTTTTGTGTGTGGTGGGAACATTTAAGTTCTTTTCTCTTAGCAAATTTCAAGCATACAGAATACATTTTTGAAGACAACCTAGAAAAACTTGGTAAACAGTGAAACCAGGTGGAACTAATCACTGGCAAAAGAAATCTTTCTATAGATTTAGAATTCAAAAAACCTATCAGAATGGTGGTATACATTTCAGTTTTCTGTATTAATTTGATCATACCTAAATAATTTAATACATTTTTAAAGTAGTGACACATAGGATGGAGTAACTGAAAAGACCATCTCATGCCCTTATGTTCCTTCTTTGCTAAGTTTTTCCCAGGTTAGCTCACTCCAGTGTTGAGAGACAATGATACTCAGGATGTTTTTGTTTTAGGGCAAAAACATCCATCCATTCTTAATTCTAGAATATCAAGAATAGGGATAAGTTTATAGACCATGTCTTATTTTAATATTCTTTTTACAGGTGAATAAACTGAGACTCAGAAATGGATAAAATGCGGTTCTGATAGGTGAAACAATTGATAGAAATATAGCAGTAGATTCAGCATTAAAATCTAGCTTTTCTGACTCCCAGAAAAATGTTTCTGCCACAAAACTACTCTTCTTGTTTTATGGGCAATTTATTGGGTAAAACAGCAACTCCTGCAATAGATTGGTCTATATTCTATATATTTTTGAACACTGTACACAAGGATGAATGTCAGAGACCTCCTAACCCAAGCTCCTCATTTTATAGATGAGCAATCCCAAACTTTGAGAGGTCTCCTCATCTACTCATTTAGTTCTCAAAATGTCATAGCTTATTCAGCCTTCCATTTTGTTTCTTTACCTTTCATTATATGCTCAACTCTCTTCTTTTACTTTCCATTTACCCATAGGAACATGAAATATTTGCTTATGAAGTAAGACTTCCTTAAATATTGTATTAAGAAAAACTGAGGGATGCCTGGCTGGTTCAGCAGTTGGGCATCTGCCTTTGGCTCAGGGTGTGATCCCAGAGTCTTGGGATTGAGTCCCACATCAGGCTTCCTGCATGGAGCCTGTTTTTCCCTCTGCCTGTATCCCTGCCTCTCTCTCTGTCCCTCATGAATAAATAAAATCTTAAAAAAAAAAAAAAAAAAGAAAAATTGATCAAAACTTGTATCAAAAAATATAAAAGGAAAGTTATCTTTTGGATCTCAATGTGAATTTACAATTACAGCATCATAAACTATGTTTAAAACAGTGTTGTCCTGGGAACCCTGGGTGGCGCAGCGGTTTAGCGCCTACCTTTGGCCCAGGGCGCGATCCTGGAGACCTGGGATCGAATCCCATGTTGGGCTCCCAGTGCATCGAGCCTGCTTCTCTCTCTGCCTATGTCTCTGCCTCTCTCTCTCTCTCTCTCTCTGTGTGACTATCATAAATAAATAAAAATTAAAAAAACAACAACAACAACAGGGTTGTCCTAATGATTCCACGCTAAAATTTTCATTCAGGTTCACTACAGAATAGCAACATAACCTTAGGAGGACACCATCAACACAGTCTATAATCGGAATGCTGTCCCTTCTATCTGCAGTTCACAATCTGAATAACCTTAAACGATAGTCCTGTTTTCATTATCTCACATATCCAGATCTATACAGCTGTACCACAGAAGGGACTTAGAATGAGTCATGTTTTACTTTCATCTTTTTAAAATCTGTGAACAGCAATATTTAGTCCTATGAGTCTATCAAAACTCTAAACGGTCACTCATTTATTTCAAGGGCACTCACGTCAATAGATGTGGTAATGATAATAACAGAACTCCATAACAGAAAACTATCTGTGGAACATTTTTTCATGTGCCTGTTTGCCGTTTGTAGGTCTTCTTTGGAGAAAAGTCTGTTCATATCTTCTGTCCATTTCTTGACTGGATTGTTTGGGTTTGGGGTGTTGAGTTTGATAAGTTCTTTATAGACCTTGGATACTGGCCCTTTATCTGATATGTCATTTGCAAATACTTTTTCCCATTAGTTTTGTTGACTGTTTCCTTTTCTGAGCAGAAGCTTTTTATCTTGATGAAGTCCCACTGGTTCATTTTTGCTTTTGTTTCCCTTGCCTTTAGAGATGTGTCTTGCAAGAGGTTGCTGTAGCCAAAGTCACAAAGGTTGCTGCTTGCATTCTCCTCTATGATTTTGATGGATTCCTGTGTCATATTTAGGTCTTTCAATCCATTTTGAGCTTATATTTGTGTATGGTATATGAAAATGGTCCAGTTTCATTCTTCTGCATGTGTCTGTCCAATTTTCCAAACACCATTTGTTGAAGAGACTAACTTGGTTCCACTGGATATTCTTTCCTGTTTTGTTGAATACTAGTTGACCATAGAGTTGAAGGTCCATTTTCCAGGTTCTCTATTCTGTTCCATTGATCTGTGTGTCTGTTTTTGTGCCAGTACCATGCTGCCTTGATGATCATAGCTTTGTCATATATCTTGAAGTTGGACATTATGATGCCCCTAGCTTTGGTTTTCTTTTCAACATTCCTGTGGCTATTCAGGGTCTTTTCTGGTTCCATAGAAATCTGAAGATTATTTGTTCCAACTCTGAAAAATGTCCATGGTATTTTGATAGGGATTGCATTGAATGTGTAGATTGCTCTGGGCAGCATAGACATTTTCACAATATTTATTCTTCTAATACATGAGCATGGAATGTTTTTCCATCTCTTTATGTCTTCTATTTGTTTTATAAGTGTTCTGTAGTTTTCTGAGTATAGATCCTTTGCCTCTTTGCTTAGGTTTGTTCCTAGGTACCTTATGATTTTTGGTACAATTATAAATGGGATCAATCCTTAATTTCTCTTTCTTCAGTCTCACTGTTAGTGTATAGAAATGCAACTGATTTCTGTGCATTGATTTCATATCCTACCATGTTGCTTAATTGCTGTATGAGCTCTAGGAGTTTTGGGTTGGAGTCTTTTGGGTTTTCCACATAAAATGTCATCTGCAAGGTGAGAGTTTGACTTCTTCTTTACCAAACTGAATGCCTTTGATTTCTTTTTGTTATCTGATTGGTGAGACTAGGACTTCTAGTACTATGTTGAACAACTGTGGTGAGAGTGGGCATCCCAGTCTTGTTCCTGACCTTTTAGGGGAAAAGCTCTCAGTTTTTCCCCATTGAGAATCATATTTGCTGTGGGCTTCTCGTAAATGGCTATTACGATATTAAAGTTATCTTCCCTGTATCCCTATACTTTGAAGAGTTTTAATCAAGAAAGGATGCTGTATTTAATCAAGAAAATGCCTTTTCTGTATCAACTAAGAGGATCATATGGTTCTTGTCTTTTCTTTTATTAATGTGATCTATTACATTGACTGATTTACAAATGCTGAATCAACTCTTGCATCCCAGGAATAAATTCCACTTGGTTGTGGTGAACAATCCTTTTAATGTACTGTTGATCGGGTTGGCTAGTATCATGGTGAGTGTTTTGACATCCATGTTCATTAGGGATATTGTTCTGTAATTCTCTTTTTTTGATGGGGTCTTCGGTTTTTGGGATCAAGGTAATGCCAGCCTTAGAAAGAGTTGGGAAATTTTCTTTCCATTTCTATCTTCTGAAACACCTTCATTAGAATAGGCATTTTTTCTTCTTTAAATGCTTGGTATAATTCCCCTGGGAAGTGATCTGGTCCTGGACTATTGTTTTGTTGGGTGGTTTTTGATTACTTCTTCAATTTCCTTGCTGGTTATGGGTCGGTTCGGGTTTTCTATTTCTTCCTTTTTTTTTTTTTTTTCTTAAGATTTTATCCATTTATTCATGAGAGACACACAGAGACACAGGCAGAGGGAGAAGCAGCCTCCACACAGGGAGCCTGACGTGGGACTCGATCCCAGGTCTCCAGGATCATGTCCTGGGCCGAAGGTGGCACTAAACCACTGAGCCACCCTGGGCTGCCCTATTTCTTCCTGTTTCAGTTTTGGTAATTTATAGGCTTCCAAGAATGCATTCATTTCTTCTAGATTGCCTAATTTGTTGGCACATAGCTGTTTATAATACATTCTTAAAAATGTTTCTATTTCCTTGGTGTTGGTTGTGATCTCTTCTCTTTCATTCATGATTTTATTAATTCATGTCTTTTTTCTTTTTAATAAGTTTGGCTAGGAGTTTATTGATCTTATTAATTCTTCCAAAGAGCCAGCTCCTAGTTTCAGTTAACCATTCTACTTCTTCTGGTCTCTTTTTCATTGAGTTCTGCTCTAACCTTTATTATTTCTCTTCTCCTTCTTGGTTTACATTTTATTTTCTTTTCTTCCCCAGCTCCCTTAGGTGTAAGGTTAGCTTGTGTATTTGAGATCTTTCTGATTTTTTGAGAGAGGCTTGTATTGCCAAACACTTCCCTCTTAGGACTCCTTTGCTGCATTCCAAAGGTTTTGAACAGTTGTGCTTTCATCTTCATTAGTTTGCACGAATCTTTTTAATGATCTTATTTCCTGGTTGACCCATTCATTTTTTAGTGGGATGCTTTTTAACCTCCAAGTGTTTGAGTTCCTTTCAAATTTCTTCTTGTGACTGAATTCCAGTTTCAAAGCACTGTGGTCTGAAAATACGCAGGGAATAATCCCAATCTTCTGGTATTGGTTGAGTCCTGATTTGTGACCCAGTATGTGGTCAATTCTGGAGAAAGTTCCACGTGCAGTTGAGAAGAGTGTGCATCCTGTTGCATTAGGATGGAATGTTAGGTCTATTTCGTCCACTGTGTCATTCAAAGCCCTTTTTCCCTTGCTGATCTTCTGCTTAGATGATCTGTCCCTTGCTGAGAATGGAGTGCTAAAGTCTACTATTAATGTATCATTATCTATGTATTTCTTTACTTTGGTTATTAATTGGTTGATATAATTGGCTGCTCCCACATCAGGAGAATAAATATTTATAACTGCTAAATTTTCTTGTTGGATAGACCCTTTAAGTATGATATAGTTCCCTCTTCATCTCTTGGTATGGTCTTTGGTTTAAAATTTAATTTGTCTGATATGAAGATTACTACCCCAGCTTTCTTTTGAGGTTCATTTGCATGGCAAATGGCTCTCCACCCCCTCATTTCCAGTCTGAAGGTGGCTTTAGGTCTAAAATGAGTCTCTTGTTGACAGCATATGCATGGGTCTTGCTTTTTTAATCCAGTCTGAAACTCTGTGTCTTTTGATTGGAGCATTTAGCCCATTCACATTCAGAATAACTACTGGAAGACATGAATTTAGTGCCATTGTATTACCTGTACAGTCCTTGTTTCTGCAGATTGTTTCTTTCTTTTTTTTTTTTAATTTTTATTTATTTATGATAGGCACACAGTGAGAGAGAGACAGGCAGAGACACAGGCAGAGGGAGAAGCAGGCTCCATGCACCAGGAGCCTGACATGGGACTCGATCCCAGGTCTCCAGGATCGCGCCCTGGGCCAAAGGCAGGTGCTAAACCGCTGCGCCACCCAGGGATACCAGATTGTTTCTCTTTCTTTGGGCCCCTTCTTTGTGTACAAGATTCCCCTTAATATTTCTTGCAGGACTGGCTTGGTGGTCACATATTCTTTTAGTTTCTGTCTGTCCTGGAAGCTCTTTATCTTTCCTTCCATAATGTATTGACAGCCTTGCTGGATAAAGTATTCTTGGCTGCATATTTTTCTCATTTAGTACCCTGAATATATCCTGCCAGCCCTTTCTGGCCTGCCAGGTCCCTGTGGATGAGTCTGCTGTTAATCTACTATTTCTCCCACTGTATGTTAGGAATCTCTTGTCTCACGCTGCTTTCAGGATTTTCTATCTCTGAAATTTGCAAGCTTCACTGTTATATGTCCGGGTGTAGATCTGCTTTTGTTGATTTTGGGAGGGGTCCTCTCTATCTCTTGGATATGAATGCCTGTTTCCTTCCCCACATCAGGGAAGTTCTTAGCTATGATTTGCTCAAATATACCTTCTGGTCCCCTCTTCTCTCTCCATGCCCCCAGGAATTCCAATAATACAGATGTTATTTTTTTTTCAAACTATCATTTATTTCTTGGAGCCTCTCTTCATGGGCTTAATAGTTTTACTCTCTTTTCCTCAGCTTCCTTCCTTTCCATCAACTTTTTTTCTATGTCACTTATTCTCTCTTCTGCCTCATTTACCCTAGCTGTCAGAGCATCTAGTTTAGACTGCATCTCAGAGTCTTATTTTTTTTTTTAAGATTTATTTATTTATGATAGAGAGAGAGAGAGAGAGAGAGAGAGAGAGAGAGGCAGAGACACAGGCAGAGGGAGAAGCAGGCTCCATGCAGAGAGCCTGACGTGGGACTCGATCCCGGGACTCCAGGAATGCGCCCTGGGCCAAAGGCAGGCGCCAAACTGCTGAGCCACCCAGGGATCCCCTCAGAGTCTTTTTAATTTCAGCCCGATGAGATCTCATTTCTGCACTAAGAGATTCTCTAGAGTCTTTTGTGCTTTTTTTAAGCCCAACTAGTAACTTTATAATTGTAATCCTAAATTTCATCTCCAACATTTTATTCAAATCCATATCCATTAGATCTGTGGCAGGAAGATCTGCCATTATCTCTGGTTCTTTCTTTTGTGGTGAATTCATCTTTCTAGTCATTTTATCAAGTGCAGAATGGCTGTACAAGTGAGCAGCCAAAAATATCAACTATGTCCCAACCAATATATACACTAGACAATTCTGAAGAGGTCAGGAACCATAAAATAAAAGAAAAAAGACAAAGAAAAACAAAAAAAGAAAAAAAATGGCAGGGGGAAGGACAGGGTACAGAATATAATCTCACAGAGCGGACAAAACAGGGTAAACTCACTTGGTTCTGAGCATATTTTGGTCTCTGTGTTAGAAGATACTAAATTCCAAAATTATTTAAAAAAAGCAAAACTTATGTATATACAAAAATATAATAGTGAAAGAAAGCCAAAAATAAATTACATGTAATTGTAAAATATGAAAGCTAAAAAAAGATTTAAAAATGAAGAGTTGATAAAATAAACTAGTTGAGATGATAAAAAAAAGAAAAAATATTGGAAAATTTTAACCTGAAAGATAAATGAATCCTAAGAGAAAAACCTTGGGTTCTATATACTATTGTCCCCCAGTCCTGGAGTTTTCTAGTCTTATTTGGTCAATAAACTTGCTGTTCATGTGTTTTTCTAGCTGGTCTTCTGCGGGAAAGGCTTGCTACATTAATTCTCAGGTGTTTGTGGTGCCTGGGTGGAGTCGCACCCAGGGCTCAGTACAAGCTTTTTATTGTGTGAGGCCTTTGTTCCCGGCAGGCTTTCTGTGCCTCTTTTTTTTTTTTTTTTTTTTTTTCTGTGCCTCTTTTGATGGTGAAAGGGGAAAAAAAATGGCTGTCCCTGATCTTCAGCCCTGTAGGTGAGTGATGGTAGTATGTGCCAAACTCTGCAGACTTCTATGGTGCCTGTCCATTCAGACCCTCCCTTGGGGCAGGCAAGGGGGACACTTTCATATTTTACAATTACATATAATTCATTTTTGGCTTCCTTTCACTATTCAATTATACACACACACACACACACACACACAACTTTTTCTACACATACAGCTCGTGTATGGCACAACAAGCTGAACCTTCTCCCAGGCTCTCGGACCTAAACCTGGTTCTCTATTCCAATGTTTGGGAACTCTGTCAGCTCAGGTGCCCCTGTTCTTTATGTGCCTCCGGGAATATTGAGACCCCACTGTTCCACTTATGATTCTGCCCCACTTCACTACTGAGCACCTTTCAGGCAGGGAAGTCTCTCATAAGAGCAGATTTCTAAAGGTCCTGATTTGGAGCTCCAGGGCTATATCACTTTCTTACAAAGGCTCCCCCCACCCCCGCTATTTATCTTCCGATATAACCCCTCTGTTTCTCTTCTCCACACTCCTACCTTGCAAAATGTGGTCACTTTTCTATTTGTAAAGTTCCAGCCATTCTTTCTTTACATGTCAGGTTGAATTCACAGCTGTTCAGGAAGGTTTGATAGTTATGTAGCTAAATTTAGGGGACCAGATGAAATGAGAACCCCCACTATTCTACCATCTTGCCTCTCTCCCTCCAGAGAAAGTAGATATTAAATAGTCTCACAACAAAAAATATATGTTAATTATGTGATGTGATACAAGTGTTAGCTAACTATGTGGCAATCATTTTGCAATATATAAATATGTGAAATAAATATATTGTACACCTTAAAATTATACAATGGTATACTGTCAATTATATCTCAATAAAGCTGGAAAAAATACATGTAACTACTATATTTTTATAAACTAAAATTTCCTTATTAAAATGTTTTCTACTGTACTCATGATAGTCACTTAAATTATATTATTCAAAGAATTTTAAAGCTCTTTACTCCTTAATGTGAAGAAAATTTATTCACTACAAAACTTAATTCAAAATGATGGTGTTTCCTATAATTGTATTCCTAATCAAATGAACGGACCTCTGAAATTTCATCAGTTATGGGGCAAAGATGACCAGGATTATCCTAGTGGCACTGAAGTAACCATGGCAACAACAAAGATCCAACAGTTGATGTCATTACTGTAGGATTTCTTGATGAACTCGAAAACTCTTTACTAAGGTCTGGCTGCACCGTTAACCTTGCTTTTTTTTTGATATAAATAATTCAGTATTAATGGACAGATCCATTGTACTATAGTGTTTTGACTTTCAGAATCAGCAAATTTAACACTTTTTTATTCAACCAGTAGCCTGGTGGTCATTTGATTCATTTTAGGCTTTTCATCTTCTTCCTCTTCCATTTAAGACATCTTTGGTTTCTGATATACTCACTGCCCCAAACCTCCTGTCAAAATTTACCTGAAATGTCCACTTGTGCAGTTAGCACATGGCCTCAGTGGTTGAAAAAATAGGATTTTACAAAATTTATCAAATCATCAAATGCCAAACCACTGGAATTTTCAGACTACCATATGCCGAGCTTGTGGGGACTTTTATTCTATTATGGAAACTTTATTGAATAGGAAATATAATAAAACTGTCCACATTATTATGATCTCTAATTATAGAATTAGGAGACACTTAAAAAATTCTTCATCTTCTCAACTCTATTTTTCCATTTTTTCTTTTTTTTTCCATTTTCTTTCTACCATCCTGATCTCATTTCATTTTACATAATACTTCTAGATTCAACTAAGATCCCTTTTCTAATTCCTTGTATTCCTTTATCTGTATTCTTAATTTCTCTGTTACTCTGGGACCTTACGCTTATTCAAAATACTTTTATTTCTTCCATGCTGGACTCTTCCACTGGATTATATCCTTCTGAGGAAACAAAATAAAGAGCAAAAGATTTCTTCACCAGTCCCATAACCATTTCTTGCAATTCTTCCCTTGAAATACTGTAAATACTGAAGGAAAATAAGCTATGTTGGATGAGTTTGGCAGTAAGGCATGATAGCCCCTTGGCAAAGAACCTGTGATCATGTGAAAGAAGAGCAAACACTGGGCTGGTGGAGGAGCCGGAGATAAATCAGCTACAGACAATGTTGCTGAGTTTGGGAAATCCAATGGGATGTGTAGTATCTGCCTTAGTCTGGACAGGTGATAAAAGCTCAGTTGTGGAGTTTAACCAATACTCAAAACTTAAGGCCAAGTCAGCTTCCCTATAGCAGCTCTTGGTGGTCAGTCTGTTGAGGCAAGGCCCTCAGGTCTGAGGATTTATGGAAAATCGAATTCAGTTCCTTAGGGGAAAACGCTGAGAGGATCTTAGTAGGCAATCCAAAGATGAATTTATGGCAAGGTTCTAATGTCCAAGGAAACTGGAGTGTCAGGCAGAGAAACAAAGGCAGAATCCAAGGTGGGGGTAGGGGAGGAGGGAATAGGTGAGACCCTCAGGGACAGCAGCAGGACATGTGGGGTTGAATGGCTTGGTAAGGACCCAGGAAGTAAAACTTCAGCTCATATCTTTCATGCTGAGAGTATTTCCTACTCTAGTTTTTTCTCTAAAACTCTGTCAAAGCTTTTCTATAGTTAACCACAGCAAAAGCAGAATAGTTTAAGGGCTACCATCCCTGCCCTTTTGCTGCTCTAATGCAGCCCAATAGTTTGCCATCTCTATTTACTTCCTGAGTTCCTTGTCATTCTTTGAGGCACAATGGGTCTGTCCCTATTGTTTCTTCTTCTTGTCACATTAGCTTGAATGAGGCATAAGTGCCATGACTAGATCAGAATCAACACAAATTGTTAATGTTTCACCTGACACTGTGAATGAGATGTCACAGTTATGCATGCTTCATATCTAGTCTTTTCTACCTCTACTCTCCCACATTCAGCTGTTACCCAGAATAAACAACTGGATGAGGAGGAGGACTGGAGGCACCCTGATACATCTCTATCAACTGACAACCTCATCAGCAACCATGTGATGGTAGCAGCTTTCAATCAGTAGCAGGGGTGAGTGCAACATCCTCTGAGGGGTAGATGATGGCAAATTTAATTCAAGAAAGAAACGGGATGTATACTGGCAGCCAGATTTCTTTCCCCATCTTTTTTCACAGTTGCTATAATAATCTAAGACTTCTAAAAATAAAGCCATAAGGATGGCATAACCAGAGCTTGCTAACTAAGAAATAATGAGGCTAAATGAACTACAGACTCAGCTTATAAAAGGAATGGCCCATTACCTCAATGGGTTGCAACATTTCTTTACCCCAATATTACCCAGCCAATATCTAACTTGGGAGCCAAAACTTCTATCCTGCTCCTATTTAATTCTTTAAGCAGACCCAGAAATGGGTGTTGGTGGACAAAAAGAAAAACAAAGCAAAAACAAAACAAAACAAAACCCCAACCATCAAAGCTGCTAAAACAAGATGAGGCATACTTGAAGTAAGTAGAGTTGGATCCAAATTCCTTGTAGGATCTTGAGTACAACACTTGGCTTCCTTGGGTTTCCATTTCCTTCATGGCAACATGATGCCTATCAACAGGGCTGCCAGGATGATGAAAGGCATTTGAGATAGGAAAACACTTTATGAAATAAAAAAGACTTGTTTTTATCATCTCCTTTGATGGTAGTGCTGGTTATGGAGACTAATCATTACCTCTCTCCATGTCTGGAACCAATTAAAACATATATAGAGGAGTCAGAAGTTGGATCAAAAGTCATCTTTATTACTAGTTATAAGAACATGGCTTGACCTATGGCTTCTTACTATATCTTATAATGCATTATCTTCTTTATATCTTCTGTATTATTTTGATTGTATTATAAGCTTCTGGAGAATAGAGATTATGCCTCCTATCTCTGTATCAGAATTTTTCACAGAGCCAGACATGCAGCAGACACTCTGTCTGATAAAGGATCACATTAATCATATTTGTACTCCACTTTCTGTGTGAAGCCTTTCTCTCTACTAGTCTGGGAGCTCTTGGAGGGAAGGGTTCATGTCCTTTCATTTCTTGTGCCTAGCATAACTCCTGGCACATAGTAGGTTCTTTACAGAAATGACTTGAAAGAAAATGAAGACAGAAGGGTACCAAATGGTCTAATGCCACCCAAGGACTGCACAGAAGGAATTAAAGTAGGAAAGTATCCTAAGGATTCCTTTCATGAAAACTTGTTCATTTGGGAAGATCTCTATCAGCAAACAGTTTTTCATTTGAGGATTGAAGATCATTTCCCTATCAAACTTTAGTTTTTGTCTACTGACCAGACACCCTGGCTATCTGGCAATCTGTACCCTGGAATATCTCAATTAGAGTTACTCTGCCAATGTTCTTAGCAGAGAAAAACTGTCATTTGGTAATTAACTTACAGCCATGACCAAAGCCTGTAACATCTGATGTTTCAGCATATAACACTGACCCTTGTTCTTCTCCCAAAGGATCCACGCACCATGAAGTAGTTTCCTTTGGGGTTGCTGCTGGAATCAGTTTATAGCACAATATCCAGGCCTCCCAGACAAGTATAGAAAGACTGTGAGAAATAACATCTCTACCCCCTGCACTGTTAAACTTCCTTGTAACTAAGGGAGATGCAGTGCTGCCAGGCTAGGATTAAAGCAGAGGTCAGAATGTGAAGGCACACAGAAGAGGTAGGCAATTTTAAAACACTATTCTAATGAGTGACACCCCTTATTTCAGGGGCTTGCAGAGAATGAGAAAAAAAGCCTTCCTGTACAGATCAGGATGCCTCCATGGGGCATATGTACAACATGAAGCTCACTTAACAGCAACCACCTGAGTAGGGCTGCTCTGGAGTCCCACCCTCTGCTCTATGTGATTCTCCTTGTGCTTTGAGAGAGGTGCACATGTGTGCACTGTGCTGTGTTCAACCCTGGACTATTCATTCTCTGTGGGCGCTGGGAGAATCCCGACTTTGCCCCTCTAGAATAAATCAGATATAAAACAACTTTACTTTCAAAGTCTTAAAAGGATTCAGCAAGTCTTATTTCTTAACACGATAATCAAGAAACTGGTGGTCTAGAGGCTGTCCTTTATCCTGGCACAAGGCCCTGATGTTCTGCCTCAGTGGGCCCCACATATCAGACTCTGTACCACAGGGCAATGCAGGGCGAGAAGGGCTAAGCAGCTTTAAAACTAGTAGTTTGGTGCAACGAATACAGACCTCTATAGTTACTAGCATTTGTGGTATTGACCACTTGAAATGTTGCTAGTATAACTGAGGAACTGAATTTTAAAATTTAATTTTAACTAATTTAAATGTAAAAATTGACAAATAATTCAATTAGAAAAATTTTAAGTATGTGAATCTGTTTTTTTCAAGAGTAAATTTTATGAAATTTAAATGAAAATCCAGTACTTCTAACAAAATGTAGTGTCCAAATTGAGATGTGCTATAAGTGCAAATTATACACAGGATTTCAAAGACTTGGTATGAAAAAAGAAGAAAGCAAATATTTCATTAATAATTTTTTATACTGACATGTTGAAATGAAAATGTTTTAGATATATGGAGTTAAATAAAGTGTATTATTGAAATTAATTTCACCAACTCCATTTTACTTTTTCTAATATGGAAAAATATACTAGAAAAATCTAAAACTGGGCTTGTATTCCGTCTATGGAACAGTGTTGATCTAGACCACAATTTCGATCTATGTGGAGTTGCACTTGACAATATAAACCACCCACAAAACCTACCCATTGTTCCTCTATTCAGTCCATTCTATTCTAATGCCATGTTTGCTGAGGGTCTTCCATGTACTGGGCACTCTTCTATGCTGGGAATACAGCATGTTGGCTCTTAGTGGATATTTCAAATGGAAATGTAAACAATGAAAAATAAAGTGCAAAAAATCCCATCGGCCAATTCCATTGCTATGTGGAACTTAAACAAGGGTAATGTAATGGGGAGAGCCAGGTTTGTGAGGAAGCCACTCGGAGGAAGTCTGAGCAGCAAGGAGCCAGTCATGACAGGTGAGGGGTAATGGCCCATCAAAGGCCCCAAGCAAGGAGTAAGTTGGAATACTTGAGGAAGGAAAAGAAAATTAGTGTGATTGGAGTGCAGGGGTAGAAGGCAATAAGGAGATCCTGAATGGGCACTGCACCAGGAGTCTGTGGGGTCATGTTAAAGCCTCTGCCCTCACATCAATTAGGTTTAGATCTTGGACAAGTTATCATCTTAGGATAGCACCAGTTTCCTCATCTGTTAAATGGAGTGGCAATTGCTAAAGGAACTTGCTTTCAGTTCTTAAAGCATATGATTTTAGGATTTTTCCATATACTTTAAAGAATAAAAATCCTGTCCTGGATAATGAAAGAAGGGAAGCAAATGGAAATATCCTGACTTCTAATCCCTTTCAAGATTTAGCAATTGCTTATATGATGCCTCTTCCATTCTCCCTCTCCCCATTCTGTTGTTTTATTTTAAAGAAAATGAAAATCATTTGATATTTACCTAACCTTTTCTCATAGTATCAAAGGGTAAACTCCTTGTTTAAGAACTCCTTGTCTAAGGGCTCCAGGTCTGCTTCTAAAGAGCCCAACTTGAGACACTACTGAAAGAAAAAAAATGAATGTCCTGACAGTATCAGATCAACTTTTTGAGTGAAATATAGGACATTTTTTCCCCTATGGAATTTTTGTATCTAAGCTATTTAAGAATAGGTTTTATTTTTTAGCTCAATTATTTTGCATTTAACAGAGGTCAAAATAACAATAAGATATCAATGAAATAATGTGACTCTTTTATCTGAGCTTCATTTTCCACCTTCAGGGCTTCTTCTAAGCCATGGTGAACTGCTTAGATGTGACTGCATGTGTCACAGATAAGAAAGCTGCCCAGCCACTCAAACTTCCATTTAAGCTGGCACTTGCCAACCCTGGGGAGCTGGCCATGCTTCATAATGACCTCCAGGTCAGAGTTGGAATCTTAATAATTATTACCCCACCTCAAACGCCCCACACTGGAGCTTCAGATCCTCTCCCTTTTTATTCATCTCTTTTTTTTTTTTTTTAAAGATTTATTTATTTATTCATTCAGAGAGAACAAGAGAGAGGCAGAGACACAGGCAGAGGGAGAAGCAGGCTCCATGCAGGAAGCCCGATGTGGGACTCGATCCCGGGTCTCCAGGATCACACCCCGGGCTGCAGGCGGCGCTAAACCGCTGCGCCACCGGGGCTGCCCTCCCTTTTTATTCATCTCTTGCTGTAACCTGGGATGCCAAGGATGACCTAGCAGGTACTCAGGGTATGGTCCTTTATCTAGGTCACTCCTGGACCCTTGCTTCTCGGTCTTTAGGAGAAAGTGGGCATATTCTCATTTCTTTAGCTAACCAAGGAATTTCTAAATAAACTGTAGCATCTTTTTTTATCTCAGAGGGCTCTGGTACTCTCTCCCAATGTTCTCCTATAATTAGCAAGCCTCACAGCAGCTTGCACATAGCCTGAGATTTGTCCTGTGGGGAGATAGTTGTTTGACTTTTGAAAGAACATCTCAGGGAAATCATTAAAGCACTTATACTCAGTGTTAAATAGACTCAGTGAAGAGAGGACACAGGAATTCCATTTCTGCCTCTTCTCATCAAACACAGCACAATTATATACCCAACACTAGCATTTACTGGCAAGGCCAGAAGCATACCCTATGCACCAACTACATATGGACATGTGAGTCACATCTAGAGCTATTCCTGCCCTGAGGGCTCACCATTAATTTGCACTTTGTGTCCTCTGAAGTTCAGAGCCCTATAGTGCTTGGCCCATGCAAAACTGTCCTGGGAGTTTTTATACCAGCTCAAATCACTGTGTGTGTGTTTCAAACACTTAGCCCTTTATCTATTACAGTTACAGTACTCTCTCGCTCTTATATTATAGTAAAACTTCTCCAAAAAGCTGTATCAACTCAGTTCATTTACTTATACTCTTCTTACTCCTGGACCCACAACCACCATCTACTGAGTACCTGTTTTGAACTGGGCAATGTGTTAAGTGCTCCATATACTTAAATCAACAACTCTATGAAGTATAACAATATTATGCTATAGTCAGTTGAATGGTCTCTCAAAAGTTATGTTGACATCTTAACTGTGAAACCTGTGGATATGACCTTATTTGGAAAAAAGAGTCACTGCAGATATAATTAAGTCAAGGATCTTGAGAAGAGATCATGCTGATTATCCAGGTGGGCCCTGAATCCAATGACAAGTGTCCTTTTAAGGACCTTCCTCTGGGAAGGCCACATTAAGACAGAAGCAGAGTTTGGAGTGATATAGACATAAACCAAAGAACATCTTGGAGCTACCAGAACGGAAGAGTCAAGAAAGTGTTTTCCCTTGGTGCCTTTGGAGGAAATACGACCCTGCTGACACCTAGATTTCAAACTTCTGGCCTCCAGAATTATGAGAGAGAGAGAAAAAAAAAATCTGTTGTTTGAAGCCACCAAGTTTGTGGTAACTTGTTATGGAAGTCATAGTTTCATAGATAGGATAACTGATAAAGATGCTCACGAAGCAAATGAGTAGTAAGACTGGCCACAGCTCACAAGGTACCCTGAGCAATACTGTGGTACAGTCAGAGCAAAGGCAAGGTAATTCACTTTATGAGGAGCTCTAAGGATGCCTGCAGCAGATAAAAGATATATTCTCTTGAGAAGAAAGGCTCAAACACTTCTGAGGGACAAGAGCAAAGAGAAGAGAGAGTCTAGTGATGGAAATACCCAAAGAAAAGGAATGGGAGGTAAAAAGGAGGGGGAGATATGAAAGACAACACTGCAAGGGCAATGTGTCTTAGGTTTTGGGAGCTTTTTAGATTCTAGCCTGAGAGTCTCTAGCGTCCATCACATTTATAAAGGCAATGGTTACACATTTCAGAAAATTTTCAGATTAGATTTTTTATAAAGCAAACATGAGGTTGCTGAAAAAAAAAAATCCTGTTTCTTTATTTTAAAAATCCTGCTCAAACTTCTCTTATGCAGAACAATCTTTCAGAATTTTGCCAGATCCTGCTAAGCTAGAAAACACCCTATTGGGACACCTGTGTGGCTCGGGGTCCTGGGATCAAGTTCTCAATCAGGCTCCCCATGGGAAACTTGCTTCTCCCTCTGCCTATGTCTCTGCCTCTCTGTGTTTCTCATGAATAAATAAAATCATTTTAAAAAGGGAAGAAAACTCTCTGTTAAAACAGTACCCACAAATGAAGCTTAAGTACATTAATGAAAATTTCACTGAGTTGTAACCTAGGTGAGGACATGCTAGACTGTCTTTCACATTCCTTTTTAAATTTTTTAACAGGATTTTCTAGGCAACGGCACACTATAACAACAAAAGAAACAAACTATTTAAGGACAGTATTAACATGGCAACCCACGCTTAGAAATTTTGCATTTATGAAATTTTTATACCCTTCTCAATTAGCTCTCACAATAATCATCAAGGTATATATTTTTATAATCTGTGTATTGTAGTTAAGGAAAATGAAGTGGCTCTGGAAGGTTAAGTACTTGATGCAAAATCCCATAATTAGTATGAGAAGTGAGAGCTCAAAGTACATCCTTTAAATCCAAATTCTATGCTCTTTCCCACCATATGCTTTAGCAAAAGTACTTTCACATAGAAAGTTGAATTTACTCATGAAGAGTTAACATTTAAATTTGCATAAGTCAGCAGTTGTCTTAAGTGTGAGCCTGATTTCCTTCAACTACATTTTTGCCAACCTTGTAATAGAAAATGCTCAAAAAAAAAAAGTACTCAAAAGTCATAAAATTGTCTTTAAAATATTTTCTCAGTCTTCACTGTAATTGCTTACAATGAGAAGGTCTTATTAAAGTTTGTTTAATCGGCATAAGACACTTTGTTGACTTATACAAATTAAAAAATCACAACTTAAAATGTAAAAGACATTAAATCAACATGACACTTTTAAGGACCTAGTATGTCTAACTTCCTGGGTTAATGTCACATTTGAAAGTGTTACTTCCTCAATTTTTCTGTGTGAATGACTTTTCCTTCAGAACCAAAGAAATCAATTCTCCCTAGAGAACATTTGCAAATTTTTTCATAATGAAAAAAAAATCAACTTCAAATTCTTGATTTGCAAACGAATTATCCATCATGAAGTAAGGAAGAAATAGTCTTATAAAATCAAGTTCTAAAATGGACCCACTGTAGTGAACAGTCAGAGCTAAGGGCTACTCTTATGTTTTCCCTTTGCTTTATTTCTAATCCTAGCTAGTCCATTCCTTGTGCTCTTGTTCTTTTAAAACAGAGTAAAAACTGAGGTGGAAACAAAGGCAGAAAAAAATTAAGTTTTCTTACTACTTACAGCCGATTGATGAGTCCTTGCAAAAGAGTGACATTCCCCTAGAAACTCAACTGGCTCGATGTTAAGACTTTGTAAGGGCAAAAGGCAATCTTAGCCTGATCCCCAGGATCCTGGAAGTCTACTTTACCATATAAAAATTCCTTTAGAAATTTTCTTTATCTCTAAACCCCTCAAGATACATGTTGGCAATCATCACCTAAGCATATAACCGATCGATATATACCTGAAGAGTCTCATGACTAAGGTTTTATTAGATGGCAATCAGTGACCTTTTCCCAACAATAGCTAGCCCCTGAAGGTCCTGGAAACCGTGCTTTCAAAATTCCTTAGAGACTTACTTATCCCTAACCTCCTTCACCAAAGACATCTCAAGAATTCTTTCTTGGCCATTGGCTTTAAACCCTAACATTTTTTTCTACATCACTAACTTCCAGTATATCCTGAAGGGTAATATGAAACTTCAGATTTTAACACTTCCTAATCCTACAACACTGTGATTCTGCTAGTTCTCTCCCTGACATCTCTCTTACTCTTTCTTCCTAGCTCACCCTGTTTTGTTCCAAGATCCATTTCACCGCTAGGCAGCTAAAGTGATAACAGGGAAGCTGAAAAGCTTCCTTCTGCTCCAAGATAGCTTTTCATAAATCTAAGACAGTGATTTTCAAAGTGTGGTCCCAGGACCAAACTTTTGGCATCACTGAAAATTTAGAAACGCAAATTACTGTCCCCACCCCATATCTGCTGAATCAGAAATTCTGGGGGTAGAGCTCAGCAATCCATGTTTAAACAAGTTTTCAGCTGATGCTGTTGCATGACTAAGTTTAAAGCATTGCTCTAAGCCAGTGATTCTCAACCCTGGTTGCATATTATAATCATCTGATGCCCAATCACCATACTCTCCCCTAAAGATTCTGATTTAATTGATAAAAAGTAGGGATTGGTCACCGGGATTTGTTAAAAGCTTCCCAGGTGATTCTACTGTAAATTAGGGTTAAGAAACATTGATAAAAACCAATAAGAATAATCAAGCCTAAAATACGGAAATGCAGTTTTGACGAAACAGATTCCTCTATTTCCATAACACTGACTGAAGACCAAATGTGTCATTACCGTTATTATAGCCACTGGTGATAGCATGAGAGAAATGCAGATTGATAAATTGCTCTTAGCTAGCTACTAAATAGGACATGCTCTTTTATTTTCTTAAGAGCACAGTCTTTAGTAGCCTCAAGAGTGACAGATTTGCAAGAGGATAGACAATCCAACAGCTACTGGCAGTGAAGGCACACTCAGTTGGTATGTTTCGTATGGGAAAGAGTGAATGTCATTTGGAAAAGAATTTTTGGTAAGCCAGGATTTGAACCCAACCAGTCTTAATCCAAAACAAAGCCCTTAATTATGGCTGCCATACTGTTACTCTCTATGGTTGTTATGAACAGGCAGTGTAAGACGCCTTCAACAGTGTGGATGTTACGAACAACACAAGGGAAGATACCTTCAACGGTGGGGAGGAGATGAAGATCCTTGATTTCATATGCATTCATAATGCAATATGTTTATGATTGCCTGTAACATCTAAAAGAGCCTAAGTTTCTGGAGTCAGCAGAAAAAAATCCTCTTACTTATCAGGAGAAACAAACCATGAAGACAGAATACATGAACCAACTGCAATTAGTCCAGTATATGCAGAGCATGCAACAGCAAGCAAGATGCATCAATAATAATACAGAGCATGACTTAAGAAATATAAATGCCTGAGTACAGAGCAACGCTTAATTACTAAATATAATCACTCCTTAACTCTAAGTATCCAAACAATTTTGACTTGAATAGATATTGACATATAAAAACTTATTTTCATAGCTCATAATTAGTTTAGTCTTCTTAATAAAGTAGCACAGTACATAGCACCTATGGAGAGATCAAATCTGCTAATTCAGAACTTAGTACCTCCCCACAATGTCATGTTCTTCAAGGTTTGTGATGATGCTTCTTATCTTCCATTATTACTTCTTTTTATTAAAAAACTGTGATATGGCTTGGGAAAAGCAGTCTTTATCATGTTAACTCCTTCCTCTGTAGAATGGGATCAATAATAATGAATGTCCTACTTGCTCTGAAATTCTGAGAATTAAGGCCCAGTAAGAAAACTGGCATTTATTGTAGGTCTTCTATGTGCTATTATCTCACTCAACTTATGTAGTGGGTGGTCATATTGCATTTTACATATGAGATGCATGGAGGTAATAAAGTAATTTACCTGACACAAGCCACTTATTACGTGGTAGTACCAGGATTTGAACCCAGGTCTACAGATCAAAAACCCAGGTATTCTTAGCACTAGTTTCATATCTTTTAGTGTAAAAATGACAAATGAATGCAGCATTTGTTTTTTACAGAACTGTAAAGGTTCTCATCTCCACCCCCCTCATCCTCAAGCTTTCAGTTGTTCCAAAGTATCATATGTAAAATGTGTTAAACTTTCCCAAAGGGCTAAAGCTGGCAGAATGAAATACTCAGTACTGTACTGTGGAATGGAGCCCAAGAAATAAAACAAATTAAACACAGTCAGTTGCAATAAAAGTAAAATATTAAAACCTCAATTTCCCTGCCTGCCAAAGACTGCATCCCTTAGCCCCTATCAGACACACAGAAACCCCAGTGACTATTGATTGTGATGCAGTAATCCAGAGACAGCCTGGATCTTTTTTCCTTTTTTTTAACTTCACTTGACATCACTACTAGGATGCAAACTTTATCAATCATGGGTTAGAACCACCCCTAGCTAGACACAGAACAGCAGAAGGGCCACAATGATTTTTTTCTGCACATAGTGAAGGCACCAGGCAAGATGAAAACAATGGGCATGAACAAAGAAGTCAGAGAGACCTGATGTGAATTCTGACTCCATCAACCTAGGGCAGTCCTTAACTTACTCATCAGTTAATACTTCTTCATCTTGAAGCATTTGCCTCTGGAATGAATGAGATGATATAGGTAAACCAATAAGCAGATGTCTGTGACACAGTTGGCACTCAAGAGGGAATAGCCTCTCTGATGATAAAGACAATTTATAAACTCACTCATGTTCATTAGTAAGTAACTGCTTGTTTGTTTTTTTTAAAACAAATTTTGTAGTAGACTAAAGAGGACTACAAATTCTTACTATTCTTCCCTTTGAGAGTTAGAGTCCAATACCTCTCCTCTTGAATAAGGAATGGTCTTAATGACTCCTTTGGCCAATACAGTGTGACTGAAGTATTGCTTTTGGGCTTCCCAGCCTAAATCATAACAGGCCTTGTAGGTTTTGCCCTGGCCTCACAGCTGTGAGTGCCATGTAGTAAGTCTGACTACCCCAAAGCCTCTACACTGTGAAGAAGTCCCCACTTTGTCATGTGAAAAGGTCTCAGGGAAAAAAGATGTTGAGTGGGCCCCAGGCTGGTCCATCCTCCAGCCCATTGTGGAATCTCCGCCAACCCCTACCCAAATGGCAGGTGCATGAACAGTATAAGTGATTGTTGTTGCTTCAGTCTACAAAATTTGGGGGTGGTTTGCTATGCAACAAAACAACCAGGACACTCTATCAGGCTTTTTCCCCCAAATTAAAAACATCAATTTGCTATGTTACATAAAGTAACAGTAAGTTTACATTGCTCCTGTAGTTCTCAAGTCTGTTTCCGACACTGAAAAAAACATTGTTTGTGGACAACTTTAATCCAAGTGTAGCTTAATAACTGGCTGAGGAATGACATATACCAGCTACTGAGTGTGTATGTGTGCCAGAGATTAAGTTAACTTGGGTTTTACTGAATATCCAATTCTCTCGAAAAATAAACAAATGCTGTAACAACCCTTCATTTTTATGAAATTGTGAAAACCATTTCTCTGAAGGCAGACTAACTGACCTACTGCCCCAGTGCTTGACTTCTCCATTCTACAAATGTGGGCTTCTCCAGCCAGCTATCTAGTAAACAGGGTGGTTTATTAGGGGCCACCACCACCCACCTCCTAACTAGCTGAAATCTGCCTACCCTGGGCTGCTTGTGTCTTAGGCAAGCCTGCAAACAGTGAAACTGTGAAGACAAAGTTGATTTCAGCAGCATTCCAGTTAACGTTTGAGGAAAATCCCTTTAGTTTTTACAAAGGCTCCACTTAGGAGGATAGGCCTCATTAGCATAAGACTTGATCTCTGACCCATGGAATACTTAACTGAAGCCTTTTAAGTAACATACAAACATAACATTACAAAAACTTCGGGGCGAATAGTCAGCATAGGAGAACTCAAGTAACATTTTGCTGCCTCTCAAATCTACAAGCTCTCTTTCATTTCCTGTTTTTTCCTCCTGCAAAGCCTGCTTTCCTCTTCTTGGATGGGGGTTCGTGTGTTTGTGTGTGTGTGTAATCCTATCTAACCTTAAAATGTCCACTCTCCCATCAAAGCAGTTAATTTTCCTTGATGACACTGCTTCTTCAATCTATAAAGCCAACTTTTTAACAAGCAGGCTTATTACTTTTTTAAAAAAGGCAAAAATCCACAGTCCTATAGGATGCATGAAGAAAACATGAAAGAGGCCATTTAACGTTTCACGGGCTGAAAACAGGGTGATGGGACCTGTGGTTCAGGGATTAGAATTCAGTGGCAGAAATAAGTTAACCTGAATGCTTTCTATAAAGTGCTTTGCACTGGGGGTACAAAATAACCTGAATAATAAATTCTAAGGGCCCACTGGTGATTTGCATCTCAGTCTCTTATGTCATTTTTTAAGCAAAAGTTAAAAAGGCACCATCCAGCCTAGGAAAGATAGGCCTTCTATATACCTCAGCAAAAACCAGATAAGTACAAAATCTGAATTTCCAGATTCTTCCAACTCAATGGCTTTGGTTTGACCTGGAGTGGGCAATGTCTATTGTCCCAAGTGGGTCAACCTGAATATCAAACCTACTAACTGGTATTGGTTTTTACATTCACTCAGTAACAACTGCAATCCCAAAGGTTATAGTCACTCTGGGGCAACTGGAGATTTGTGCCACAATCCACAAAACACATGAGCAACATGCATAAAGTCATAATCAAACATTTCATTCTACCATCAAACCTAAAGAAATCGTATTTTTATCACTCATTACTTAATAACACACATAATTAAGCAAAACATTCCAAGTCAGAGGTTGTACAGTCACTGAATGGTAACAGGTTCTATATGACAAAATCCAAAAAACACAGCCTACGATTCCTTTTCTGTGAGGAACCTACAGAAGATCATACTGAAACCCTTTATTCTGCCACAAAGCCAAGAGCAATAATGTTTTTTGAAGCTCATCTTTAAATTAACTATGCTTAACATGCCAACTTAGAATGATTATAACAGAGTATACATTACAACTGATGCCTAAAACAATAGAATGACTTAATACTTGATAGTTTAACTACCTAGACGAAGCAGAGGGAAATTTTCCATTGAGCAAACTCTGGTTTTCCTCCAGATAATGTAGAAGTTTCTGGCACTGGACAAATAATACTGGTATATTCTAAAAGAAATGTGATATCAACTTACTTAATAGTTGGCAATAGAGGGCCTGTAAACTTCTCTTCATGGTATCATCTGGTCCTGCGTGTCCTCCAGTTTATTCATGATTCTGTCTAGGAAATGGGAAAAGAAAATTGTTACACCCAGTGAACATAATCCAAGTCAATAATCAGAAAGAACTCCACTCAACATGATCCTGGTTGTAAAGCTTAAAATATCTGACTTTGAAGAGGAAAATCCTTAGAATGGATATAATTTACAATCGTCTATGTTAATATAAATATCAATTCATCAATTGGTTAAAACACTATTGAAAGAAACTCATGAACAACTAGATATGAGAGTCTGACTTAGGAACTTTTGAGTACTTCCAATTAACCTCCTCCTGAATCTAGAGATTTTGTTTTGAAACAGGAAAAATAAAAAATTTCTAATCTTATTTCTGTTATGGTATTCAACCAAACAGAACAACCCCAAAAGCTTCACCACACTTGAAACTGTATTACATTAAATAAATTTTCTATTATTTTCTGGTTATAAAGGATAATCGAGTATAGAATATTTGGAAAACATAGCTAAACTAAGTAGAGATAATATATAAGAAAATACAAATTACCTATCTCTGCAGCCTTTCCATGTGCATTTCTATTTATCTGTCTTATCTTTTATTTTTAAGTAGGCTCTACTCTCAATGTGGGGCTTGAACTCACCACCCAGAAATCATACCGACTGAGCCAGCCATCTTCTACTGTACATTCTAATTTTTCTCCCTAGCAGAAAAATCTTGTGTTACCATTACTTCACTACATTATTTTAAATGGGTCACAGTATTTCTTTAAGGTAAATTCCTAGAAATGCAATCACAAGGACACAATTTGAGGCTTTTGAAATATACTGCCAAATTACCCTTCATCAGTACCAGTATATGAGACTATCCATTAGACTACAACCTACCCAATAATGGAAATTTATAATTTCTTTACATCTTTGCCAAAAAATAGGCAAGTATTTCATCTCATTGTTTTAATTTGCATTTTATAAGTTTATTAATCATTTGTTCTTTTTAAAATTTTTAGTTCACATTTGACAAAGATACTTTTTTTTTGACAAAGATTTTTTGGTAAAGCTCCTAAACCTTCTCCTAAGTTCATCCATCACTTCCTTATAAAATCTAGGTTTAGCAAGAACTCTAAGTCAGTTTGACCAGAACCCTCTTCTCAACATATGATTAGGTTCCTTATCATCTATCAACCCACAGGTGATAATTACCCTGGCCTGTCTTTAGCAAGAATCTTGTTAGGTTAGCTTTGCCAGGACCCTTTACCCCTGATGTTTCCTCTTAGTAATTTTCCATCCACTGACCTCCCCACCCCCCTAATTCTTGGCTATAAATGGCCACCTGCCTAAGCTGTATTTGGAGTTGAGCCCAATCTCTCCCCAACTGTAAAATCTCATTGCATTGTTCTCTATATTTATCCCAATGGTCCTGAATAGAGCCTGACTCACAATCTTTAACAAATGTCATTGAATATCTTTAACACTTTAACATTCTCTATTGGTAGGCTGGGTTATTTTCTCATAATGCCTCAAGCGAAACTGATTTATCTTTCAAATATTTTTGCTGAGATATAATTCATTTATTATGAAATTCAGCCTTTCAAGTATGCACTTCTGTGGTCATTAGTATATTCAAGTTGTGTAATCATCACCAGTACCTAATCAGAACATTTTTCATCACTCTAAAATAAAACAAACTAAAAAAAATCCCCCAAACTCCTATGTTTATTAGAAGTCATTACCCTTCTCCCCTCCTCCCAGTCCCTGGCAACCACTAGTCAACTGTAGATCTGCCTATTCTGTACATTTCATATAAATAGCATCATATAACATTTAATTTTTGTATCTGGCTCTTTCACTTAGCATAATGTTTCTTAGGTCCATCCATGTTGTAAGGCATGCTTATCCCCCCTTTTTGTGAAAATGATAAACACACTCATACACATCCACACACACCGATGGTTAAAGAGACCTTCCTTAGTTCAGGATTACAGAAACAATTGCCTATATTTTCTTTTTGTATTTTTAAATTTCCTTTAGATCTGTTTTTGGACTTTGTGTTACATTTTATGTCTCTGTTTGCTTGTTCTTCCACTATAACAATAAGTGCTGTTTAAATTAAACTCTTGGTAAAGTTAGGACCTCATTATTATTCTTTTTAAGATTTATCTTTTCTCTAAATTTGTTTTTCCCCTAAATTAACTTTATCATTTTATTAAATTCCAGAAAAAATATTAGTATTATAGTTGTAATTATTTTCTACTTGTTTTAAAGATTTGATCTCTTCAAAATCCAAACGTGGTAAGGAGAATGATAAATAATATTTTAAAAATTATAGCTCTGAAGATCAGAATTCTTTTCAGGAAGTGAGAAGTACTTTTTTCTGGTGTGTGTGCAATAATAGCTTAATGACTACTTAAAGCCCTCCCCCCCTTCCCGCTGAGTGTGATCTGGATGAGGAAGAGGGAGAGAAAAAGAAAGAAATTTTTCTCCATTATAGAATAACAAGAGATTTCAGTTCTGAGAGACTAAGAAGGAGGGGCGAAGGAGTCCAGACATCAGAAGGCTGAAGAGTTGATACACAAAAGGTGCTGAGAGTCAGAAAAAGAACAATTTGGGCAGGCTGGGTGGCTCAGCGGTTTAGTGCCGCCTTCAGCCCAGGATGTGACCCTGGAGACCTGAGATCAAGTCCCACGTCGAGTTCCCTGCATGGAGCCTGCTTCTCCCTCTGCCTGTGTCTCTGCCTCTCTCTCTGTGTCTCTCATGAATAAATAAATGAAATCTTAAAAAAAAAAAAAAAAAGAGCAATTCCAAAAGACAGAAGTGAGACCTAAGAATAAAAGATAAAATGAGAAATTTCCAAGAGGAGATGACCCATAAACTTTAAGATGCATAACATTTAATTTTTCATTGCTTGTTTTATGCTGTTTGTACTTAAATACATCAATACATCTATTCTCCATAATGCTTATCCACCACCAGTACTTTCAAAATGTCAGCAGAAGTCTTGTACAAAATAGCCTTATATTAGTGGTGCTCAGCTGGGCAATGAGAACAGAGACTACCTCTCAACACAAGGGTGACCAGGAACAGGAAAAGCCATGGGAATCATTAAGTAATAGTTAGTGGGCATCTATGGAGGAGTAAGTAAGTGCTCGATTTTAAAGCAAGTAAATATATGAATGAATAAATAACAGGAGAGCAGAGACACAATTGTTTATATTGATCAAGGAGAACATAAGCCCCTTAGTCATCTCTAGAAATGCTTAGTGATTTTTGAGAAACAGACTTTTTAAAAAAAAAATTATTTATTATTTATGATAGACAGAGAGAGAGAGAGAGAGAGAGAGAGAGAGGCAGAGACCAGGAGGAGGGAGAAGCAGGCTCCATGCCAGGAGCCCGACGCAGGACTCGATCCCGGGACTCCAAGATTGCGCCCTGGGCCAAAGGCAGGCGCTAAACCACTGAGCCACCCAGGGATCCCCGAGAAACAGACTTTTGACAACACATGAAAGAGAGCCATTTTATTCACATATCAAAGGAACACTGAGCTCATAAATCCAGGACACTTGGTATCATCTGGGTTATACAGGTTTATTCCACCTACAAGCACCATGTGGCTTATATTTATTCAAAATTAATCTTTATTTAGATCTTTTTGTGGAGTTTTGCAGTGTTTTTCCTTGAGTTCTACAATCTTAAGTCAAAGTTTGAAGCAAAAGGGAAAATATAAACTTTATTACATAAAAAAAATTCCAAAATAAAAACTGTAATTAAGTAAAAATACAAATGAAAACCTAAAAAAAATGTTCAGCAAAGAGTTAACATCCCTAAAACTTATTTGTAACCCTCAAATCAATTCTCATGGTGCCTTAGCAATCATTTGCATACATGCTTAGAGTGGGGAAAATTGGAGTTGCTCAACACACATGATCCCAGCTGAGGTTAAACAAGGCAATGCTCTGTCATCACCAAGTGCTGTCTAGTGCTCTCAAGTGCAAGAAGGCATGAGTTATGGGGCTGTTGGCTGTGAGTTCAAAACTAATGAATTAACAGTATATATTACATAGTGTATCTAGAAATACTGTGTTTCTATAAACAGAAACACATATAAAACTAAAGTTATGTATGTATCAATTAACAAAAATGTGACCTGAGGCTGGACCTTAATTTCCCCTGAGAGCGATAGCTTGCTATTCACTAGTTCAGTATTGGTGAAAACTTTACAGAACATAAGTACCATGAATCGTGAGAATGAACTGCATTTGAGATGAACTCTAAAATATTTTGTGAGGCAAAAAATGAAGATGACTAACAATTCAGGCAAATAGCTGGCACAAAACAGAACAATGGCTCTCCATCTCTTTAGGACCTAGGAAGAGCTGATTAAGGTGATGGCCAACACATCTTATGGTGCCCTTTGGGAAAATGAAGTGGGGAGAAGAACAGGAGAGTTGACATATCAACTAAGCTCACAGCCCTGCAAAAAAGTTTGGAAAAGAGCATACATCTCCATTTTATAGGCAAGGACACAGACACCAAAAATTCTGTGTTTGCTTGAGATCATACCTATCAGCTGTGAGACCTTGAGCTAGTTTCCAGACTTCTCTGATTGGAGGATTTCTTGTTTGTAAATGGGGTAAAAACAGTACTTAATGTGCCTGCTGCAAAGACTAGACAATGCATGCAAAGCACTTGTCCCTGTGCCTGGCACACAACAAGTGCTCAAAGCAAATACCTAATAGCAGAAGGCAAGATAATAACACATTAGGCCACAGCTCACTGACCACCTCTTAATTGTGCTTTTCCTAAGCTAGAAATAAACTTTGGAATATTATCCAAATAGTCCCTTTTGTTAGATCTTATTTAAATTGAATTCAGAATTTACTTTTATAAGTGGAACTTCAAGTTTGTTATTCACAATTCATGCCTTTGTCTTCCATAAAAAGGGTCTGGGGAGGCTTACTAATAGATGCAACTTGTATAACAGAATTATTAGCATATCAAGGCACATTATCAGAAATAGAGACCCAAAATTATGTGGAAAAAGGGCGGATTAATTTTACCATATAGATGCCTGGGTGGCTCAGTCTAAGTGCCTGCCTTTGGTTCAGGTCATGATCTCAGAGTCCTGGGATCAAGTCCCCAAGGGTTCCCTGCTCAGCAGGGAGTTTGCTTTTCCCTTCCCCTCTGCTAGTACTCTTTCTCTCTAATAAATAAAATCTTTAATTTTTTTTAAACATAAAATGTAATTGAATAATACATTTCTCTTGGAGCTTCCTAAAAATAAAGGCAAAAAAGATAGCATTTTTTCCCCTAGCTGCATAAATAGAGGCACAGTTTGTATTCTGTTCAGAAAAACTACCCTTTAAAAAAATGCTACCCTTCTGTGTCACTAACTTCTAAGAAAAGATCATTAGACAATTTTTGATAGGCATTAGCATCCTCAATAGCAGTTCTATAGAATACAAACAGAATATTCTTGGCATGGCTGCTCCTTATCAACCCACAATAAAAACTAAAGTTATATGTTGAGTAGTGATTCAGGGAAAGCATATCAATGAGCAGCAGGCACACCATGCTGTAGGGAAAAGAATCAGGAAGGCCTGTCATTGAGTAATTTTGCTATGTGACCTTGACCAAGTTACTTAACTTCTCTGAGCATCAGCTTTCTTGTTTGTAAATGAGGCTGACTCCTAAATCAGAAGACTGCTGATAGAATTAAATGAAGTAAAGCACTTCCTGTGTATCTAGTACATGGCACACGTCTCTCCCTTTTCCCCCAAGTGAATGTGAGAATAGAGAAAATTAGGAAAATGAAAGGAACTGATATTTAGCAAGTCACCCCAGATCCTATCAGGAGCAGTGGATTACTTCAAGAAAGCAAATATGAATGCTAATTTACATAATAAATCATACATGGATATATGTGTCCACAGGGCTAAGTTTGAGTTATAATAGGTTTTTAGTCAAATTTTTTTGATACGGATGATTTGCATATTAAACAGGAATATTCTTTACTTCCATAAAGAAAGAGATGTTCTTATCATTATTCTGAAACTAGTGGTCCTTCTTTCTTCCAAATTTTCTCAGTTTTGAGCAAGAAAGAGTTCGCTTTCCTCTGAACCTATGATCAACAGTGTGAGCCTGATTACAGTGTGTCACTTTGTCTCTCAGTCCTGGGAGTTTATAGGAGATAGTGGTGACTATGGTGAACTTGAAAACATGAAGGAATGCTATTTTTAGGCTCTAGTCAATTGTCAGCAGAAATCTTTTATTCATTAAGCTGAAAATTTTCACAAAATTTCCCCCAAAAATTTTCAAGAGAAGCCATACATTTAGATATCTTTCCATATTTTAAAATACTAGCAATTAACTCACATGGGACAAGGCTACAAGTCAAAAGAAATAGGACTGTGTGATTTCTGATTTATAAAGGCTTTCCTGGTAAAGAACCTGCATGAGTACTTTTCTAGCAAACCGAGGAGGAGAATGTCTGTCTGTGGAGAGAATCCTACTGATGGAAGAAGGAGTACAGATCTACCCTCCACCTGAGCTTGGCTAGGTTTGTCCTCTAGCAACCTTGGAGGCCAGGATCTCAGTAAACTCTGAAGAATAAAAAACCCTTCAATAGTGCTCTTTCTTCTCTCCCCTTTCCTATTTTCTTCTCTGAAAAATAAAATATTGGAGGCTGTCAGATCCACAAGATGCTGAATTCCAAACAAAAGGGCAAAAACTGTTCACCTTCTACTAAGGAAAAGCCTACAAAAAGGAATCAATTAATGTGGATTCTGCTTGGAGGACTGAGAAGTAATTGCCTGAGTGTTCCTTAAGACCAGCTAGAGTTTATTTACATGTGCTGGGGGGAAGAGTGTTCTGCTGTCCATAGTCACTGAAGTCAGCAATGGGGTAAAAATAGGATCAGGAACCTGAGGCTTACTGGAATGACACTGACTTCTTTATTTCAGCGTTACAATGTATTAAGGCCATTTATCTCATTTGAGGAGACAGAAAGGTGCTTGTGTAAGTTGAAGAATATATACAATTTTCCCTTTTATGGTTTGGGTATTAAAGACTATACAGTGAGGTTAGGGAATTAAATGATATTATAACAATACCAAATACTAAAGGAAGATGTTTCATCACTTTGCACTGTTTATGAAAAAAGATTATTTCTTGTCCATGGCAAGCACATTCATTTTTCTTTTTTTCTTTTGCAGTGCCTGAAAAACATCTCCAGAGATTGAATTTTAGGACCTAAAAATATGTGTATTTCCTTTGGGAAGCAAGTATTTGTCCTAAAGATGTGCCAAGTTTTTACAATGGAAAGGGAGGGAAGGCCATATGAAATAGGCAAAACTCTTATCAGAATGTTTTCCATGTGGAAAGAACATTTAAATCATGATGCATGCTTTGAAACATGTAATATATTTCAGTATGTGAAATTAGTCATAATACCATAGTCTTTGCTAAATTTTAATTTTGATCTCAAAAATATTTTTTTCTTCTATTCCTTGTCCTTAGCTTCTCTCACCCCACTTCAATCCACACAAAGACTTCTGTAATTTTTGAGCTAGTGTGAAGACAGTTTTAATTTATGGTTTTGGTTTAATCTTTTAAAATATGTAATTTACATCAGGTGACTCCAGAGGATAGGTAGTCTATTAAATGTACAGTGGGATAAAAATTCTAATGAAATGAAAAATTATGTAGGCAAGAGTGAGGTAGTCCAATATAAAACAGATATAGCCTGAAGTGTGAGGTTCTATGGATTCTACTTCAATCGGCAGGCAAGGCCATCAGAGGAGGGCTGTGCTGTCTGCTTCAGCTCAAAGATGTCCTGCAGCTCAGTGTCTGTAGTATAGTATAGAGGGCATGAACCAGACATTTGATACAATAGATTTTAGGAAATTGGACATGTAGGGGAATAGCCAATAGAAACCTTAGTTGCCCGGAGTACCTAAGTAAATAGGTGGTTTTCTGGTGGATACTCAACAGCCTCTGACAAGACCTTCCATCTCTTGTCTAGGGCTAACCCACAGTTGCTACTGTGTGTGCAAAGTCACTCTCTATGTGGTACAGCAGCAGGTCATCACTCCAATGATGCTCACAACACTTGGGGAAGGGAGGAACAGGTAAAGCCATTACCTGAAGAGTATGGATTAAGATCACAGTTCCACAGTGAAGTCACAGTATTCCAAGCATTTCTGATGCTTCTCAACTTTATGCCTTCCTCCAGGAAGTTTGGGTAAAATAATACAACCAAAAATAATGTGTTTCATCTCATCTGTGAGGGACTTAAACAGCTCATTTAACTACGTTGATAATTAGACCTTTCTTTGGTAATTGGATGGGCTAGAAGAAATATCTAGAAGTAACAAAATTAGTATTCTCAAAACTATCTGATGGTCAAAATCTTTTTTTAAAATAGATTCCTTAGTTTTTCCCCTCCTCCCTGGGATTCTAATGTGTAGTCAATCAAAACCAAGGACGCTTACCCCAGCCTAAAAGAGCACTACAGACACAGTGAGGCCAGTCCTGCTTGTTCTCATTCCTGAGACTGGCATTTTACAAGAGATGGAGGAAGTGGGATAATTGATGAAACCAGATTGGTAAATTATGTTTAAAACAGAATATGACTGATTCAGTGTTTCTTAAATATTTAGATCTACAGCCTCTCATGCAATTCAAGTTTTATGCAACATGAGTTCTTTGTGGTATTTTAGCCAATCTATCTTTGATATACCTCTCACTTATCCTTGCTACTTGCCTTCATAGGGATGTCAGGAAGATTAAGGAGACAATGACTAAACAGGGAGAGAGAATGAGGTGCGTGAAGTAAAGGGGGTGTGGAAGCTATATGCAGACTAAGAGACTGACATAAAGCTGAAACCACCCTTATCATCAATCACTTGTTCCCAAGGTACTGATGTTCCTTTTCCTGAAGACCGCATTCACAGGGGAAACAGAGTGGGGAACCATGCTACAAATTCTGAGTGGGAGGAAAGGCCACACTGAAAGGGCCTCCTTCCTGTGGGGACCATAACCAACCACATAGAGAAAAGCAGGGCAGGAGTATATAGTATAAGCAGAAAATAGACTGGAGATCCATTTCTTTGTAAAATAGAGTGCTGCAAAAGAGTAAGTACCGTGTTAGTAGCAGAGAGATTAGGGCTGGGAATAAAAGCAAATGAGACATCATCTTTGCCATCAAGGAGCTTGCAGTTTAGCAAGGGGAACAAATATAATGGCGAAAAAAGTCACTGCATAGCCAGCTTTGCCCCTACCAGCTGTACAGATTATTACACTATATTCTAGAACATTTTTTACTAATTTAGACACTGGATCTCAAGAAGGGTAGTACTTTTTCTATCAGTTAAACAGGCATCACACCTATGTTGCAAGACTGTTCTGAGAATGAAATAATACACCCATAGAGTTTAGAGCAGAGAAGTACAAAAAACATGTCCTATACCTTTAGAGTAAGGCAAAAAATGACATTTTCTGGAAAGTACCAGGACAGGTTTCTGAAGGAGATGGAATATGAGCTAAACGTACAAGGTTAAGAGGGATTTTGACTAGCAAAGGTAAAAAAGTACAAAGTTGCTGAGTGAGGACAGTGAGACAGGAGTTTGAGGATAAGAACATTGAACAACAGAAGATCTACCTCTGACTGCTTTAACATTCCTAAACAATGCAATTTGAATACGTGACTCTCCAGCTTCACAAATGAGGTTGGGCTAATGTTCTCATTTTCTGAAAGAAGGATATATGGAGGAGAGGACAAAACTGATAGGGAAACAGCAGGCAGTAGTTAGGAAGCAAAGAGACAGAGGCTGGGTCCCCAAGGCTCAATCTTCCTTGTTCAGAACAACAAAAAAATGCCTACTAAGCATGACATTGTTGGAATGTCACTGTCTTATAAGTCTCATGCAGCTACAGGACCCAGAATCATCCCCATTGATGTTTATACAGTATCAGACAACTGCCACTGGGTGGTGCCAAACCCAAGTTTACACCTGGATAGATGTGATCCTGCAGCTGGATCCTCAGATTGCTAGGGCTAGCATTGTAGGCTCATTCTCACCATTTCATTAACTTCATAATAATGTCACCATATTATTTATACCAGCTGTTCTAAAAATGTAGTCCTTAGACCATCAGCAGCACCCAAAAAGTTGTTAGAAATGTAAATTGTCAGGTTCCATTCTAGACCCACTGAATCAGAAACTCTTGGGATAGAGCCCAGCAATCTATGTTTCAATAAGCCCCACAGGATGTATGATAAAGTTTGAGAACTTTGTTTTCCAGAAGTAAATTTCTGGACCCATTTTTATGGCAGGGTTTTACTCTTCAACCGTTACCTTGGACAAATCATTTACATTTTCAAAGGACCAATAAATGAGGAAAGAGGCAGTTGGAACAGAAAGGCCCATTTCCAAAGTCTCTTTCAACAATAACATACTATGATTTATAAGTTCACCACTGGGGAAAATGTTTACAGTTCATTAGTTCAAACAGATTGTTGGTGCTGGCATTTTTGGCTCTTGTTGAGAACATTAGCATAGCGTATTTGAATTCTAATGACTGATTTGAAAATACCACCCATTTCCATTATTCAACTTTTTAAGCTAGTAAGATTAATGCTGTATGAGTAACACCTATATGGGAGGTGGGAGGTGGCATGTATTAAAACATGGGCTTAAAAAAAAAAAAACATGGGCTTTGTAGTAGAAAAACCAACAAGATGATTGCAGTGTATTTCCTAGTCTCTGTTGTGGTTATATGCATCAATAAGAACTAGACCTTTCACTGAATTAAAATTCTAAACACAAGCTGCCAGAATGGATTTAAATGATTAAATCCAAGAACTACTTTCAAACAAACCTCTTAACCAGAATCTAAAAGACTCAGCAATGACAGTCAATACTTAAAGGTGAGTCAAATGTGTAAGCCATTTGTGCCTTGCAAATCAGCCCAAATCAGAAGGGTAAAATTCAAAGCTCTAAAAATTGAAGGAAACTGAGCTGTACCTCAAATACATCAGACTGAGGACAAATCAGGATTTTTAAGAATAATTAGCCATCTGTTTTCCAGTGTTGTCCCTTCTCAAGCTATTGATACACAGAGCCATGTGGATGTAGGCTATGCAAATTAAAAGGTAGGTTCTGGGAAGGTAGAAATTTTTTGTCTTGTCTACTGCTACGTCCTCTGTGCTTAGAATAGGGTCAGGCACATAGTAGGTATTCAGTAAATGCATAAATGATCCTACAAAATTGATACAGATAGCACTGTCAAGCAGAATTTTCCATAATGATAAAAAAAAGTTCTGTACATTCTACTGTCCAAAACAGTAGCCACTAATTACAGATGGGCTATTGAACACTGAGAATGTTGCTAGTATAACCAGGGGGAATGAATTTTAAATTTAAAATGAAATAGTTATATGTAGGCAGTTATAGAGGCTGAGGAAAATGAGTGCGTGTGTGTTGGGGGGGGGGTGGACAGAAAAACAGTGTGTAATTCAAGAAATTTATTATCTATTATTTCTGACCAGGGAAGTGGTTCAGATAAGGGCATATTGGGTGGACAATGCTTCCTGGGCTTCAGATTCTTTCCACTTTTCCTAAAGTCCGTTGCAGCAGTTGCTGAGGCAGGGAGGACAAATTTCAGACTTAAGGAGAGATCACATTCTTCAACCACTAGGGACAAGGTGGTGTTGAACCCACAGACAAAACAGCTGGTAGAAGAGTGACTGCTATATGGCCAGAGACACTAAGAGTCTGCAGAAACAAAAGTAATGAAGAACCTGGGACTTCCCTCTTGGCTCAAATTGTTCTTGTGTTCATTCCCTCAAATATTTTCTCATGCTCCCTAAGTGCCAGGCCCTGTTTTCTTGTTTTTCTTTCTTAAGGGATGGTATTCCAAGGACTGATCCTTGCAATTGAGTTGGGCCTTGAGGTTCTTGGGCTTGTCACAAAATACACGAAATCCTGGAAAAGAAAGGGCTGCATTACAAAAAGAAATGATTAGAACCATTTAGTGTTAACTAAAAAGAGAGGGAAAAAAAAAAAGGTATGCCTTTTTTTCTGTACCCAAACTAGTGAAAACTGATTGTTGCTTATGTGGCATAATGCCTAAAATCATAGCATACTACTATGTGCTGCCTTGACTTCTGGTAAAATCAGGAAGGCCTTGAATGGCCTACCTCCCCACTTTGGATAAGGTTCCTTAGCTAACCAACTCTCTTTATCAAAGGTATCAGGGATAGTTCCTTTTCTCCCTGAGTAACGGGTTTTAGTTCCTAACAAGCAAATGGAATTATTCAAACAAGCCAATCACATCTTCTCAGTAACCAACCAGGCAGCATCTCACCCTCCTGATCTCACCCTCCTGATAGCACAAACCTGCCTCCTACTGGCTGTTCACACTGTTCCAGAGTGCAGATCCTATGTGGCCCTGTGTGACATGCAGTGTTCTCATTTCCCAGCTAGGAGTATATGTGACTCATCAACTGCTGTTGATTGCATGCACCCAGTATTGTGTGTTTGGCAATTCCCAAACCCTAGGGTGGGATTCCTCCCTCACCAATGGAACAAAGAGGAAGTGATTAAAACAAGTTCTATGTATTTTTACATGCTCTTCATAAATAATTCATCAGTTGTTGCAAGATATAATTTATTGATACTCAGGACAATCCCAACTCTTCTGAACTCTGTTATACATTGGGGCATGAAACCTGGAAAAACAAATTTCTCAGAGGGCCTTGTCATCAAGATTAGATTCTCACTGATTAGAAGCACAAGCATGACATTTGAAGGGTAAAAGAGAAGCCATTATTCCCTAGTAGCAGCTGTGGGTTAGCACTAACTAGACAAGAGATAGAAGGTTTTGTCAGAAGCTGTTGAGTGTCCATCAGAAAAACACCTATTTACTTAGGTACTGTGGTCAGCAAAGGCTTTTATTGGCCATTCTCCTATGTTTCCTTCATGTTCAATTTCCTAAAATCTGCTGTAGCAAATGCCTTTGCACCCTGGTTCATACCCTCTTGACTTCACCTTTGATTTCAGCTATAGTTGCACGGTTCCATACAGGTTTCAACTTCAGGTGGCAGCATTTCACCTCGAGTGCAGGATACACATTTCCATTTTCTATTCTAGCATTCCTCTGACATTGCTGGTGTCATGGGAGTTAGTTAGGGCCACATACATACGTGCAGTTCAGAAATACAGGGAATTAATAGCCGTGGGGCAATTCTTGGGAGCCAGTGGATACATCCTCCTACCTTTCGTCCTGTGGGAAGAAAATTCTGGAAGGTATTTTCTAGGTTTCTCAGTAGGTTCTGATAGAATCAAGCTCCCACGATGCAGTCTATACAATACATCCCTGTTGGCCATTCCTCTTTGCTTTATTTCCCACTGCTGATCCCTAGGATCAGCTCCCAAATAACCTATCTACTCATAAGTCCTTGCCTCAAGCTTTACTTTAGGAGGAATCCAAACTAAGTGGATTTCCTGAGCTTTGTTCCTCCAGCCCTCCACAGATTGCATAAGCTTCTGATTCCTTGTATTAAAATGTTTCTTATTCTTCACACGTAGAGTGGCTTCTGTTTTCCTGACCCCACTATGATTAATATGGTTACATGATTTTCCATCACATATTAGATAATTTTATTTATTATTCTGTGAATGTACACTTAGAGGACAACTATTATTTTACTTTTGTTATCTTTAGTACTTTGATTACTATGGAAGACATTATTAGTAGTTTTATCAATAGACATTCTCCCAATCTTTCTTATTAACAAAACCCAATTTGGGTTAACTTGAAAATACAGCTGACTATAGGAGTGCTAAAAATGCTGACTCCATCTTTGGCCCTCCATCTTGTTCATGTTAGCTCAGTGACCTCTCTTGGGACTACATGTTCTGAGTCCCATGAAGATTAATATACATACCTTAGAAATGCCACCATGGCTGGAAAGAGGGGAGGCTTGTTTTGACCTCCCATGACCCTGTTAGAGATAATACAGTCTTTCCCCTTCCTGATGCACAGGTTGTGCCAAAAGATATAATTAAAGGGGAGCTGTCAGGTTCACGGAAGCCCTCTGAGGTGCAATCAAACCCTTTCATCTCATTATAATGTTCTTTTGTGTGTCCCCTCACTCTATAAAATATGTGGACTAAGGTCCAGATTCTGTGGAGAATAACTATTGCAGCTGCTGTGGACTGTCTTCTACCCAATTCCCCTTGCGAGTAAGTTAACCTGAATAAAACTCTAAGTAAACTCTATGGAGTGGCCTGCTTCATTTTCCAGTCTCAAAGTGCCTTCTCAGTTTGCGAGATACTTTACTATCTCTCCTGTACCTTCTAACACTGACCCACATCTTAATTTTAGTCTCTCTTGAAGCTAGGAGAGACAGTTCTAGTTAATGAGAAACAGAAGTTCACCTGAGATTTCTAGGAAAGTTTTAGCTGTCTTGCTTGTCCTTTTCTCTTCCCATCTGGAACAATGGCAAGAAATAAACTTACCATCTATAGCCACAAGGGACAATGAGGACAAAAGCTACTGCTTGGGATGCCAATGGTATAATGGAGTTGTCTCAGGAGCCCTGAATGTTGGTCTCCCCACTTCTCTCCCTCTTTTTAAAGATTTTATTTATTCATGAGAGACACAGAGAGATAGGCAGAGACATAGGCAGAAGAAGAAGTAGGCTCCTCCAAGGGAGCCCAATGTGGGACTTGATCCTGGAACTCTGGGACCATGCCCTGAGCAAAAGGCAGACGTTCAACTGCTGAGCCACCCAGGCGTCCCTCCCCACTTCTCATTATGTAAGATCTATGTCTGTTTTGGTAAGCTGCTATAATGGTTTCCTTTATAGGGCTGAGTGTAATTCCCTACCTAATACATGGTCTTCATATTTTTAACTTTGAATCATTTCTTTTGACTTGATTCCTGGAAGGAAATTGCCAGGCTGGTCAAGAGAGATGTATACATCAATCTAATTGGTCACCATCATAATTTGAGACTATATATCCTGGAAAGGGACTTTGTACTTGTTTTAATAATTATCTTGCTAACTAATTCCATTTTGATCACCAGTCTAATATACTATTAGTAAGTCCTAAGCTTATAGGCTATATGGAAAAGCTCTGTGGAATCCCTACTCATGACAACTGTCAGCATTTTGTCCACTCAAAAAAGCAGCACATACTATGATATCCTTACAATGATAATATCATAGGATGACTACTAAGGCAGTCAGCATGACCACCTTCAAAAAAAAAAAAAGAAAAAGAAAAAGAAAGAAATTCCCCCCACTGCTTCAACCAAATAGACTACTGTCAAGGGAGACACAGAAATGAGAAGATATGGAAAGATAAGAAGGAGACCAGTGTGGCTAATGGCTTACTAACAGTCAAAGGCTCTATTTCTATCTGTAAAAGATGGAGGGAAAGGTGGAAAAGTCCCTGCATCACTCCAAATTAAGAGAGAACTGTTAGATAACAAGAGACAAAGGTGCGGCATTTTTATCTGGCAGCTCCAGAGCTACTATAGCCCAAGAGACATGAAATAAACCATGGTACAAGAGATCACAGCCTAATAGACATGATAATGGCTTGCCATGTGTGCAAAATCCAGCCTCATCTTACATCTGAGCTCATTTCCTCCCTTTATTGGCAACTGTAAGAGGAAATATCCTTGGCGAATAAGTCATCACAACACTGCTTCATGGCAGAGACTCCTGGAATGTCATTCATTTATTTATTATATTCATTCATTCACTAATTTTCCTGCATGCCTACTGCCAGTAAGTGGTAACAGTACACCCCCTGGACTCAAGGAGCTTACTATCTGGGAGGAAAAGGACATATACAGAAATAATGACAACACAATGATTTTTTGCTATATTAAGTAGGATTAAAAATGTCATAGTTTCATTAGATTGAATTTATAACAAGGAACTCTAAAGCCGTTAATGTAAAAAAGCTGTTCTTTATCAGAAAGTTGGTACCCAACCCATGTTTTGTTTTTCACCACATATAGGTAGGCTTTCTAGCTAGTAAGAATGAGGAAACTTGGAGAAAAAAGAATTAGCTTTCTGCTGACTGGAAAAGAAAATTATTGATTTCCTAATGGCAAAAATATCAGAGGGCTTTATTTCCTTTTTAAATGCTCATAAATTTAAATATTCAGGAAGTTGGTTTAAAACATATAACAGAAAAGGCAACTTATTTCTTTGTCTCATTTGGAATGAGTGTAGTCACTGGAGAAGAAATGGAACTTGAAAAATTATTATTAATAAATGCAGAAATCTGCCCACAGCAAAACTGCCATGAAAATGCTCTAGTAAAGTCAGGGTTTCAATGAAGTGTCCAGTGAAATTACTTATATTATTAATTTATGGCAAAAAAGTGAGGTTAAATTAAATGAAAGCTGATATGATTTAGGAATAATGTTCCTACTTTCCCCTCTTTGTATTCAATTGAAACTTATTGTTTTATAAATATGATAGATTCCAGTTAATGCCTGTTTTTAGCCAGATCAATAGCAAATCTAATTTTTATACAAAAAGCCTACTTATGTGAAAAAACATGCCCATTTCTTTAATTTAATTGGTCAGTAATTGAGAAATAAACCTAATAGTGTATCTAGAATGGTATCCCTATCATTCATGTGGGCACTGTAGGTTTAAACTACAGGTGAAAGCACAGGAAATGAATGTTTATTGTGGAATGACTGTGTGCTCAGCAATGTGCTAGATGGGACCTTTTCATTGGTGGCTTCACATCACTAAGTAGGCATTAGTATCTTTGATTCTTTGGAGTGCTCAGAAAGTTTAGGTAACTCAAAGTCATCAACACAGCTGGTAGCAGAGCCATGATTCTAGTTCAGGATTGCTTAGCCCACTGTCTTTGCATCAAACCACATTGTTCTCTTCTAAACATATACTGAATTCTTAAAAATTAGCTTTAAAAATCTAAACCTAACAAATCCCCATATCATCAGTTATTACAAAGGTTCCTAACGAATACTTTGCTTTCTTTTTTTAAAAGATTTATTATTTTGGGGGGGAGGGGCAACAAAGAGGGGAAGAGAGAGAGGCTGACACCCTACTGAGCATGGAGCCCAACAACAAGGAGACCACAACCTGAGCCATAATCAAGGGTCAGAAGTTTAACTGACTGTGCCACCCAAGTGCCCCCAGTTTCTTTGAGTTATTTTTTTTTTAATTTTTTTTGTAAGATTTTATTTATTCATGACAGAGAGACAGAGACAGAGAGACAGAAAGACAAGCAGGCTCCACGCAGGGAGCCCAACATGGGACTCGATCCCGGGTCTCCAGGATCACACCCCGGGCCGAGGGCAGCGCCAAACCGCTGGGCCACCGGGGCTGCCCAAATGAGTTATTTCCGAAGATTTATTTCTTTTGGCCCTCTATAAAGTGGTTAAAAGGTACATCTTTTCTCTTTGATTTTTATAGATTTTCTTTTTTAAACTGAAGAGCAAAAGTAACTTGAAAAAACTTTTACCTTTAAGAACAAAATTCTACCTCTTCTTTAACCCCCAACATTAGAGATTAGATCCATATATCTTTGCTTCCTTTGTCACAAGAAATAAAATATTAATTCACAAAGCAATGCTGAGAGTCCCCTCCTAGAGCCCTGTCTCCTGATTCAGGAATGTAGTATGTCCTTCACCAAATAACATATCAGGTAGATTCCAAACTCTCACTGATTTTTCTATTTTCCTGCTAAGGCCACTGACTTCTCTGAAATCACACACATGTATAATGTAAACTTCCTTTCCAAAAATCCATTCATGCTTCTTTTTGTCTAATATTTCAAATTTCCTCAGCATGTTCCCACGGCATCTTTTTCTGCTTTCCGAAATATTCTTCTTCCCCATCCAGCTGGTGTTTTTACCTACTTCTTGCCATGCCATTCAAACATGACCCTCATGTTGCCCATTTCCACCTCAATATTAATCCCCTACAGGGAATGGCCTCTTTCCTGTCTGTCCTCTGGCAATTCAAACACGTTTGCTTCAAAACTTACTTTCACCAAAATCCTTTCCAGCTGTAATTGCTCCTTAGCCTACATCCCTTAACAATCACACACATATATATATTCCTCAGAGACATAAAAATACTAGAGTTGTAAGGAACCTCAAAGGGCAACTATTTACATTGCATCACAATACAGGAGTCCTCCTTACAACACTGAAAAATAGCCAAAAAAGAAATAAAAATTGGGGGGAGGGTTGTTTCCATCTGAAATTGAAGAAATTCATGCTAAAAAAGAAAAGGTTATAAATTATTACAAATGGTATATATGTTCTTCTTTTAATCCCAACTTTTCCTGAGATTCTGAGTTACCATTACCAATTGGTTTAACTTAGGTCAACTAAGCAAACATCAAGGATATGTAAAAATTCCTAAAACCTGTGTTATCTCTTTAAATCTTGCTGTAAATTTAGGATGCTATTTAAATGCAAAAAAAAAAAATAAATGTTATAGTTCATTTTTAAAGATTTTATTTTATTTACTCATGAGAGATACAGAGAGAGAGAGAGAGGCAGAGACACAGGCAGAGGGAGAAGCAGGCTCCAAGCAGAGAGCCCAACGTGGGACTCAATCCCGGGTCTCCAGGATCACGCCCTGGGCTGCAGGTGGCGCTAAGCCGCTGCACCACTGGGGCTGCCCCTATAGTTCATTTTTAATCAAGAGTAATGTTTTGGTAGAAGCATTAGCAGAAGTATTAACCTTGCCATGAGTTTACTACCTACTTGTTGCCTACATGAGTGTCAAAGTCTGTCTGGTTGAACCTTGAGATCAGAATCTGCCATCTGGTGGCAACCAACTCAAATTATAGGTAAAAATTTTGAAGGAAACATAAGAGGACACAGAGATTAACTGTCAATATTGAAAGTAAGACTAAAATTCTATGAATGACACATAACTGCTCAGAGGTATGTCTCACCTTTTTCATTACTGCTCCCCTTAGGAGACTTTATGGACATTTTCCCAAATGTTCCCTCTGTGAAATTTTAATACCACAGGTACACTGTGCATTTGTTTATGTATACTTATATCTATATTTTATAGCAAACAAGAGGCAGTACAAGGTTTATTATCTTTATTTGATGCAGGGTTAAGGATGAATAAATTTTAAGTTAAAGGAAAATGAACAAGGGGTAGTGGAAGGGGAGGTGGGTGGGGGTGGGGGCACTGAGAGGGGCACTGGATGGGATGAGCACTGGATATTATACTATATGTTGGCAAATTGAACTCCAATAAAAAATATACAAAAAAAGTTAAAAAGAACAAAAAAAGTTAAAAGATAAGCTTATTAACTATCAGTTTGCCATAATTTTGTATATATTTGCATATATTTTGTGTATCTTCCTTGAACTCAACGTCAATGCTGCTTGTATGATATCCAACAAAACCCAGCAAGAGAAATTAAATACTAAGGAATAGGATTTTGTTGGATAGGGTTGAGTTTTAAGGGCCATAGACCATTGTCATAACAACAATTTGAGCTGCTCTACCTTCCTCTCCCACCAAGAACCAATTTCCATCTCTTTGGGGCAAAACTGCCCTTGTTAGGAATGTGCAGTACAAAAGATATATAGCAAAAATTATTTCAATACTTTCCCTTATGACACAGAGTAGAAGTAAATCTAAGGAGTTGTTTTAAAGCCTGTATGAACTCTGTCACAATGAATAGCATCATTATGCACTGAAGGCCCAATTTTATCTATGGATATAAAAATAGACAATAGTTTTTGTAACACTCACTTTCTTAGGTTCATTTCTCCCTATTCCATATTCCTCTTAGGCCATTACTCTGTCTCCTCTTTCACCTCTTAAATGTGGGCATTCCTGTCTAACCTGGCCTTCTCCTCTTCTTTTCTTGCTCTAAACTTTCTCTCTGCACAATCCTTTCAAACTCTTCCATGTTAATTACCTCTGCATTAGGTGTCTATCTATGGATACTTTTCTGAGCTTCTTGCCTCTCTGCCTGACAACTCTTCAGAGAACTCCTGCTCAAACCAAAAACTCAATGTGTCCAAAATAAATGATTAACACATATTTCAACCAACTTCTGGAATTCTCTGTCTTGGTAATAAATTTTGTCTCTCATTAAACCAGGCTGAAACTCCCATCTTGTATATCTTATTTTAGGTAACAAATCTCATTGCATCCTTCCTTTGCTATTGCAGTGGCTTTCCTAACTCTTCTTCCTATGTCCAATGATTCTTCAATATGTCAGATCCTTGACATCCTTGGCCATAAGACATGCATGGATCTCAGCAAAATAGCCAGATAGAAAGAGGAAGATGCTGGGACAGGGTGGGATAGGGTGGGTCTGGGGAATCTAATCTGATTGGAAAAACTGAGTTTGAGAAACTGTGCCACTTTGGCATGTCAAAACCACACAGACTTATTCCAGCATTCTGGGCACAACAATAGCAATGTCTGAAATAATAGAGTGGTTTTACCCCCTTGGTTCATTCGTAGCAGGGCCCAAGTCCTAGTAGCCAGATAAAATAGTCTCCTACTGATCTTTTGTCTTCTCTTAGTTTCTAAAACTCAAACCTGATCCCATACTACTGTTCTTCAAATTCTTCAGTAGCTCCCTCCGCACAGGGTAATGATAAATGGTATGAGTCTTAACCAGCTAGAAGCAGGAAGTTGGGAAGGACAGCTGGCTCAGAAAGCTCCTGTTTCAAGAACCATACTAGAGGGGATGGATCACAGGACAAGGGTCTCAGACAAAAGCCGAAAATCAAGATCCCTTAAGGGTAATCTCTTCTTTTTAGTTTAGCCACTGCAGAGATTATCCTGTGTTCTCTGTGCTCAACCACAGGAACAATTCCCAGGGCAGGGCTTAATGCTTTCATGACTCTATTCCTTCCTGCTCCCACTACCTAGAATGCTGTTCTCCATTTTATCTCTTTGTTTTATCTTTGCTTATCCAAACTCTGATCGTTTTTCAGGGACTGGTTTAAAATATCATCTCTTCTGTAACCTTGATCAAGACAGCTTCATAGGATTGGAAGGACAGGAAAGTAGAAATAGCTAAACAGATGAGCTGATTTGAGGGCAAGGCTCTTGTCTGTTTTGTTCTCTATTTCCGCCAGGGTCTAGAACAGAGTCTAGCACATGGCAAACAGTAAATATTTATTGAATACATGAGTTAGTAGAAGTATATTAAGAGCAGCAAAATCAGGTTTTATGAGCTAAATAACATGTTGCATCAGTAATTTTAGTTGAATGTAGTATTGAAAATATTCATAGCCCTTTCTTGGATAAAAGACAGATGATTTGTGATGGGCATGTAGTGTTGATGAACAATAAACTCCTGTTGTTTTACGTTACTCAGATTTGGAAATCTTTTGTTATTATAGCATAACCTGGTATATCCTAAGACAGTAATTGGTATCAGAAGTGGAGTGTTCCTGTAACAACAAAAAGGCCTCAAATATAGGGCACTGACTTGGGGTCAGGCAGTGGTCCTATATGGAAACTCTTAGTGGGGCCTGGAAAAAATGGCAGTCCAATTTGTTGTAGGAAAACATTTTTTTTTTATAATTGTCACCCGTGATAATTTAAGATATATACATTATACCTGATAAGCCTGTTGCTTTAGGTGAAGGTGAAAAAATGAGATGGTATTAGCATCCTTTGCCTGCTTTTGGTTGTATCTGACAAAAGTACCATGAAAAAAAGAGATGATTTAAGAAATGGATCCTTTAGGGCAGCCCAAGTGGCTCAACGGTTTAGCGGTTTAGCGCTGCCTTCCGCCCAGGGCCTGATCCTGGAGACCTAGGATCGAGTCCCATGTCAGGCTCCCTGCATGGAGCCTGCTTCTCCCTCTGCCTGTCTCTGTCTCTGTCTCTCTTTGTGTGTCTCTCATGAATAAATAAATAAAATCTTAAAAAAAAAAAATGGATCCTTTATAAGCAGAAATCAAAGGGACTAAGAGTCCAGAAAATCCAAGTCTTAAAATGATTAGAAGAAGCAACTTCTTTACAACCTAAACTCTAACAGAAAAAAACTGAGGAGACCTTTGAACAATGAAGGTAATTAAATCTTAGTCTCAGGGAAAGGACCAAATTAAAGGTGTGGCTTTATAACCTTCAAAAAAAAGTCACTGAATGGCTTAAGATGGTCCCTAACAGGACAAAATGGCCCAGGAAAAAGGGATTAAGGGTGTAGCTCTCCCCTAAGAAGTCCAGGGTACTTAGAATTAAGCCTAGAAAGAGAAGAAGGATTTCCTTCCCTGCCCAAATTTGGTGATGTAATTTGTTTTTCTAATGAAATGTGAGCAGGAGTGATGCTTTAGCTGCCACCACTCCATTAACAGGAAGGAATTCTCTTTCCCTCCACCACAAAACTGGCAGTGTTCCAGACAGAGGCTATATCATTAGCCTAGGTCTCAGAGTAATGATGAGCAAGCAAAGCTACAGCCCATCCTTGTTGGCATGTAGCATGAGGAAAAAATAAACTTGTGACTGTCATCTTCTGCTATTTTGTGGTAATTTGCTACCACAGCATAAATCAAGCACTCTGACAGATATAGGGACTTTTAAAAACATTTCTCCAAACTTCAAAGAAGAGGACGATTTCATAATAAAAGAGGTGAAAATTTACTCACTAAACAAAGATAGTCAACAGTGGGAGAGATTTTGGTGAATTCAAAACCTAGTTATTAGGGTTCTGTAGGGGACTACGCTTTGTAAAAACTTAACTCTTCTGATTTTGCTTTCTCACCCCTCACATTTTTCTGAAACAATCTGCTTGACTGTCTTGCTTATGGTACCCACCCTCCATGCTCAAATTTTATTCACAATGCTACTATTCAAAAATACATGGTCATGTCCTTCAATTAATTCTAAATGAAAAATGATTTATTGTTTTTGATCATTAATAAACTATATTGGCTTTCTTTCTTTGCAAAGAACTACCAAAACCACTGTTTAATTGAAATACCAGCTCAGTCAACTATGATCAATCTTTATATATTTAGCACCAGTGGCTACAAAATGCTGTGTTGAACCCTTAGTTTAGATCCTCATATAGAAGTAACTGCCTCTAATGATACCTAGCATGAGGCAATGTTCTTCTTTGTTCACAAGAGCAACGAAGATGACACACACTATAGTCTCAGAATACTTTAAGCAGTCAGCACAGTTCCTGGCACAGAGCATTTAATCAGTTTTTCTCCCATACCCAGACTCCTCCTTGCTTCTTTATTGGAGAGATCTGGCTGATAAGACTTCCTAACATTTTAAGGTTTTAAAACAAAAATGGCAGATGGTTTCTCCACAGCAAAGCTTTTAGAGCAGCTCAGTTTTCTAGACTAGGGTGATTAGATGTCTCTTATAGGACTGGCTCCACTGTCTTAAAAGGCTTAATGAAAACAGAAGGAGAAATTATCAGGAAAAGAACATAGTAATATCCAATAAAGATTTAATTGGCTCCTCTCTCCCCGTTTTTGTGTCTGGTAATATTCAGGGAACTTCTACCCTTGAAATACCTCTCGAATAAAAGGTCACTGTTCCTGAGTAAGAAAATGATGTCTCTATGGTTTAAGTTTTGCTTCTTGCCCTGATTTAATATGTCAACTCTGATTTTATTTACAAATCCTAAAGGCCCTCACCCTGGACATTAGCCCTTTGGCCCAGATGCTCTAACAACACTCTGTTGCCAAAGGTCATTCCCATGTTCTCAAAATTGCAATCTTTAAGGTTAGAGGAAAAAATAGTTTCTTCCTCATGTGATAACAAATTAAATGTGGAGATCTCTGTTGCCATGGAAATGAGATTTTTTTTGCAGTACTGGCCTTATGCTGGCAGATAAAGCCAGTACTATAATCAATCAGAAAGTAGTACTTCATTTTCCACATACCTCTTACAGATGGGATTTTGAGCAAAAGCATACAGGACCACATTTTATAGGCCCTAAATATCCACGGGTAGAAATCTCCCTTCTGAAATACCAGCATGCCCAACAAAATGCCAGTCTATGCCTTCACCATGCTCTGCTGAGGAATTCACTAAAAGCTGGACCATACTGGCCAATCTTTGATTCCTATCAGTTTCCTGTCAATAAGTTTCTTTACTTTCTTTGGTCTTATCTAATAGGTCCTTCATATGTCTGAATTGCTTCGTAAGAATCAACTTGAGTTTAGAATTCCTTAGACTCTGAATTTTGGTATAAGGTTAAGGGGCATAAATTAATATCTCTAGAACACTGTGTCTTCACAGAGGAACAACTTGATAGAGAAGATCATTTAAAGCTTTTCCTAAAATAATAGATAAATGGATGATACTGTCTCTTCTCCTGTGGAGAACAGTCAGCATCCACTCCCTATAGAATTCCACATTAAAATATGGTGATCCGAGCAGGGTCTATATTTATATATGTTTCCCCGACAGTAAAAAAGTTATCTTCTATGTGTAAAGATCATTTCAGAGAAAAGCAAATTGAATGAAAAAGGATAAAATGAATCCCTAATCACTCGATCAATCAAATTAAATGCCTTGATGTCATCATAGGTAGACCATCCTAGGACAAGGGCTGTGTGCACAGGTATGGGTAGCCAGAGGAAAAGGAACCAAGGCAGAGTCGATACTACATGTCACCAAACTCATTTCTTCTCCCCTGCAGATAAGTGCTAAACTGTATTTCCAAAGCTCCCCTGCAGTTAAGTGAGATCATGTGATTGAGCTCTAGTTAATGGTCTGGAAACAGATCCACCTATCTCTGTTCTGCATGACCTTACATTCTCTTTCTCACTTTGCTGCCAGGTAGACAATGAGAATCCAGCAGAGGGATGCTAAATCTGAGAAGATGGAAGACTTACATTATAGAGAAATTCTAGGTCCTTAAATTACTATATCGAACAAGACCCTTCATCTCCCCTCCTGCTAACCTACATTGAATAGGATGTGAGTGATAAATTTTTATGTCAAACCTCTGAGATTCTGACTTTTTGTTAAAACTACCATTATCTTCCCTGACTAAAACAGAAGGCTAAATGGATCCTGAAATATGAGTCCTTCTGTATGTTCAACTTACCTTAAAGAGCCAAACAGTGCCTTGAACTAATCTTAAAACAGTTTTACATTAGGATTTTTTTTTTTTTACGTTAGGATTTTGAGGTGACTCTTTGTTATTGATCCTCTAAGTTTAAGGGCCACGAAGCAATGTTCTTTTTTTTTTTTTTAAGATTTTATTTATTTATTCATGAGAGGGGGGGTGCAGAGACACAGGTAGAGGGAGAAGCATAGTACAAACTTGAAATTGATAGCCAAAAATATAAAAATTATCCCCTTGCTTCCGCAAATCCTCCATGTCTACAAAATAAATAAATAAATAAACCGTCTCTAAAAGGGGAACTCATAAATGTCATTTCAGGGTAGAAAGAGAGGACAAGGCAAGGAGAAAACATCTGATCTCTTTCAGATTATTTACTCATCATTTATATGAGGAGATTATCTTCCTACTATACCACTTTTCATTTTCCAAATATGTAGTATGCAGACTTTCCTGGTTTGATGAGAAAGGTTTCCAAGAAAATTAAATGTCAAGGCTGCTTGGCTTATTGGTTTTGTTCTATATAAATTCCCTTTTTAATTCAGCTTTGAATAATAACATTCCTCAGTGTCAATGTGACAAAGTAGCTTCAATCTTAATGGGCTGCGAGAATTGAGAAAGGAGGTGAAAACTAGCTATGGTTATCATTTGAGCAGATTAGAAACAAAGAATTAAGTCTGAAGACAGCTTTTAATGGCTCTGAGGAAGCTAAGTGGCACGTGAGGCATCATCAGAATTTAAAAAAATTATTTGTTCTTGCTTTTTTCTTTTTCCAGAGATTCGTGCCCTGATACATGTAAAGCTTAAAGTAAGCTAGAACACTTTCCTGAATGGATAGGAAATTGCTGGGAAAGCCATGTTTTCCTTTTAGAGCTCCTTCAAAACTACTATTGAGTTGTACATCCCTATAAGACACAGGCCCAACATTCTTCTCCATACCTCTCACCCTATAGTAGCTCACATGACGTCATTCTATTACAGAATTTCCAACACTGGAGGTGGGTAGTGTTGGGTGATGATGAAGATCAGGTTTGGTGTGGATCCAATATTTAGTCAAAAAAGATTTTAATTTTTTAAACCCTCTTTCACTTTACATATACAGAAATACAAAACAGAAGCTAAGAGAATAGCGCTGTGCCCAGGCTCACAGGCTTATCTCAGAGATAAAACTTTAGTCTATGTAATTTGCATATGCAGGCACACAGAATCATGTAATCTCGAAATTCTTTCCTATTAGAATAAAAAAGCCTTTTTCTTGTGAATCACTTAGAATAAAACATAGTGCAATTCCTTCAATTACAATGTGAGAAGACAGAAAGGTTAACTGACTCACTCAAGGTCTGGTTCTCTGATATGACCTAGTGATTTAATGACACAGAACATGCTCGCATACACATACACACACAAGAGAAATTAAATACTAATTTGCATGTTAAACTCTCAGATGTCTGGAAGGACTGTGATATTTAAAATATCATATCCTCAAAGTATGCATCATCCAGTAAAATTATTCTTAAAGACTTGAAACCTAGGATTAGAAAAAAAGCTGTTGCCAACCTTGTTGCCAAGGTTTTATCAAAAGGAAACTTGGATTGGGAAGATTATTTCCTTATATGCTCTTTCCAGGGATAACTGTACAAATCAATGGAGAACATATTTTTCCACAGATTTGTCACAATATGCTCTCAACTGATATTTCTGTTTCTACTCACAAATAGGAAAGACTAAGTTTTAAATTGCGTTTTGATCCCTAAGCTTCTTCAGAGACCCCAAGATAGTGGTTGATGCTCTGCCTTTTCAAATCACTTTACATGACATGGCTTTGCAGACGTGGTTCAGACTTAGGATAGTAATAAATTAATTATAAGTTGTATTTGCAATAGGAACAGAACAGTAGGATCAATTCAAATGGCTAACCAACTCCTACCTCCAATGTTTTGAAAGATTCAGGTATGCCACAAATGGATCACAAATAGTTACCAACACTGTGAAGCAACCCTTAATAGTTCCTCATGAAGTGGACAGTGTTGGCTCTGTTGAAAATACCAAAATGAAACAAAAAAAAATGGGTTATTTCTTTTGATTTCTCAAGCTGAAAAGGATGTCAACCCTGTTCTGGAATCTGCATCCTCTCTCAGATTTAAAAGATCCTCAATTCATTTGCCAAGCATGGTAGAGGCAGCTGCTTATTATTGGGTGAAAGTTTTCCACCAATACTCGGTTCTGCTTCCCAGTGCCATGGCCAGGAGTTAGCCTGTAGGATCTTTGGCTCCACAAATGAAAAGGGGAACATACACATGGGCAGACTGTCAAGGAAGAGCTTCCCAACTCTCCCTTCTATCTGCTCCACTTCAGGCTTAGGTGGCCAAGGAGTTGGGATTAGACCACTGCATAGCTAGATAGTTCCTGCATGGTACTGGACATGAAATGGTAAACACAAACACCTCTGGAGATAGGCAGAAGTGTAGGTAGGGTAAAGGGCAGAGAGAAGTTTAAGAGTTCAGCAGAAAGTACTGATATGTCCATTCAATGGAGGAAACAACCACTTGTAGCTGAGACCCCCAATCAGAAAGTTACTTTTCCAACCGAAGGACCTTAAAATATCCCCTATTTATTCTATAGTCAGAGCAAAGAGGTTCCTGCATTGAAAGAGGGCACAGATTAAGAATAGACAAAGCCAGAGGAACAAAGCCAAGCCAAACCTTGGTTAAGTGATAGAGAAAGCAGCTGTACAATTCTGAAGAATTTGTGGCAGGAAGCAAATTTCCTTAAAATAAAGCAATGAAGATCATATTTTAAAAGACCTCTCTGGAGGTATGTAAGCAGAAACCAGGATAAATTCTGTAGACAAGAAAGAAAAACCTTATTGGTTTACTTACTATCATACAATCAAGAATATTGTATGATATTCAGAAAAGACCAGCTAAAAAAACAAAATCAGTGTTTTACCTAATATCCATGTACAAATTAGTGATATATGTTCATGGTTTGAGGACTTTATTACGGAATGTATAAGTGGGCTTTCAAAGTTTAAGTTACAGAGAATGCAATTTGGAAGTGCACGGAAAAATGTAATTTTTAATATTTTTAAATTAAAAAAATAAAAACTTTATCCACAAAGAATTTGGCTTTCCTTTTGAGCCTTCCCTCATCTACTATTTTTTTCCCCTCATCTACTATTAGAGAAAATGTTACACTATTCGCTCTTAACCAATTTCCATTGAACCAACTAGCTGAATTAATCAGCACTCTCCACTCCTTCTCCACTTCATACTGTTTCCTGTGGTGCACTGAGAACTCACCAGTAACAGGTTTCTTTCTGCTTTCAAGAGTAGTTTGTGCCCCCAAATCTGTTTATGTCCATCTTATGTGTTATTTTAGTTATGTAATATGATTAAATGTACTGCAAAACAGGAAAAAAGCATGAAGAGAAAGTGCTGTCTGTACGAAAACTAAACTGAATGCTTTGAATAGACTTAATTAAGGTGAGTTTCCTTTAACAAAGCTTTCAATCAGGTGTCAAGGCAACTGTAAAAAATTTTAACTATAAGAAAACTAAGATTCTATACTCAAATTTCTTTGCAAGTGGCTAAAAGTTATTGATCTATTAAAGAAAATACAATTAGAAATTGTAAATGAAGCATTATAGGTGTGATTTATGCTAGAAATAAGAGGAACTCTAACTGGACAACCAAAATACAAAGGAAAGGTCTTGGCCCCACATTAAAAGACTGCTGTATGAATGTACATGTACATTACAATAAAATGTTTAAGATATATACAAATGTATTTATGACTGTTTTAACCATTTTTTTTAAAAAAAATGGTTTAAAAAAATTGGTTCTGATCACATCTGATGTAATGCCTTCTCTGTAACTAAATTTCTGATCCAGTTTACACTTTAGTTCAATACAATAATTTAAACAGCTCCTTTAGAAAAGATTCAAACTCCCTGATAGCTTCCCCTCTTCCTATAATGGCACCAGCCCTCCCCTGTGTCCAATGGGGATTGGGAGCAGTCATCAGGCAAAAATGTCAGTCTTTTCATAGACAGTGCCTGGCACCTACTGGTCTGCAGTAATGCCTTTAGTTTCCTTGTCACCATGTCTTTCTGGCCTCTAATGCTTAATTAAGCACCAGGCTGGCCCCTTCTTTTACCTCCAGCAATGATCCCAGGTAGCTCTTGCCAATGCCCCTTTGTTGTTCAGCTTTCCTCTCAGCTCTGGCTGGCTGCAGACCCCAGAATGTGCTCCTGTACTACTCAGCCAGCTGCCCAAATGGTCCACACCAACATCTGCTGTGATGTTTCTGCTTCTCATCTCAGCAACATTGCTGCATGACAATTGAGCTTCTCCATATTGGTTTGTAGAGCACAGTGCTCCTTCTCCCTCCCCAGGCTCAATAAGAACACAAAGACAGATTTCTGAGTCTGCAGCACTTCTCTGAAGTCTTCAGTATCCCAATACCAAAATGTAGAACTGTGGAGATGCCCCGCTTGCACACATTTCTGTCTCCCTCCCTCCTTTTATTTCCCTTTCTCCCATCTTTACCCTAGCCAGGACAGAGGCAGAACTTCTTTTGTTTCTCATATCATCTCTTCCTCCTTCCTAATTCCAGTCTCCACACTATAAAAGAACCTCGTGAGCTGGGCCCTCTAGGATTGTCTTCTCTATACCTACGGAGCAGATAAAATAATTTAATGGGCCTTCTCACTCCTTACTGCCTGCTTTCACACCCACTGTCTTGCCAGTCTCCTATGCTGAAGCCATAAGCCCATCTTAAGAATGATGTGCTGCAATGGGACAAGACTTAAAGGGAAGGAAGGGAAGATGTATTAGGGTGATATCTGTGAAAAGATACATTTATTTGTTTTTATTTACTTACTTTTCATTCCAGAGTGAGGGTTCAAACATTCCTAACATTTTTGTTATTATTGTAAAGCCTTCTCTAATTCTAGCTAAAGATTAACATCTGCCATTTTTATGAAGATGTCTGGACAGTACAGTGAAGATGCTGGTTCAAGAAAGGACAAAACTGACTTATGTGCACCTCTTACAGAAACACCATCTTATCAAGACATGTTTGGTCTGGGTACTATTACACAAGGAATATCATGCCTGGATTTCAGAAGACTTCATAGAAAGGACATCTGTATTCTGCATACCTCTAGCTGGGCCCTATGTTCCTGGGATAAGGGAAGAATGGTTTGCTGCCTGAAGCAGAAATAAATGCCTAAGGCAGTGTTTAAGGCTACAAGACTATTATAATATGGGAAGAAAATGCCTTACTGTGAACCTTCAAATCAGCAGACATAGAAACTGCAATATGAGGGATGCCTGGGTGGCTCAGTCAGTTAAGCATTTGACTTGATTTTGGCTCAGGCCATGATCTTGGGGTTATGAGATGGAGCCCTGCACTGGGCTCCACAGTGAAAAGTCTGCTTGAGATTTCTCTCCCCTCTCCCCCTACTCACTCACGCTCTAAAATAAAACTTCTTAAAAAATTAAAAAAACAAAACTGCAACATGACAATAGTTTGCCACTACCTAATGACCCTGGTATTCCTAGGATTCCCTTTTCATCGTTAGCTAATGCATAGATGTGGCCCGTGAGAATTCTACGCTGGAATCTCAGGTTGGTCTCTCTAAAGGGCGATCTCCTGAGGTCTTTTTAAAGAACTCACTGATGTGTAAGAACAGAGAACTCCCCGGGAAGACTCAAATCTATGAATTTTCCAAGAGAAAAACAAATTTTAATCTTTTATATTCTGTTTAGGACTATGGGTCCTGAAGGGAAAATCTTATCTTCCCTGCCCTCAATGCAGTCTGGTTAATTCATCTACAGTGGGAAGGAAGGATTCTGCTTCCATTAAAATTGGAATGAAAAGCCGGCAGAAGCTATTGGACCTTGACACATTTGACAGATAAATGACAGCCTGGTAGCAGATCAAGCCAAGGTGGGGTTGCCTAGGTAAGGTGGACTCTACTAGGTGGAGTACTAGGCAAAGATTTGGGGTTTAGAGACAAAGGCTATTGCCACACGTTCATTGTGACTTAAAATATCTTTGACTCAATGCAAAAAGACTTCTGAATATTTAGATTATGTTTCAATGTTTTCAGGGCCCAAAGCATAAAAGCTGAAATTTAATTTCGGTCACTGTCAAACTACTTGATAAGATAACTTCCCAAGAGTGGACTCTGAACTGCTTTTATGTTGGTTAGCTGCTAAATCTCTATTCCAATGATCAGAGTCCAAGATTAATATGGTGATAATGAATAATATCTCTGACTGAAATTTGTACTTCTGGATTTGGTCTGCTCAAAGTGTAATTTTCTTATAGCAAAATCACTCCTTGAAAACCTTTTATATGTTCCACTTACATGGGCCTGAAAAGGTTTCTTTTTTTGCAATGGGGTCTTTCATAGAAAGATAATATCTGAGTCTAGGCTGTGGGAAGGGCAAATTTAGTGATGAAGTAACCCTAAACATTTGATATTTAGAAAGAATGTAGATTTTGCCCTCAAAAAGCACAGATCTAAGGAAGGAAGTTGTCAACTAGAGTGAAGTTAAACACACACACACAGTTTCCAGGTTCAGAGCAATCATAAGGAGCAATGTAGTAGCCCCTGAGTAATTTCCTCTTTTCTTATGATAAAGAAATCTAGAGTGACAGGACACAGGTAAGGCCACTCAGGTTCTTTTCTGGAATAGGACAACTGATCACAGATGAGACTCCTCTCTACCTTTACTGACACTTGGCACCACCAACTTCCTATGATTATTTGGCTTCCTGTGTCAATAACTGAAGTTAATTTTCAAGCATATATTTAATAGATTGTCTTTATCTGAAAACAATTGGGAAAAGGTCACATTCTCTGAATAAAGAATAAATGGAGTGCTTTTTAAAAGTGTGTGTATGTGTGTTTCCCACCAGAACTGCCCAATATATCTACCATATAACAGCCTTTACTTCATATAGGATATTCATAGCACAGTCATAATGAAAGTAATTCTATGAATTTGCCTGTCATCCTTGAGCAGGGGCCATGCTAATCCCTCTTTGTATCATTCCAATTTTAGCATATGTGCTGAAGTGAGCACCATAATGAAAGTAATTAAAAAAAAAATCTATTTCAGGGTTTTATTTCCTTTGTTAGCCAAATGATTCTGGAAGTGCCTACAGTGACCTGATTGTCTAATTCTACGAGATCCTCATTTGTTAATGTTGTTCACATGACACAAGTAGTTCTCCAACAACACTTTCAACAACTTTGAATTCTAGCCTTGTAAACACTAAATGTTTAATAATTTCTGTGATAAGCAGCAGGAAAGCTAATGTTTTAAAGCAAGATTCTAGAACTAGATTGCCCAGGGTCCAATCTTGGTTCTACCATTCCTATGCAACATGTCCTTGAGAAAATTACTGAACTCTCTGTGCCTCAGTTTCCTCATCTGTAACAGGAAAAATGGGGATAATTGTAGCTTATAAGGCTGTTGTAATGGCTAAGTACAAAACACTTAGAGCAGCACCTGGTACACAATAAACACTATGTAGATCTTGACTATCATTATCATCATCATCACCATCAAAAAGTCTGTAGAGTCTTTATTATTAGCAAGACTGCAGGTATGCCCAAGTTGTGGGAACTTTTGACACCAAAGTAGTAAATGAGACATTGAAGTAAGTGAGGAAAGTAATAGTTCTCTAGCAAGAAATTGTTATAATCAATCCATTTGTATCTCTTTTTTTTTAAGATTTTATTTATTCATAAAGTCACAGAGAGAAAGAGAGAGGCAGAGACACAGGCAGAGGGAGAAGCAGGCTCCATGCAGGGAGCCCGACTTGGGACTCCATCCTGGTTCTCCAGGATCACACCCCAGGCTGCAGGTGGCGCCAAACCGCTGTGCCACTGGGGCTGCCCTCCATTTGTATTTCTTTAAACTATTTTCTAAATCTTGAGTCTTCATTAACAAGATAATTAGTGGCTTATGCTTGGCTTATTAAGAAGCTTTTTCAGAAAAAGTGTAACTCACTGGAGTTACATCCTAACTGTATGTAACTAAAGGGCATCTATTTAAGTTTTATGTTATTTTTCTTCATGCCCTCTTGCAGTGCTTCTCAATGTTTTCCCAGAAGAATACCTAATAGAAAAGAGCGCTAATATACACTGCCTCACCCTGTCTCCAATCCCACATTCTGGAGTCTTGAGTATAGTGGAAAGTGGCCTCTCTAGTCAGGAAATTTCCTTGAAGTCTCCTGTTCCGTATAAAGCACATTTTGCTTTATATTCTGTAATATAGCACTTGAATATACAATTTATATATCTTGAATATAAAAACTATGTCACCTTAATATAAAAATAATTTTTGATTTATCATCAATAAAACTTGATTATTTTGTCCTCAACATCCTCAAGTAAAACTGTGACTCTCTGAAAGCATATTATATGTATCTGATTATCCTATAGCTTTGCTAACTTCTTTCACGTATCTAGTAAGTGTGGACAAATGACAATAGTGGAGGCATAGATTAACGGAAAGCCAGCTACCACCATGAGCATCTGGTAGTGAGTTATCTAGATGTCAGGAGAAAGCTTGAACCAATGGACCTCAGGCTCACAAATGATCACTCATTTGTGAAAGAGTGAAAAGAATCAACTGATAACTAGCACACCTCACAGGGCTGTCTCTTGCTAAGAACATCCACTGCTTTTAGTTGCTTTAACTTCCATCAGTCACTTAAATGAAAGAAACATGGGCTAGGGTGATAAGAGGTTTAAGCATTATTTACAAGTGGACAAAACAGTATAAAGATGATTAACCATGTCCAAAACGTACAACAGATAATGAATTTGTCCAAAAACAAAACCCCCACAGTTTTGCACAAATATCTGTATTTTAGAATGTGTCTACTGGAAGAAGAATGTGTCTAATGTACTGGAAATACATTAATGAATAGATGTTTATCATGTTTTGAGGACCTCTTTCTCCACAGAAAAACAGACTTTGATCTTTTAAAAACTGATTTTAATATTTTGATCATTTCTTTATTGAAGAAGTAAAATGATATTTAGCTGCAAGCACACCAACAATACCTAAATTATTTATGTTTTGATGACATTTTAGAATGTTAATGTGTATCTGAATATTGGATACATTTTAAATATGTTTACAATTAAAATTTTGGTTAACTACATTTTGACTAGTTTTGGCTTAAATATACTTTAAATTATCTGTGGTCTTTCATCTCCCCATTTATACCTTGGTTAATTGAGAGCTGGGGGATCCTGGAGTCGATAGAAGGGTTTTCAACAGGCAGCATCATAGACTCTTTCAATTTTTTTTTTTAACTAAGTAGAAATGGAATGGTAGTCTAAAGCATTTGGGTAGCCCTGACTGCCTTTTATACAACATGGTTCTGTGTATGTATAGGTGGGCAGTGTGAATATTAGTTTAGTTTCTATTATACTCATAAACGGAACCAAATGCTTAGTTTGAAATTCTTAAAAAAAAATCTCTGAGGAAGTACACACTACTACTCCCTACGAGTAGATGGAGAAATAACGTTATCTCTTTTCATGAAATTTTAAGGAAAATGTTATTTTAATTAAAAAAATATGGGGGTGCCTGGGTGGTTTAACTGGTTAAGCATCTACCTTCAGCTCAGGTCATGGTCCCAAGGTCCTGGGACTGAGTCCAGCATTGGGCTCCCTGCTCCATGGGGAGTCTGCTTCTACCTCTAGCCCTCCCTTCTGCTAGTGCTCTCTCAAATAAATAAATAAAATCTTTTTAAAAAAACATGAATACTGTGGCATATAAGTTAGCTTTCTCTCCACATCTCCCTACTGCTAACATCAGAGGAGTATTGAAATAATGAATGCACTATTGATAAATCCAAGAAAACAGAAGTATTAATATCTGACCCCACCGTTGTTTCTAGTACACCTTCACTGAGATGGCCTGTGGTTAATCAGCTAATCATGTCTTTTGTTCAAATCACTGTGTTTTTATTCACTGGTGCTAATCTACAAAGGCATCTAGTATTTAATAGATAATTGCCTTTTCCAAGTCCAGGAGCCTGAACAGCATCTTAGGGGGAAACTGAAATAGATATATCCTTGCTAGGTGAACAATTGAGTGATAATTTTCAATTGGAATACAGATTTTGCCCCGTGTGACAATGAACCTGGAATTTATATGGGAAATGATGGTTCTGATACTCTTTAAAGTGACTTCCACTTTCCTTACTAGTCCAACTGACCCAGCATCTCCAGGGGTGAGACCCATGCTCTCTCTCAGGCGATTCTAACATATATTTTAGTCACTGGAATAAAATAGTCAACAGCACATAGTCCCTCTCCTGCATAGATAATATTGTAGGATTTTGCGTATAATCAGTTTTTCTGAGGATAAAAGAAGTATATGCTTACTGCAGAAAACTTGAAAAATACAGTCATCCAAAGATAAGCCCAGAACCATATCCAACAATAATCACAGTTAATATTCTATATAACCTGCAAATACTTCTTTTCCAAAAAGATTACATATACAAGAAAGTTAATAGTCTTCTTTTTCACTTACCAATACATCATGAAGAATTTTTAAGTTTTTAGGACAATGCCTTTTCATCGATTTGTAAACTCTCTTTATAGTTAATGTTTTTAAAATGCTCTTCTCAGTTATTTTGAATCATCCAATATGTACTGCATGTAAATCTGCCCAAGCCTATTCTCTCCTTGGTATTTATTCTCTCAGGAGAGTCTCTTGGGCTCCAAATGAGCAAAGCAGCTCTCACAAAGCCCCTTTATCTCCATGGAAAAATGATCTAGAGATTGTCCTCAATTCATCCCTTCAAGTCACTCTGCTCCTGCTTTTGGCCCTTTTAGGAGTAATATGAAAATATGCTATGTAAACAGAGATTGTTCTTTATAATAAGTCTGCAGTCTTTCCAGGTATTCAGTAAGATCACAGAAAAATGACTTTTAAAAGAAACAAGTGAATCTCATGAAATTTATTTTTAGTAAGCACACCTTATAGCCTTCATATCAATGGTAGTAATGTCTTCACATTTTGTTATGAGTATAAATGCATAAAAAAGCCTTTTCCCAAAGGATAATGTGCATTCCCCATCTATACTGCTCTGTATTTTTCAATATGGTACTCTGACTGGATACATTAACTATCTCCCAAGCCGACTTTAAAATACAGATGGTCCCTGACTTAGGATGGTTCAATTTATATTTTTCTATTTTATATTGGTATGAGAGTGATGTACATTTAGTATAAATCATACTTCAAATTTTGATCTTTTCCCAGACTGACAATATGTAGTACACTCTTGTGATGCTGGACAATGACCTGCAGCTTCCAGGCAGCCATGCAATCACTAGGGTAAACAACCAAAGCACTTTCAACCATTCCATATCCATACAATCATTCTGGTTTTCACTTTTAGTATTCAACAAATTACATGAGATATTCAACACTTTATTATGAAATAGGCTGTATGCTAGATAATTTTGCCCAACTATTGGCTATGTGTTTTGAGTATGTTTAAGGTAGGTTAGGCTGAGCTATGATGTTTGGCAGGTTAGGTTTATTAACTGCATTTTCAACTTACAATATTTTCAACTTCTGATGGGCTTATTAGGATCTAAACCTGCTGTGAAGATCTGTATATTTGTCATTTATAGTATTTTCCAAAGAAATAATACTTATACTGTAAATAATTTAAATTAGAAAAAAAAAAGACTCCCACAGGAACCCCCTAATATATCCAGGGTTGTCACACTTAGCCACAAAACCTTGTCACATTCCCAACTGTATCAGCAATGCCAAGCACAGTGCCTGATACATAGTCATTAACACTAAAAATATTAAAAAGTTAAAAGTCTTGACTACATCTTGCGGCCAGTAAGGTGGCAGAATAAGGACACTCAAAAACCCAAGACTCTCACTATAAGTTCAGTGTTCCTTCTATTATATCACACTGCCTCCTTCTGGCCTCTTAGGCTCCAACACAGTTCTTCATTCTCACAGGCTACTGGGTCTTCTTTGTTCAGGGATTTGCCAGTTGTTCAAGATATCAGGCTTTCTATACATGGCTCATGAGACTGCTGGGTTCAGGATTGTGTTAAATCATTGGTGTATTGCATTACCTGAAGAACTAGCCTTTAAAGGAACCAAGAAACACTTCATAGTGTCAGGTCAAATCAGGGAGAAATCCTTGTTCCCACTGCCCTTGCTATGACTTGACACTTGGTCTTTTCTGCTGAGATTAATAAAATTATTCTTGCCACACAGTAGAAAAAGGCACTAAATATAGTTCATGCAAAGACAGGCACATAAAGATGGTTTTGATGGCTGTTCTACAATGTGATTTAAGAGATGAACTCTAATGCATAGAAAGGAGCATTATAAAGAGATAGTTAATAAAACTAAGCATCTCTGATTGGAAGTCACAAGATGAAACCTAGGTAAGGATAACTAGTAACAAGCAAAATCCTTGTTTAGAATAGTGACAAAACTGAAAATCAGGAACTTGAGTCTGAAACACCTATCTGTCAGAGAACAAGTCCCTGGTGTGGGACAGACTGGGGCCTTTGTCAGCAGCCTGAGCTTCAGAAATCTGGCAACCAGTGCTGATGGGACTCAGAGGGAAGTAAAAAGTAAGAGTAGAGGAGGATGGTCTACCTGTGTCAATATTCTCCAGACTTTTTAGATCCAGCCCTTTAGGAAGGCCAAGGGCTGAAATATGCTTCCTTTCTCACAGTCTTCTAGGTTCCAGCTGCCAATCCCTTTAATCTGGTTTCTGGTGCAGAAAGGGTTGGGGATCAGAGGAAGCAGCAGGTGAGCTCCTAAATGACTGTCCCTAGGGCAGAGTTGCTGATGGCCTGGCTAGGGCAAATAGGAACAGCCTTTTCTTCCCTCATCTCTCCACTCAACCATGACAGCCATTACTATCTATAATTCTCTGCTCTCCTTATACTATCCTCCTTGATTCTTGGAGTATATGAGGAATTTGGGGGCAATTAAGCCATCATTGGTAAAGCTGGGTTAAGAAGCACTGTGCCATCCCAGGGGATCACGTGTAAGTCCTATACCTTTCCTGGCTCTAGCCTCCCACATTGTCATTTCCCTAATGACAGGAGGAAGAGATAGATAATGGCCATTTTATATGACAATTTAAGAGGATGGGCAGGAGGAAAAGGAAAGCAAGGCAAGAAGCCAGTAGCCCATTTCAGAAACAGGGTTCCCCTGCCCTCAACCTTCTGAATCTTTATTTCCCTCATGAATATTTATGTCCTTTGGCACTCTCTGGGGTGGATGGCAGCTGAAAGGCTCAAGACTGTGGCAGGTAGAAACAGAACTGACAGGCAAGCATTGCAGAGTAGGCAATAGCCATTAAATCCAAGTTCCTTGGATGCAGGATGGACTTCTGACCAAAATCTAGATGAGGTGGGAGAAAAATCCAGCCCCAGATGTTACTATAATGCCCACATTACCTTTTGGAAACCACATTCCCAGCCAACTATTTCATATGCTTCCAGAAATAAACAGACAAAATGCAGCTGGGAGTTTTGAGCTGTGCTACTCTGCAAATCATTTAACTGCATACAAATGATAGCTATTATACAGGCAGGATCCCCCAGAGAACTAATTTCTATTCCCAACTTCTCTTATAACCTGATGAGTCAGTTAAGGTCAGCTGGTTGAGCACTGTGTTAAAGCAGCCAAGAGTTCAAAGAAGCTGCTTTGGCAGACCTGGCAATTTTGCTTCCTTCAGACCATATCTTGTGATGCTAAGGGTCTGTCTTACAAATGTGTGCTGGACCTAAGGGAGCCTAAGAGAGAGCACTGATGGCTCTAGAAGCCAGAACACACTGGAGAAAAAAGTCAGGAACAAAATATGACTGACCCCTACTTTAGGAATCACAGTCACTATTATGACTATATAGTAACATCATTCTTCATCTTGGTCTGCTTCTGATACCAGGTTCCTTTCTCTGCCTGTAACAGTTCCCCTTCCCTTTTAGGTGTGGTTTCTAATTCACAATAGTTAAAATAAATGAAGTTAACATCATCATCTAATCAGAGTCCATAAAGTTCTAAGTGAAGTGTAATTCTGTGGTAATAGACATCTCCTCCTATCCAGAGTCTAAAGTTTTGTAGCAAGATACTAAAAACAAAAGACTTACCTTTTGTGTAGTTCCAAATAAAAAGTTTGAGCTTTGGTGCTTCCCAAGTAGAGCTATTTCACAGTCTTTCTTAAGTATCATTTAGTTTATAATTCATTAAAATCTTTATTCAGTTTTCCCTTTTTTGCTGTACAATTAGCAGATACAAAATTGTTACTATGACTATGTCCAGTCCCCCCTCCACCAGCCATACCACCAGGTTCCAAGTGTGGCTGCTTGACTCCTGGCTTTTTGTTATGCTGATTCAGAAAATGTGTCTAGCACCTGGAGGCTCTCAGCCAGGTTACAGTTGTTTGAGGATCCTTCTTTGGTTGGGTGTTGGCAGGGAGACAGGAAGATAATATTGGTGAAGCTGCCATGAATGTTGAGTACTGTGAGCAATAGAGATGGCAAGACAGGATTTTACCAAGTGTTGTAATTGGTGAAAAATATACCCTCCCACCTTTGACATTATCTTGTGGGAGTAAAGATTTTAATTGCTCTCAGTACTACTTTTCTGAACAGCTGTTTCTCTGAATATGTCACTGCACAGAATCAGGACCAAATGGAACCCCAATTATATTAAGGTTTCACTTTTTTTTCTCTAATATAATAATAATATCTAACATTTATTGAGCATTTACTATGTCATTCATTTATTCAATAAATATTAACTGAACACCTACTGTATTCTAGGTACCATTGCAGGCATGAGAGAAATAACAACAAAAATAGGCCATGAAGCTTATTTCCAAATGAGAGTAGAGAGATAGGGATCCCTGGGTGGTGCAGCGGTTTGGCGCCTGCCTTTGGCCCAGAGCGCGATCCTGGAGACCCGGGATCGAATCCCACATTGGGCTCCCGGTGCATGGAGCCTGCTTCTCCCTCTGCCTGTGTCTCTGCCTCTCTCTCTCTCTCTCTCTCTCTCTCTCTCTCTATGTGACTATTATAAATTAATTAATTAATTAAAAAAAAAGATATACTAGATGCTTTAAAAAAAAAAGAGAGCAGAGAGATAATGAACAAATAAATGAGATATGAAGAGTGATAGGTAGCTACTTAATTGGAACAATTAAAGAATGCCTCTTTGAGGATGTTCAGCTGGAATTTGATGGTGTGAAGAAGCTATCATGTGAAGATCAGTGGATGAGCATTACAGAAAGCAGAAATAGCTTGTACACAAGTGCCAATATCAGCAGGTACTTGGAAGTTTAAAAAAAAAGATCTGTAAGTTGAATGAAAAAGGCAAAATTGTACAAAATGACATTTAAGATGGAGGCAGGGGCCAAATCATGTAGGGCTATACAAATGTGGGTGAGGAGATCAGGTTTTATTCAGTGTGACAAAATTCAGAACTCACTAGAGGTGGTAAAATACAATTTTTATTTTTAAAAGATCATACTGGCTTTTATATAGAAGATAGCTTTCCAGGGGCACCTGAGTGGCTCAGTTGGTTGAGCATCCAACTCTTGATTTCAGCTCAGGTCATGATCTCAGCATCCTGATAGGTAGCCTTACCTTGGGCTCCGTGCTCAGCAGGGAGACTGCTTCTCCTCCTCCCCCTCTGCCCCTCCTCCCCTCCCTACTCATGCTCTCTAGAATAAATAAGTCTTCAAAAAAAAAAATTGCTTGGGGATCCCTGGGTGGCTCAGCGGTTTGGCGCCTGCCTTTGGCCCTGGGCGCAATCCTGGAGTCCCAGGACCTAGTCCCACATCAGGCTCCCAGTGTGGAGCCTGCTTCTCCCTCTGCCTGTGTCTCTGCCTCTCTCTCTATCATGAATAAATAAATAAATAATTTAAAAAAAAATAAAAAAATAGCTTACAGGGGACAGGGTGAAATCAGGAAGGTCAGTTAGGAGGCTACTACAGGGGCTCAAGTGATAGTAAGTAGCCTTAATGTCAGGCATCAATCCTTTGCGTGCATATAGTTCATTAAATCCACAAAAAGTCCCCCACAGAGGTATATGAAATTACGCAAAGACCAGGACTTGGTATGACTGACCCAGATACTTAAGAAGTGGGCAGGACAGCTGGGCTGAGTGACTTGTAAAGAGAAGACCAAGTCCTCAAAGTCAACAGAGATTTGAAGGCATGGCCAGGTTAGCAGTGACAGCAAGGTGTGGTCAATTGATTGGATCTACCCTGGGAGAAGCTCCATTAGTTTTTCTATAAATGGTAAGCATTCAAAGGTGGCAGCCCAAAGCAGCTAGCCCAGCCACATTCTAGTTAAAGGGATCTGGCCACAGGGTCAGGGGTAAAATATTTTTAACTTGAGCCTGGGGCAGCAGTGTTCAAACTCTTTGGGATGAGTCCTAGGGGGCTCAGGGATTTCAGGGAACTCAGGATGAAAACTAGGCCTTTTCTGGGGGTCTTGATGGCAAAACAGAACAACCAGTGGAAGCCCTTTTCCCACCTACCTTCCTGAAACTTCCCTTCCCATGACAAAGACCTAAAATCTACAGATAAGGCCATGGTGCACCTTTGATACCTTCCCCTTTCACTGCTTCAATTTTCACAAAAACTTCAGCTTCCTGCTGAGGCCAACATTTAAATGTTAAATGAGTGACACCAACTAAATGTGAACCAAAGTTAACTACTGAGGGAGTCCATTATCTACTATATTAGGTGCTGAGTAAAGTTACCATGCCCTCCAAGTCACAAAGTTGGAGTAACTGTTAGTGTCTTTTCTTTCTCTCCCCCCCCTTCCTCCACTACTCTCTTTCCTTTCATACTCTCCCCCTCTTTCCTTAAGCCAACAGTGAGTCAATCATGTTAGAAAAAACTTTCTTTCAATTTAAAATTCCAGATATTATACCTGTTTAAATGGATCTGGAGAAATGAAGAGAGAAGGGTTGGGTAAATTCTGGGGTCTACCTTGAAATCTATTTTTGCTCACATTTAAACAATGTAAACTCTGAGTTTAAAAAATTCTCACAAAAAAAAAAAAAAATTCTCACAAAAGACAACAACCTTCAAGCACTCCAAGTAATATTTGTTCCTTCCAGCAATAAGCAAAGGATAGAAATAAAGTAGAAGAGAACACAGGCTGGCAAGCCAAAGATCAAGGCTGTACTCAATTATTTGTGAAAACTTGAGCAAATCTCCTAAATCCTCTAGACCTTTGTTTCCTGATTTATTTAACAAGGGAGTCAGACCAGAGTGCTCCCTAAATTCAATTCAGTGCCAGGAATTTGGAAGATGAAGTGAAAAGACACTAAACCACTAAGGAAAAGGTTTTCTTCTTCAGTAAAACTGCAGAAACAACCAAGAATAAAAAAGGAGTATTGTTTTAGGACCAAATCCAACTCTTTGATGTAGGATGGTTTATGAACTGGAACCACATACATGTTCTCACAATCTCACTGGTCTCAATCCAGACCCACTAACAAAGCAAACAGAGTTGTTGTTTCCTCATACATATGATTCCACTGAATCGTGGCAGCTCTTCTTCTCCCACTACATCCACTTTCTAGGAACCTTTCCTCTTGAATCATGGAGTTCTGGGAACTCATGACTTCATCAGCAAACACTGTGATTTCCTTGCATGTAGACCCTCATAAGGTTGAAGATTTCAACCTTAAACTGTAACCCACCTGAGGTGAAGCAGACCCTAAGACAAGCCCATTAGCCCTGGAGGATGCCTTCTGCCTCACACTGGCCACAAACAGTACTCAGAAAAACATACTAGATTAATGCAAAGCATACCACAGGAAAGCACTATAATTTTTGACAACTACCAACAGAGAAGGTGACTGTGAATCAGGAATTTTGTTTGATTTCTGGCTTCCCCATTTTTCTTAGCATGCATTCATACTTGTAGTGTTATCAGGAGTAAAACCATTCATTATACTCTGTTTTTGTTGGTTCTTTCCAAATAAAATGGAACAAAACAGACAGACTTTGCATAGATAAAGTATAATTCAGAAGAAAAGTGGAAGCAGCATGAAAGCATACATAGTAGCAGTTAAAGAAAAGAGGCCCTAGAGCCATACACTGCCTGGGCCTGAATCCCAGATCTGCTACTATTAGCTTGGATAATTCATGTAACTTCTCTGTGACTCAGTTTCCTCATGGAGGTAACAACAGTACTCCTCATGTGGAAGAGTGCCTGACCCTGAGTTAGAGCCACTTATGTGTTAATGATCACCATCTCCATCACCATCATCATCATGATTTCTTAAAATTGAATGCAAACTTGTGTTTCTACCTTTGGAAAGAATTATATCAGAATTATGCCAAGTAAGGTACAAGAATTCCTGAAGCTTAGGTAGTTGAAGAGGTAGATCCCCTTGAGCAGATGGAGAAAAGAGCCAATTAGAGCATGGATAAATGCAGCCAAGGAGAACTGAGAGAATTGCACAAGTGTACAAATGCTTTAAAATATCTAAATTACAGGAAAATGGGCTGTGGGAATTTACCTAACTTAATTAAGAAAACTAGAATAAAAACTAATGTACAGGTGGAAAATCACAAAGTATGTCATAAAGATGAGTTCCTACTCATCACTGTCAACTGGTAAGATAAGTGACATACTGACCACCATACCACCTGGATTAAATAGGAGAAAATCATAGAAGACAATCTATCAGAAATAGCAGGATGTCACAAGTGAATATTTGGGGAGAAAATGAGTGCAATCTGAGGAGAAATGAATGTTCTTCCCTTGTATATGGCAAGACTGCATTTTTGTTGTCCTTTGCCAGGTGATTCATCACATGCTCCAAGAGATACAGCATGACTGTTAACACTCTTCCTATATAGGAAAGGCTGCTGATGTTTATAGACTGGTAAACATATCTACAGGCTGGGCTCTATGTTGTTATGTTAGCAACTTTTCACAAGCTTTGATTAGTAGCTGGTTGACTTTAGCCAGCTGTGGAAGAGGTCAACAGGATGGAGAAGAGGCAAGATGGTGGAAGTGTAGAGGTCCTAGTTTCATCTGGTCCCCTTAATTTAGGTAGATAACTATCAAATCATCCTGAACACCTATGAATTCAATCTGAAATATAAGAAAAGAATGAATTGAATTCTAAAATAGAAAAGCAGCCATTTTTTGTAAGGTAGGAGTGCAGAAAAGAAAAAAAGGAGGGGATATATTGGAAGCTAAATGGTGGGGGTAGGGAGGATGTATAAGCTGCCTACCAGAAAGCAATATAGCCCTGGAGTGCAAAACTGGGACCTTTAGAAATCTACTCCAGTGAGACTTCCCTGCCTGAAAGGTGCTCAGTGGTGAAGTGGGGCAGAATCCCAGAGGGGACAGTGGGATCTCAAGATCCCCGGAGTCACAGAAAGAATAGGTGTGTCTGAGCCAGCATAATTATCAAGGACTGGAGAGGGGAAACTGGTTTAGACCAGCAAGCCTAGCATGGGACTCCCAGCTTGGTTCACATAAACCAGGAACCCTGGCTGACAGGGTGACCACTCTGTGTTGGGTCCCTGCAAAGGACTAGACTGCAGCAACACTGCCTTCCTGAGGGACAGGCAGAGCAGATGTGCACGTGACAGGGTGAACGCTCTCCCTACTAGGGCACTGCAAAAAAGTGCACAAATAAGTGTTCCTCTGCCTTCCCCCAAGAGGAACGAAGTGGCCGCACACTATAGGATTGGAGCCTGCAGAGTCTGGCATGCCCATTTTTATTTTCACCCTCTAAAGCGGTACGGAAAGCCTTCAGGGAAGGAAAGTCACACACAGCAAACAGCTTACACTGGGCCTGGCCCCCCTGGCAAAGGACGGTACAAATCCTCCCAGGCACAGACACCTGAGAATCAGCACAGCAGGCCCCCTCTGGAAGACCAGCTGAAAGAACAGATGAACCACAAGTTTATTGACTGAAAAGGATTGTAAAACTCCAATGCTAGGAGAAAATAGTATTTAGAACTCAAACTTTTCTTATGATTTTTCTCTCAGCTTAAAATTTTCCAATTTTCCCCATGTCAACTAGTTTCTTATTTTATCAATTCTTTGTTTTTAAGTCTTTTTTAACCTTCATTTTTATTTTTTTTTTACACTCACATTTTAGAGATACAGTATTCATTTTTGGCTTCCTTTCATTATATTCAATTTTATTTTTTGTATGTATGTTTTACTTTTTTATAATTTTGGACTTTAGTGTCTTCTAACACACAAGCCAAAATATACTCAGAACCAAGTGAATCACCTTATTTTGTCCACTCTGTAAGATTATATTCTCTCACCCCACCTCTCCCTTTTTTTCATTTTTCTTTGTCCTTGTCTTTTTTGGTTTTGGACATCTTTGGATTTGTCTAGTGTGTATTTTGCTTAGCATGGTTGATATTTTTGATAGTGCTCACTTGTTCATCCATTCTTCTCAGGACAAAATGACTCAAAGGAGGAATTCACCACAAAAGAAAGAACCAGAGGTAATAATATTCTCTGCCACAGATCTAATCGACATGGATATAAGTAAAATGTCAGAGATGGAATTCAGGTTAACAATTATAAAGTTACTAGCTGGGCTTTGAAAAAAGCATAAAAGATACTGGGGAATCTCTTAGTGCAGAAATGAGATCTAATTGGGCCAAAATTAAAAATGCTTTAACTGATATACAGTCTAAATTGGATGCTCTAACAGCTAGGGTAAATGAGGCAGAAGAGAGAGAAGTGACACAGAAGATAAGTTGATGAAGGAAGGAAGCAGAGGAAAAAAAAGAAACTAAATGGACCATGCAGAGGCTTTGAGAAATCAGCAATGCAGTAAAACAAAGCAATATCAGAATTACTGAGGTGCCTGAGGGCAAAGAAAGAGAAAGAGGACCAAAAAGTATATTTGAGCAAATCATAGCTTAGAACTTCTCTAATCTGGGGAAGGAAACAGGCATTCATGTCCAAGAGGTAGAGAGAGCCTCTCCCCAAATCAATAAAAACAGATCAACACCCTGACATATAATGGTGAAGATTGCAAATTTCAGAGATAAAGAGAAAATCCTGAAAGCAGCTTGAGGCAAGAGGTTCCTTACCTACAGAGTAAGGAAAGAGTAAGAACATCAGACTGGCATCAGACATATCCACAGAGACCTGGCAGGCCAGAAAGGACTGGCAGGATATATTCCAGGTACTATATGAGAAAAACATGCAGCCAAGAATACGTTATCTAGCAAGGCTTTCAATCACAATGGAAGGAGAGATAGAGAGCTTCCAGGACAGACAGAAGCTAAAAGAATATGTGACCACCAAGCCAGCCCTGCAAGAAATATTAAGGATCCTGTAAGCAAAGAAAAAGCCCAAGAGTAACATAAACTGGAAAAAAAACCCAGAGACAATCTACAGAAACAGGGACTTTACAGGTAATACAAAGGCATCTTATCTTTTAAGAGTTAGTTTGAATGTAAATGGACTAAATGCTTCAATCAAAAGACACAGGGTATCAGGCTGGATAAAAAAGCAAGACCCATCCATATGCTGTCTACAAGAGACTCATTTTAGACTAAAGACATCTCCAGACTGAAAGTGAGGGGGTGGAAAACCATTTATCATGCCAATGGACCTTGAAAGAAAACTGGAGTATCAATCCTCATATCAGACAAATAGATTTTAAACCAAAGACTATATGCTAAGAGATGAAAAAAGACACTATATCATACTTAAAGGGTCTATCCAACAAGAAGATCTAACAATTATACATATATATGCTCCTAGTTATGGAGCAGCTAATTCTATCAACCAATTAATAAGTGAAGTAAAGAAACATTGATAACAATACAAGAATAGTATGGAATTTCAACACCCCACTCACAGCAATAGACAGATTATCTAGGCAGAAGATCAACAAGGAAACAAGAGCTCTGAATGACACACTGGACCAGATGGACTTCACAGATATATACAGAGCATTCTATCCTAAAGCAACAGAATACACATTCTTCTCGAATGCACATGGAACATTCTCCAGAACAGATCACATACTGGGTCACAAATCAGATCTTAACCAATACCAAAAGACTGTGATTATTCCCTGCATATTTTCAGGCCACAATATTTTGAAAGTTGAACTCAATCGCAAGAGAAAATGTGGAAGGAATTCAAACATTTGGAGGTTAAAGAACATCCTACTAAAGAATGAATGGGTCAACTAGAAAATTAAAGAAGAATTTAAAAAATGCATAGAAATAAATGAAAATAAAAACACAACTCCTCAAAACCTTTGGGATACAGCAAAGGTGGTCCTAAGAGGGAAGTACATTGCAGTACAAGCCTCTCTCAAAAAATTAGAAAAATCTCAAATACAGAAGCTAACCACACACTTATAGGAGCTGGAGAAAGAACAGAAAATAAAGCCTAAACCAAGCAGGAGAAGAGAAATAATAAACAGAGCAGAACTCAATGAAACAGAAATTGGAAGAACAGTAGAACAGAAGAACAGATCAACAAAACTAGTGGCTGGTTCTTTAAAAGAATTAGTAAGATCGATAAACTCCTAGACAGATATATCAAAAAGGAAAAAAAAGGACTCAAATTAATAAAATCATGAATGAAAGAGATCACAACCAACACCAAGGGAATATAAACAATTATCAAAACATTATGAGCAACCATATGCCAACAAATTAGGTAATCTGGAAGAAAGGGATTCATTCCTGGAAACTTATAAACTACCAAAACTGAAACAGGAAGAAATAGAAAATCTGAACAGATCCATAACCAAAAGTAAATTGAAGCAGTAATAAAAAATGTTCGAACAAACAAGAGTCCAGGGCCAGATGGCTTCCCAGGGGAATTCTACCAAACATATTTAACGAAAAAATAATACCTATTGTACTGAAGTGGTTCCAAAAAATAGAAATGGAAGGAAAATTTCCAAACTTGTTCTATGATGCCAGCATTACCTTGATCCCAAAACCAGACAAGGACCTCACCAAAAAGGAGAATTACAGACCAACATCCCAGGAGATCACAGATGCCAAAATACTCACCAAGATACTAGCCAATAGTATCCAACAGTACATTTAAAAGATTATTCACCACGGCCCAGTGAAATTTATTTCTGAGTTGCAAGGGTGGTTCAAATTTGCAAATCAACCAATGTGATACATCACAGTAATAAGAGAAAGGACAAGAGCTATATGATCCTCTCAATTGATACAGAAAAAGCATTTGACAAAGTTACAGTATCCTTTCTCAATGAAAACTCTCCACAGTATAGGGAGAGAAGGAACATACCTCAATATCATAAAAGCCATTTACAAAAAGCCCACAGCAAAAATCATTCTCAATGGGGGAAAACTGAGAACTTTTCCTCTAAGATCAGGAACATGACAAGGATATCCACTCTCACCACAGTTGTTCAACATAGTACTAGAAGTCCTAGTCTCACCAATCAGATAACAAAAAGAAATCAAAGGCATTCAGTTTGGTAAAGAAGAAGTCAAACTCTCACTTTGCAGGTGATATGACACTTTATGTGAAAAACCCTAAAGACTCCACCCCAAAATTGCTAGAACTCATACAGCAATTCAGCAACATGGCAGGATATGAAATCAATGTCCAGAAATCAGTGGCATTTCTATACACTAACAATGAGACTGAAGAAAGAGAAATTAAGGAATTGCTCCCATTACAAGTGTACCAAAAATCATAAGATACCTAGGAACAAACCTAAGCAAAGAGGCAAAGATCTATACTCAGAAAACTATGGAACACTTATAAAAGAAACTGCAGACATAAAGAGATGGAAAAACATTCCATGCTCATGGATTAGAAGATTAAATATTGTGAAAATGTCTATGCTACCCAGAGCAATCTACACATTCAATGCAATCCTTATCAAAATACCATGGACATTTTTCACAGAGTTGGAACAAATAATCTTCAAATTTCTACAGAACCAGAAAAGACCCTGAATAGCCACAGGAATGTTGAAAAGAAAACCAAAGCTGGTAGCACCACAATGCCCAACTTCAAGCTATATTACAAAGCTGTTATCATCAAGACACCATGGTAGTGGCACAAGAACAGACACATAGATCAATGGAACAGAATAAAGAACCCAGAAAATGGACCCTCAACTCTATGATCAACTGATATTCCCAAAGCAAGAAATAATATCTAGTGGAAAATAAAATAGTCTCTTCAATAAATGGTGATAGAAAAAATGGACAGCCACATATAGAATAATGAAACTAGATCATTTTCTTATACCATACAGAAAGATAAACTCAAAATGGATAAAAGACATAAATGTAGATTATTCACCATGACCAAGTGGGATTTATCCCCAGGATGCAAGGTTGGTTCAACACTTGTAAAGCAATCAATGTGATTGATCATATCAGCAAGAGAAAAAACAAGAACCATATGATCCTCTCAATAGATGCAGAGAAAGCATTTGACAAAATCCAGCATCCATTCCTGATCAAAACTCTTCAGAGTGTAGGGATAGAGGGAACATTCCTCAGCATCTTAAAAGCCATCTACGAAAAGCCCACAGAAAATTATCATTCTCAATGGGGAAACACTGGGAGCCTTTCCCCTAAGATCAGGAACATAACAGGGATGTCCACTCTCCTCACTGCTATTCAACATAGTACTAGAAGTCCTAGCCTCAGCACTCAGGCAACAACAACAAAAAATAAATAAAAGGCATTAAAATTGGCAAAGAAAAAAAAAACAAAAAAACAAAAAACAAATTGGCAAAGAAGTCACACTCTCCCTCTTCACAGATGACATGATACTGTACATAGAAAACCCAAAAGACTCCACCCCAAAATTGCTAGAACTCATACAGCAATTTGGCAGTGTGGCAGGATACAAAAATCAATGCCCAGAAGTCAGTGGCATTTCTATACACTAACAATGAGACTGAAGAAAGAGAAATTAAGGAGTCAATCCCATTTACAATTGCACCCAAAAACGTAAGATACCTAGGAAGAAACCTAACCAAAGAGGTAAAGGATCTATACCCTAAAAACTACAGAACACTTCTGAAAAAAATTGAGGAAGACACAAAGAGATGGAAAAATATTCCATGCTCCTGGATTGGAAGAATTAATATTGTGAAAATGTCAATGCTACCCAGGTCAATTTACACATTTAATGCAATCTCTATCAAAATACCACGGACTTTCTTCAGAGAGTTGGAACAAATCATCTTAAGATTTGTGTGGCATCAGAAAAGACCCCGAATAGCCAGGGCAATATTAAAAAAGAAAACCATAGCTGGGGGCATCACAACGCCAGATTTCAGGTTGCACTACAAAGCTGTGGTCATCAAGACAGTGTGGTACTGGCACAAAAACCGACACACAGATCAATGGAACAGAGTAGAGAATCCAGAAGTGGACCCTCAACTTCATGGTCAACTAATATTAGACAAAGCAGGAAAGACTATCCCCTGGAAAAAGGACAGTCTCTTCAATAAATGGTGCTGGGAAAATTGGACAGTCACATGCAGAAGAATGAAACTGGACCATTCTCTTACACCATACACCAAGATAAACTCAAAATGGATGAAAGATCTACATGTGAGACAGATCCCATCAAAATCCTAGAGAAGAACACAGGCAACACCCTTTTTGAACTTGGCCACAGTAACTTCTTGCAAGATACATCCATGAAGGCAAGAGAAACAAAAGCAAAAATGAATTATTGGGACTTCATCAAGATAAGAAGCTTTTGCACAGCAATAGAACAGTCAACAAAACTAAAAGACAACCTACAGAATGGGAGAAGATATTTGCAAGTGACGTATCAGATAAAGGGCTAGTATCCAAGTTCTATAAAGAACTTATTAAAACTGAACAGCAAAGAAACAAACAATCCAATCATGAAATGGGCAGAAGACATGAACAACAATTTCTCCAAAGATGACATAGACATGGCCAACAAGCACATGAGAAAATGCTCTGCATCACTGGCCATCAGGGAAATACAAATCAAAACCACAATGAGATACCACATGACAACAGTGAGAATGGGGAAAATTAACAAGACAGGAAACAATAAATGTTGGAGAGGATGTGGAGAAAGGGGAACCCTCTTACACTGTTGGTGGGAATGTGAACTGGTACAGCCACACTGGAAAACTGTGTGGAGGTTCCTTAAAGAGTTAAAAATAGATCTGCCCTATGACCCAGCAATTGCACTGCTGGGGATTTACCCCAAAGATACAAATGCAGTGAAATGGCAGGACACCTGCACCCTAATGTTTATAGCAGCAATGTCCACAATAGCCAAACTGTGGAAGGAGCCTCGGTGTCCATTGGAAGATGAATGGGTAAAGAAGATGTGGTATATGTATACAATGAAATATTACTCAGCCATTAGAAACGAGAAATACCCACCATTTGCTTTGACGTGGATGGAACTGGAGGGTATTATGCTGAGTGAAATAAGTCAATCAGAGAAGGACAAACATTATATGGTCTCATTCATTTGGGGAATATAAAAATTAGTGAAAGGGAATAAAGGGAAAGGAGAGAAAATGAGTGAAAATAACAGTGAGGGTGACAAAAGATGAGAGACACCTAACTCTGGGAAATGAACAAGGGGTAGTGGAAAGGGATGTGGGCGGGGGGTTGGGGTGACTGGGTGATGGGCACTGAGGGGACACTTGGCAGGATGAGCACCGGCTGTTATGCTATATGTTGGCAAACTGAACTCCAATAAAAAATATTTTTAAAAAAAGACATAAATGTGAGACAGGAATCTATCAAAATACTAGAGGAGACCACAACCTCTTTGACCTTGGTTGTAGCAACTTCTTGCAAGACACTTCTCCAAAGGCAAGGGAAACAAAAGCAAAAATAAGCTATTGGGACTTCATCAAGATTAAAAGCTTCTGCACAGCAAAGGAAACAGTCAACACAACTAAAAGGCAACCTACAGAATGGGAGAAGATAGTTGCAAATATTTTATCAGATAAAGGGCTAGTATTCACAATCTATAAAGAATTTACCAAATGCAATACCCAAAAAACAAATAATCCAGTCAAGAAATGGGCAGAAGACATGAAGAGACATTTCTCCAAAGACCAACAGTGGCTAACAGATACATGAAAAAATGCTCCACATCATTTGCCATCAGGAAAATACAAATCAAAACCACAATGAGATACTACCTCATACCAGTCAGAATGGCTAAACTTACAAGACAGGAAACAACAAATGTTGGTGAGAATGTGGAGAAAGGGGAAGCCTCTTACACTGTTTGTGGGAATGCAAGCTGGTACAGCTACTCTGGAAAATGGTATGGTTTCCCAAGAAGTTAAAAATAGAGCTACCCTACAACCCAGCAATTGCACTAATGGGTATTTGGATACAAATGTAGTGATCCACAGAGGCACCTTCACCCCAATGTTCGCAGCAGCAATGTCCACAATAACCAAAATGTGGAAAAAGTCAAGATGTTCACTGATAGATGGATAAAGATGTGAGATATATACATATATTACACACACACACACACACACACACACACATACTGGAATATTACTCAGCCATCAGAAAGGATGCTTACCATTTACACTGACACGGATGGAACTGGAGGGTATTATGCTGAGGGAAATAAATCAATCAGAGAAAGACAATTATCATATGGTTTCATTCATATGTGGAATATAAGCAGCAGCACAGAGGATCATAGGGTAAGTGAGGGAAAACTGGAAAGTCATCAGAGAGGGAGAGTAATCCTAAGAAATACTTAACTACAAGAAACAAACTGAGGGTTGATGGAGGCGAAGTGGGTAGGGGAAAGGGGCAATTTGGTGATGGGCATTAAGGAGACCGTGTAATGTGATGAGTACTGGGTGTTATACACAACTGATAAATCACTGCACACTACATCTGAAACTATGTAGGTACTTTATATTGGCGAACTGAATTTAAATTAAAAAAAAAGAAAAAAGAAAAGGTCAGCAGGAGACAGTAATCACAGACACTAGCCCTGTGATAGCATCTCTCATGGCTACTTATTTACTGATTTAATTCTCTTGACCCTTATTCTTGACACACTCAGTTCTGCTGGAAGAGGGACAAAGTTCTCTCATTTTCTTCCACACATGCTGCATGCACTTGAGCTTAGGAAGGGGAGGCTTGCCAAAGTATCCAGTTTGTCATGCATGGCTGAATTATGGGCAATTTTTCTCCTACTGACTCTCTGGCATTTTTAAATTATCTATGAAAAATAGGGGAACCCGGGTGCCTCAGTCAGTTAAGCACTCAACTCGATCTCAGCTCAGGTCTTGAATTAGGGCTGCGAGTTTAAGTCCCATGTTGAGCTCTATGCTGGGCGCAGAGCATACTTTTGTGATATTAAAAAAACTACAAGTCTGTTTCCTTAGGCCAACCTACTTCACACCTAAACAATCTCTAAGATACATGGAGGGACAACAGAGATAAATGTGGAGGGCAGAACTGAGTTTTGTGTGTTTTTATTTTAATTTCTAAAGGGAGTTGACAAGACTCACAGGATTATTAAGAGGATTAAAGGACAAAATCTTTTTGAAAATGACTACTCACATACCTGGCATATGGTATGTTAGGATTTGCTTCCAAAAGATGGGTTTAGTGTGCAATCTGAAAAGACTGAACATTCAAAAGGCCGATGTCACTGTCTTCAGTGCCGGCACCAACCAGCCTTCCAACAAACTAATATTCCCCAGGAATGGGCTAATCATTTATCCAAGAACAAAGAAAGGACCTCATTCATCTGGCTTACACATGCTTACAGAAAGATATATTCAATGGCAGCATATTGGCCTCATTCTAACTGATCCTCAGATCCGACAATAATGGGTGCTTACCATATTCTTTAATGCAGAAAAAAAGTACAATCTAGTTGTGTCTTAGGCAACATCCAGAAGGATTTGTTGTCCTTGTTTTGTGAAATACTCTTATTTAAAATGCCATTACCTTGCAAGGTTCTCAAGCCCAGGCTCATGATCACATGTTCTAAAATGGATCTAATCTTCTCTTCCTAAGTGAGAAAAGTACGTTAAGCAGAGTAAGAACTTGAAACTGAGTAAGAGTTTATCTAAAATAAGACTCAGGCATGACTTTGCTAAAATAACTACAGAGTACTTTTTTTTTTTAAAGATAAAAATAGATACAATAAAGGTAATTCATCTTCTGTTATTTTTCAACCACCCTTCCAAATATTATAATCAAATAGAAATTTGTCCAAATAGTAAATTACATAGCCATACCTAACTAAAGGGGGCAAGGCAGTACCAGTCTAACATATGGTTAGAAGGTACCAAGCTAGATATTTCTTGTGAACATCATTTATTGCTATCTCAAGTGACAATATAATCTAAAAACTTTGGAAAGTTCTTTCACATTCATTATTTTGTTTGATTTCTAATCTACCCTTATAGTTTGGGTTCTATTGACATCCTATTTTACAAATGAATTAAAGCTCAGAAAGGTGAAGTGACTTGCTTCAATCACATAAATAGTAAGTCAAACAGTTTTTGGAACTCCAAATCCTTATCTTTTAGTTTGAAAGTTACTGAGGTACAATCCTTGCACCCATTCCAATTGACTATTTATCTGAACTATTCATTAAATACATTATCTCACATTGCTCAAATCTTCATGTATATTGTACATGTACTATAATTCTAATTATGTATTTATTGAGAACACATCATAAAGTTCTTTGCATTCTCCATACATCTTAGCCACCTGAGAATCATAAAAGGCAATACATTTGTAAGTGTGTTGGTTGACTTGTAACACACCTACAGAATCACTACTTTCTGAACACCCAGGCTTTGAGGAGCTGAAGATAAAGACGCCAACTAGATAAACTTACTACTCTCCTTTTAGGGAGAACTTAAGGCTACTCCATTTGAAGCTGTCCAGCAGATGCCACCTGCCTTTATAGGTACATTTCACAGGTGTGTCACTTGACATGCATGTGCTTCGCTTTTTCCGTACACACTACTGATAATGCATCATTCTTACAACAGCCTCCACAGATTTACACAGACTCCTATTTGCCTTTGTTTTGACACTCAAAGTTTCTCTTTGTTAATTACTAAAAGTCATTTTGCCATCATAATGTCATTTCTGTGGATCCCCAGAGGCATAATTTGTTCTGAAAACACTGGAATGAATCAGTTCTCTTGTATATAGGGCAAGACTGGGAGTTTCAAAAAACAAAGTGCTTGATTAACACTCAAGTCTGAATAAAAAGCCGGTGATGATGGTATAAGCTGTTCCTCAATAGCTTGTCTAATTTGGCTAAATATAACCATAAGTTGAACTTGCCCAGGACATGCTACTTAACTTTCCTCAATTTTCTCATCGGTAAAAGTGAAATAATAATGGTACCTACCTTCATAAGGTTGTTGTAGGAATTAAATAAGATAATGCAAAAAAAAATTAGAAAATGCTTTATACATGGTAGACACTCATTAAATTTTAGTTATTACTAAAACTTTGCCAAATACTTCCACTTGAGTCAGTTGAGCTCAGATATTTACATATCATATGTAATTTCATTACATATAATGAAATTTAGGGCTGGAAGGGACTTCGGAATCTACCTGCTCCAGAGAAATTTGAGAGATTTGCCTGGGATCAATTTTTTATGACACAGCCAAGATAAGATCTGGTCTCCTGACTACAATTTTGTTTTGTAGGAACATCTTGTTTAGAAGGGTGTTTGACACAATAAAGACACTGTATACCTGATTCTACACAAATCAAAGTTGATTTACTTTCATTAGTTTTCATTTCTTCTGAATATCCATCCTTTTAAGTAGATAGAACACAACCAACTGTCATCACTGTTAAATTCTGTCCTGAGTACAAAAGGAAACAAGCCCAAATATTAAATAAAAGCTCTTCGCAGCCTAGAGGTAGGACTCCAGTCTGAAAATAGTTCTATTTTGCTCACCAGTCTAATGATATTGTCAGTTGTTTTTTAATTAAGTCGTCCTTAACTGCTACACTGCAGGAATTTTAAGAGCTAACAGAAATGCTTGTTGTGTTTCAATGTTCTTTATAGTGAAATACTTTGAACTGGTTCTCTTTTAAAAGGCTTAGATAAGGGCATTTTAGAAAACAGCCTAAAAGTGTTTTTCCACGTAATGAGAGTCTAGAAATTCCTGCAAGTTTCCAGGCCCTCCAGGCCCTGAAAGTTAAATTCTCATTCTTCCAAAGTAAGTCACTGAGTTTCTTTTTCTGTGAACTAGAAATCATGACCCTTGTAGCCCAGGGGAGATATAGAGGAGTCTTGTGACAAAGGCACTACCCAAATGGATGGTGGCAATTTCCAAAAACAATTGTAAAGGTGGATGTCTTTTATAATTTTTTTCTTTTCTGAATCAAATCAGTATTCGATGTAGAGTAGATATGCCATCCTAGCTTCTCTTCTACCCCTATGAAGGTTCACTTGAGATACCTCTTGACCAAAATAGATAAACTGAATCAAAATCAGCATATTGCCATTACCCTGGGAAACAAAAAAGAGATATTATCTTCTTCTGGGAAAAGAGTCTGACTGAAACAGTTATGTGAATTCCCAGCAGACCAACTGTTTGCAGAAAAATATGCTATTGTAGTTCCTTAGCAACCAATGCTGTTCTTGAAAGGTACTGTGAAGAGAAAACAAGTACCTTCTTCTGTCTCTTATATCTAAAGTATGACTTGAGCCATATTAAAATGAATGCTCCACTGGCATCTTGAAAGTATTCACTCAATTGGGAAAACCTGCCCATGGAGCTGAGAAGTCAGACACTGTTTTGTTAATGTAAATCTCTAACAACCAAATAAACACATTACAACTCTATCTGTATACATCAACAGCAGATGCATACAATAGCATCTTGCCTATTCTTGTTGGCATCTACCATGACACTCAACTCCCCATTCTCTTACCCCCCTGTTTTACTTTGCCACTAGCTGTAAGACAATTGATTTGTGAGGCACCCAAGGTACAGAGAAGCTATAGAATTGTTAAATAAGCCTCTACTTAAAGTGAGATGATCACTGCAAAATTTAATGACAATCTGTAATTTAAAATTTTGAGAAACTGCTATAAAATTGCTCTATTGCTATTCAAACAAACACAAAAGAAAGATCTGTCACTCAAATAACTTCATTAAATTAGCTCAAATTGTAAGACTAGTTTTGTTGTAGTGCAATAGGCTCGTTGTTAGTTTATTTATTTCTACTGCTTAAAATCCTAACGCAAATCATTCCCCCCATCTGCTAAATTACTATTAGGCTGTTCTTAGAATATGTAATAAAATGACCCTACAAAGAACATCTATGCTTCATAGGTGTATTCTAAGTTGATTTTCATTTGGTTTTCCCAATATTTCTGCAGTAGACTTCGGAAAGTCTCCTCAGTAACCTAGTTCAGCTATAATAGTACCCATTTGATCATTTATCCAACAAGTATTTATGGAGTATCCTGGTGCCAGAACTGCATTAGGTGCTAGTTATGTGGACAAGTATGTTTCCTGCTTTAGTCTTTTTTTTTTAATTATTTTTTTTTAAGATTTATTTATTTATGATAGACATAGAGAGAGAGAGAGGCAGAGACACATGAGGAGGGAGAAGCAGGCTCCATGCCAGGAGCCCGACGAGCTCGACGTGGGACTCGATCCCGGGACTCCAGGATCGCGCCCTGGGCCAAAGGCAGACGCTAAACTGCTGAGCCACCCAGGTATCCCCTTCCTGCTTTAGTCTTAAGAGTCTCAAGAAGGCAACAGAAAATGAGCAGCTACATACAATGCAGCATGCAAAGTGTTAATGACAGGAAGATCAATTGTGAAGGAGCACTTTGCAAACTACTCTTGTCTGGACCCAGAAGGGGGTCAGGAAAGACTTCCTAGAAGAAATGGTGATAAAACAGACAAGTTGAGGAAGCAGCAGAATCTAATTAAATAATCTAACCTTAAATTTAATGAATAATCTAACCTTACACCTAAAGGAACTAGGAAAAGAACAAAGCCCAAGGCAAGTAGAAGGAAGGAAATAATAAAGATCAGAGCAGAAATAAATAACATATGAAGAAAAAAAAATCAATGAAACCATGAGCTGGTTCTTTGAAAAGATCCACAAAATTGATAAACCTTTAAGCCAGATTCATCAAGAAAAAAAGGGAAAGGACTCAAAATCATAAATGAGAGAGGAAAAATAACAATTGACACCACAGAAATACAAAGAGAATACAATGAAAAAGTATCTGACAACAAGTTGGACAACCTACAAGGAATGGATAAATGCCTAGAAACATACAATCTTCCAAAACTGAATCAGGAAGAAACAGAAAATCTGAACAGACCAATTGAATTGGTGATCAGGATGCCCCACAAGGACTAGATAGATTCACAGATGAAATATACCAAACATTTAGATAAGAATTAATACCTATTCTCTGACTATTCAAGAAAAAAAAGGAAAACTTCCAAATACATTCTACAGGACCACCATTACTCTGATACCAAAATCAGACAAAGACATCACAAAAAAAGAAAACTACAGGCCAATATCCCTGATGAACATAGATGAAAAAAAAAATCCTCAACAAAATATAAGCAAGATGACATTTATGACAATGCATCTGACAATATATTAAAAAGATTATTCACAACAATCAAGTGGAATTTATTTCAGAGATGCAAGAATCTTTCAATATTCACTAATCAATATGATATACCAATCAACAAAATGAAGGATAAAAATCATAGGATCATCTCAACAGATGCAGAAAAAGCACTTAAGAAAATTCAACATCCATTCATGACAAAAACTATAAACAGGTAGGGTTAGACTTAATATACCTCAACATATCCAGTGGGGGAGGGGCCCCGCGAGAGCCTCCAGACAGGAAAGCACAGCTCCGGAGATGGGAACTTTAAAAATCCTCACTGGATTCTTCCCGATGGGAAAGGTGCTCAGCAAGGAAATCTGGCAGAACCACAGGAGGGGCAGTGGAGCCTCCAGGATCCTGGGGTCACTAGGAAAGGAAGTGCCCCTGGGGGAAAGGGCACCACAATACCCATCTCGGTAAAGGGCTGGAGTGCACGCCCAGCCTCGGGAAAAGCTCAGGTGGCTCCAGGTGGAGGGGGCTGTGCCCTGCTGCCTTCAAAAGCCACGGCCAGGAGCGCGATTCCAGCAGCACAGGGCCCCAGATCCCAGGGTGCCAAGTGGACACAACCCAGGATCCTGCGCTTTCCCCAGACAGGAGGAATCACGGACAGTGAGGACACTCCTGCCACTGGGCACCCCTGAGCTGTGCAGGTCAGCACCCTCCGCCCTGGGAGCATCCAGGCCAGTATGGACTGGGAGACTGCCGTAGTTACTAGGGGAGCTGACTCCAGAGCTGGGGAGCTGGCCACCACCATGGGTGTTGTTCCTCCTCGTCTCACCTTGTGCCTGGGAGAGGCGGGGCAGGGCAGCTCCCCAGGTGCACACACCTGACAGTACAGTGGACCCTCCCCCAGAAGACGAGCTGGAAGGACAGGGGAAGAGCAAGTTCCTGACCGAGCCGCTCTGGGAAGCTCCAGGGGAAGTCAGGATTTATAGCATATAGAACCAGAAGGTACTCCTATTTTCTTTTCTGTTTTTTTTTTTTTTTTGGCCCTTTTTCCAGTACAACTCATTTTTAGATCAGACTAAACATTTCCAATATTTTCTCTTTTCCCACCTTAACTACAATATTTTACCACCTCTTCATTTTTAAGTTTCTTCCTTTTTGACATTCATATGTCTACAATTAATATCTTAGATAGAGTTTTCACTTCTAGATTCCCTTCAACATATTTAATTTTGGGAGATACACGAGATATGTTTTTTCGTTTTGTGTTTTTCGTTTTCTCTGCCTCATTTTGTTCTAAAATGGCAGAAGTTAATACCTTCTAAAACATGACCAGCATGCACCCAGAACGAAGTGGTATACTGTGCTGCTTCATTCTGTGAGATGATATTCTCTCCTCATTCCCATTCTGCCCCCCTCTTTTAACTCATTTATCATTTGGTGGTCAATGTTAGGGCTTTCTACAAGTATTGTTGGTTTATCTAAATTTGGGACTGAGCATCTTCTAACATACAGAACTTAATACAGTCAGAACCCATAGAGTCACCCTCTAGGACCCCTCAGGTAGACCATATTCTCCCTCCACTACAACTTCGTCACCACCACCATCTCCCAGTACCCCCCATTTTTTTCTTCTCTTTTTTTCTTTTTTCCTCTTTACTTTTGTTTTCTCTTCCTTTTCTTTTTTTCTTTCTTTGGAGTTCTTGGCCTTTTGTTTTTTACTACTTTGTTTTAAAATCTGTTTTTCCCTTCAGTGGTCTTTTTGTTTTATCTTGTTCTGATCTTTGTTTTCATTTTCTGGACTCTGGCCTTGTCAGAATCATCTAGGGTGAAATTTACTTAGGTCATGGTTGATATTCTTCACTCAGCCCACTTATACAGGCACTCTGCACTGAGCAAAATGACTAGAAGGAAGAACTCACCACAAAAGAATTAGAAACAGTACACTCTGCCACAGAGTTACAAAATATGGATTACAATTTGATGTCAGCCAATTCAGAAGCCCAATTATAAGGCTACTGGTGGCTCTGGAAAAAAGCATAAAGGATTCAAGAGACTTCATGACTGCAGAATTTAGATCTAATCAGGCCAAAATTAAAAATCAATTAAATGAGATGCAATCCAAACTGGAGGTCCTAACGATGAGTGTTAATGTTGTGGAAGAAAGATTGAGCAACAAAGAAGACAAGTTGATGGCAAGGAAGGAAGCTGAGGAAAAAAAAGAAAAACAAAAGACCATGAGGAAAGGTTAAGGGAAATACATGATAGCCTCAGAAGGAAGAACCTACATATAATTGGGGTTCCAGAGAGCGCTGAGAGGGCCAGAAAGCATATTTGAACAAACCATAGCTGAGAACTTCCCTAATTTGGGGAGGGAAACAGGCATTCAGATCCAGGAGACAGAGAGGTCCCCCTCCCAAATCAATAAAAAACGTTCAACACCTCCACATTTAATAGTGAAACTTGCAAATTCCAAAGATAAAATTTTTAAACCAGCAAGAGACAAGAGACTCTTAACTTACATGGGGAGAAATATCAGATTAACAGCAGACCTCTCCACAGAGGTGTGGCAGGCCAGAAAGGGCTCACAGGATATATTCAGGATACTCAACGAGAAGAAAATGCAGCCAGGAATACTCTATCCAGCAAGCTTCTCATCAGAACAGAAGGAGAGATAAAGAGCTTCCAAAGTAGGCAGAAACTGAAAGAATATATGACACCAAACCAGCTCTGCAAGAAATATTAAGGGGGACCATGAAAAAGAGGAGTCCCAAAGAAATGATCCACAAAAACAGGGGCTGAATAGATATTATGATGACACTAAACTCGTATCTTTTAATAGTTATTCTGAACGTGACTGGGCTAAATGATCCCATCAAAAGATGCAGGCTTTGGGAAAAAAAAAAAAAAGATACAGGTTTTCAGACTGGATAAAAATCAAGACCCATCTATTTGCTGCCTACAAGAGACTCATCTTAGACCTAAGGACACCTCCAGACTGAAAATGGAAGGTTGGAGACAACTTACCATTCAAATGATCGTCAAAAAAAAAGCAGGGGCAGCAATCCTCATATTAGATAAATTACACTTTATCCCAAAGACTGTAGTAAAAGATGAAGAGGGACACTATATCATACTTAAAGGGTCTAGCCAACAAGACCTAACAATCATGAATATTTATGCCCCTGATGTGGGAGCTGCCAAGTATATCAATCAATTAATAGCCAAAGTAAAGACATACTTCGATAAGAATACACTAATACTAGGAGACTTGAACACGGCACTTTCTATAAATGACAGATCTTCTAAGTACATCACCAAAGAAACATGGGCTTTAAATGATACACTGGACCAGATGGATTTCACAGATATTTACAGAACTTTACATCTGAACGCAACTGAATATACATTCTTCTCAAATGCACATGGAACTTTCTCCAGAATAAACCACATACTGGGTCACAAATCAGGTTTCAACTGGTACCTAAAGATTGGGATTGTCCCCTGTGTATTTTCAGACCACAAAGCTTTGAAACTAGAACTCAGTCACAAGGAGAAATTTGGAAGAAACTCAAACACATGGAGGTTAAAGAGCATCCTACTAAAAGATGAATGGGTCAACCAGGAAATTGGAGAAGAATTAAAAAGATTCATGGAGGGATCCCTGGGTGGCGCAGCGGTTTGGCGCCTACCTTTGGCCCAGGGTGCGATCCTGGAGACCGGGGATCGAATCCCACATCGGGCTCCCGGTGCATGGAGCCTGCTTCTCCCTCTGCCTATGTCTCTGCCTCTCTCTCTCTCTCTCTCTCTCTGTGTGTGACTATCATAAAAAAAAAAAAAAAAAAGATTCATGGAAACTAATGAGAATAAAGATACAACCATTCAAAATCTTTGGGATACAGCAAAAGCAGTCCTAAGAGGGAAATAAGTCAAATACAAGCATCCCTCAAAAACCTCAACCTAAAGGAAACGAAGAAAGAATAGCAAATAAAACCTACACCAAACAGAAGAGAGATAATAAAGATTTGAGCATAACTCAATGAGATAGAGACCAGAAGAACTGGAGAACAGATCAAGAAAACCAGGAGTTGGTTCTTTGAAAAAAATTAATAAGATAGATAAACCATTAGCCAGCCTTATTAAACAGAAAAAAGACTCAAATTCATAAAATCATGAATGAAAGGAGAGATCACAACCAATACCAAGGAAATACAAATGATTTTAAAAACATATGAGCAGCTATACACTAATAAATTAGGCAATCTAGAAGAAATGGATGCATTTCTGGAAAACCACAAACTACCAAAACTGGAACAGGAAGAAATAGAAAACCTGAACAGGCCAATAACCAGGGAGGAAACTGAAGCAGTCATCAAAAACCTCCTAAGACACAAAAGCCCAGGGCCAGATGGCTTCCCAGGGGGATTCTATCAAAATTTTTTTTTTTTTGATTCTATCAAATGTTTAAAGAAAAAATAATACCTATTCTACCAAAGCTATTTGGAAAGATAGAAGGAGATGGAGTACTTCCAAATTCATTATATGAGGCAAGCATCTCCTTAATTCCAAAACCAGACAAAGACCCCACCAAAAAGGAGAATTACAGACCAATATCCCTGATGAACATGGATGCAAAAATTCTCAACAAGATACTAGTCAATAGGATACAACAGTACATTAAGAAGATTATTCACCATGACCAAGTGGGATTTAACCCCGGGATGCAAGGGTGGTTCAACACTCATAAAACAATCAGTATAATAGGTCACATCAACAAGAGAAAAAAACAAAGACCATATGATCCTCTTAATAGATGCAGAGAAAGCATTTGACAAAATCCAGCATCCATTCCTGATCAAAACTCTTCAGAGTGTAGGGATGGGGGAACATTCCTCAGTATCTTAAAGGCATTTATGGAAAGCCCACAGCAAATATCATTCTCTTTTTTTTTTTTTTTTTTTTTTTTTAGCAAATATCATTCTCAATGGGGAAAAACTGAGAGCCTTTCCCCTAAGATCAGGAACACAACAGGGATGTCCACTCTCACCACCACTATTCAACATAGTATTAGAAGTCCTAGCCCTCAGCAATCAGACAACAAAAAGAAATAAAAGGCATTCAAATTGGCAAAGAAGTCACACTTTCCCTATTTGCAGATGACATGATACTGTACATAGAAAACCCAAAAGACTTCACCCCAAAATTGCTAGAACTCATACAGCAATTTGGCAGTGTGGCAGGATACAAAATCAATGCCCAGAAGTCAGTGGCATTTCTATACACTAACAATGAGACTGAAGAAAGAAAAATTAAGGAGTCAATCCCATTTACACTTGCACCCAAAAGCATAAGATACCTAGGAAGAAACCTAACCAAAGAGGTAAAGGATCTATACCCTAAAAACTACAGAACACTTCTGAAAGAAATTGAGGAAGACACAAAGAGATGGAAAAATATTCCATGCTCCTGGATTGGAAGAATTAATATTGTGAAAATGTCAATGCTACCCAGGTCAATTTACACATTCAATGCAATCTCTATCAAAATACCATGTATTTTCTTTGAGTATTGGAACAAATCATCTTAAGATTTGTGTGGAATCAGAGTGGCTGCACCAGTTCACATTCCCACCAAGAGTGCAAGAGGGTTCTCCTTTCTCCACATCCTCTCCAACATTTGTTGTTTCCTGCCTTGTTAATTTTCCCCCATTCTCACTGGTGTGAGGTGGTATCTCATTGTGGTTTTGATTTGTATTTCCCTGATGGCCAGTGATGCGGAGCATTTTCTCATGTGCTTGTTGGCCATGTCTATGTCTTCCTCTGTGAGATTTCTGTTCATGTCTTTTGCCCATTTCATGATTGGATTGTTTGTTTCTTTGCTGTTGAGTTTAATAAGTTCTTATAGATCTTGGATACTTAGCCCTTTATCTGATAGGTCATTTGCAAATATCTTCTCCCATTCTGTAGGTTGTCTTTTAGTTTTGTTGACTGTTTCTTTTGCTGTGCAAAAGCTTCTTATCTTGAGGAAGTCCCAATAATTCATTTTTGCTTTTGTTTCTCTTGCCTTCATGGATGTATCTTGCAAGAAGTTAGTGTGGCCAAGTTCAAAAAGTCAATCGGAGAAGGACAAACATTATATGGTCTCATTCATATAAAAAATAGTGAAAGGGAATAAAGGGGAAAGGAGAAAAAATGAGTGGGATATCAGAAAGGGAGACAGAACATGAGAGACTCCTAACTCTGGGAAACCAACTAGGGGTGGTAGAAGGGGAGGTGGGTGGGGGGTGGGGCTGACTGGGTGACGAGCACTGAGGGGGGCACCTGATGGGATGAGCACTGGGTGTTATGCTATATGTTGGCCAATTGAATTCCAATTTAAAAAAAAAAAAAAAGATTTGTGTGGAATCAGAAAAGACCCCGAATAGACAGGGGAATATGGAAAAAGAAAATGAATGTTGGGGGCATGACAATGCCAGATTTCAAGTTGTACTACAAAGTTGTGATCATCAAGACAGTGTGGTACTGGCACAAAAACAGACACATAGATCAATGGAACAGAATAGAGAACTCAGAAATGGGCCTTCAACTCTATGGTCAACTAATATTCGACAAAGCAGGAAAGACTATCCACTGGAAAAAGGACAGTCTCTTCAATAAATGGTGCTGGGAAAATTGGACATCCACATGCAGAAGAATGAAACACAAAGATAAACTCAAAATGGGTGAAAGATCTAAATGTGACACAAAATTCCATCAAAATCCTAGAGGAGAACACAGGCAACACCCTTTTTTGGACTTGGCCACAGCAACTTCTTGCAATATATGTCTATGAAGGCAAGGGAAACAAAAGCAAAAATGAATTACTGGGACTCAATCAAGATAAAAAGTTTCTGCACAGCAAAAGAAACAGTCAACAAAACTAAAAGACAACCTACAGAATGGGAGAAGATATTTGCAAATGACCTATCAGATAAAGGGCTAGTATCCAAGATCTATAAAGAACTTATTAAACTCAACAGCAAAGAAATAAACAATCCAATCATGAAATGGGCAAAAGACATGAAGAAAAATCTCACAGAGGAAGACATAGACATGGCCAACAAGCACATGAGAAAATGCTCCGCATCACTGGCCATCAGGGAAATACAAATCAAAACCACAATGAGATACCACATGACACCAGTGAGAATGGGGAAAATTAACAAGACAGGAAACAACAAATGTTGGAGAGATGTGGAGAAAGGGGAACCTTCTTGCAATGGTGTTGGGAATGTGAACTGGTACAGCCACTCTGGAAAACTGTGTGGAGGTTTCTCAAAGAGTTAAAAATAGAGCTACCCTATAACCTAGCAATTGCACTACTGGGGATTTACCCCAAAGATACAGATGCAGTGAAATGGCAAGATACCTGCACCCCAATGTTTATAGCAGCAGTGTCCACAATAGCCCAACTGTGGAAGGAGCCTTGGTGTCCATCGAAAGATGACTGGATAAAGAAAATGTTGTCTATGTATATAATGGAATATTACTCAGCCATTAGAGATGACAAATACCCATCCGCTTCAACATGGATGGAACTGGAGGGTATCATGCTGAGTGAAATAAGTCAATCAGAGAAGGACAATCGTTACATGGTTTCATTCATTTGGGGAATATAAAAAAATAGTGAAAGGGATTATAGGAGAAAGGAGAGAAAAGGAGTGGGAAAAATCACAGAGGGTGACAGAACATGAGAGACTCCTAACTCTGGGGAATGAACAAGGGGTAGTGGAAGGGAAGGTGGGCAGGGGGGATGTGGTGGCTGGGTGATGGGCACTGAGGGGGGCACTTGATGGGATGAGCATTGGCTGTTATACTGTATGTTGTCAAATGAAACTCCAAAAAAAAAAAAAAATTCAAAAAAAAATCAGTTGTTGAAGACATGCAAAATGGGATAAATTTAAGAGAAAAACTTTATAACTTTGGAAATAATTTTAGACATACAAAAAGAATTGCAAAGATAGTTCTGAGCACTGTATATTGTTTACCTAGCTTCTCCTGGTGCTAACACCTAATATAATCATGGCACTGAACTATAAAATTAATATTGGGACAATATTACTAACTAAACTACAATCTTATTTTAATTTCTCCATTTTTTCCCCGCTAATATCCTTGAAAGTATTCAGGATGTGCCACCTTAAAATATGCCACTTTGGTATATTGATTATGTTGAGGTAAAGTCATTTGAGAAACAGATTCAGGAAGGGCTCTGATCTCCCCTTTCCTACATAACAACAGGCCATAAAACTTCCCATAAGAAAGGTACCCTCCTTGTATACCAGGAAGTGAAGAACATCTTTATTACCAGATACTGACAATTGATGCTGGAATGGATTTATACAAATGAGCTTACTAAAATAACCCTTATCTTCCACTAGTTTCCTTCCCATCCCTATCTTCTCTAGTCATTTACTGCTTCCAGCCCAAACCCATCATTTCTTCACAAATATGTCTTTTTTTTTTTTTTTTTTGTCTAAAGGTATATTCTGTTCTGGTTACCTCTCTTGTGAAGGCTCCCATGTACATGCAAAAATTTAACAAAACTTGTATGCTTTTCTCCTGTTAATAGTTTTATATCACTGTAATTCTTAAGCTCTGTCAGAAAGACCAAGAGGATAAAGGAAAAGTCTTCCTTCTCTACATCCTTTTTCTGTTCCTAGCTTCAGTCCAGGGCCCCACATGACATTTGTCATGTCTCCTCAGCCTTTTCCAATCTATTATGGTTTCTTTATCTTTCCTTATCTTTGCTCTTTCATGATTTTCATACTTCTGAAGAGTAATGGTCAGGCATTTTGTAGAATTCTCCTTAATTTGGGGTTCTGGATTTGGGGGGAAGAATACCACAAAGGATTCTTCTCACTCCATCATACCAAAGTATACAAAACAGCAACATGGTTTACTACTGGTTGTATTAACCCTGATCACACGGTGAATGTGGAATCGGCCATGTTTCTCTACTGTAAAGTCACTAATGTTCTCTTTCCATTCATTAGAAGTGAGTCACTTAAGCCACACCCACAGTCAAGGGGAAAGGTATTAAGCTTCACTTACTGGAAAAGAAGTCTCAAAGAATTTGTCAACATATGTTAAAATCACCACAATACTAACTAAGAGAGAAAGAAAGCACAAATGAGGGGAGGGGCAGAGGGAAAGAATCTCCAGCAGACTCCTGCCTGAGCACAGAGCCAGACCCAAGGCTCACTTCCACAATCTATGAGATCATAACTCATGAGATCACAACTTAAGCTGAAACCAAAAGTCAGACGCTTAACTGAATGAGCCACCCAGGGGCCCCTTACACAAAGTGCTTTTGTAACCTTTAGTTTTGGTTCTCAGATGGATGATTTTGCCTCCAGGAAACATTTAGCAATATCAGGAGACATTTTTTTTTTTTTTTTGATGGAACAATTCTGGTTTATACAATTGAAGAAGTGAGGTGGTACTGGAATCTAGCAGAGAGAGAGCAGAAATGCTGCTAAACATTCTACAATGCACAGGACAGCCTGCCCTCTCCGATAATAAAGAATTATTTAGCCCAAAGCATTTATTGTACTAAGGTTGAAAAACCCTGACCAACATCCAAATAGCAGAAAATAGGATTCATTCCAATTTTATGATTTTTTTTTTTTTTTTTTTTTTTTTACTATTAAGATCTTAGTAAGCCAAGCACCAACTGTCAACTTCCATTCCAGGGTCATATCCACTAACCTTTTTTTTTTTTTTTTCCCTAACCTTTATTTTTAATCATCAATAGTAGTCATGAAAATAATACAGGATATTTTCACCATAATATTTTGGCCTTGATATTAATATCATCATCAGTAGCAGCAGCAGTGATTGATCAATTCTCACTATGAATAAAGAAAATAATATTTTCTTGGCATTGAGAGGATGACTATATAGGTTAGTCCCTGCCTCCCACCTCAGCCCAGCCACAGGCTCCAAAAGACCTTTAGCCAGCATGCTTAGCCCAGGTTAGTTATCTGTATATCAGTAGGCCATTCCATGGGCAGGTAGGGTCTGAAGTTGATTTTGTTACTCTTGCCCATGTGTATCTAATGTGACTAGAGTGAACCCCACAGCACCCAGCTACCTTGTTGCAGTTTTCTCTTACCAACACTGTCAGATATGTCCAGTTCCTATGAATGAACTTCAGCTCTAGATTCCTAAGTGGGTTCCAGTTCAACCCTATAATTCAGGTCCTCATCTTCTCCCTCTGACTCTCAGCTGTTCAGGGGGTGGACTCTGCTCCCAATATCCCAGTCACTGACTGTGGGCCTGTTTCAACCACAATGGCACTGCTGGTATCATAGCTTTGGAAGTAGCCTGACCATTAGAGAGGTCTGTGGCCTGCTTCCCTCAACAGCTTAGACTACCTGGGCCTTACGTGGCCTTATATATCAACTCCTCCTCCCTTAAATGGTATGATTTCAACCTTTATTTGAGTAGCACTACCGTGACTGGATATGCTGGATCCTTTGAGTGAACCTTTATAATCAGTGCCTTTCCCTTAATCTACCATGGCAGGCACAGCCAATATTACTATTGAGGTAGAATTCAAAATGGCACATGCAAAATATTTTTTGGCAGGGGGAGGGGAAAGCATACACAAATATTTTTAAAATTTTAATAGCACAACATGAAATGGTTGTAGAAGGTAAAATAATAAACTATGACAAGTTGATATCTCATTCTCAGTACCAGATTTCATTTGAATTTTCTGTCTCCTAATACTGTGATGTGTTTCTATCATTCAAATGTGACTATGTCTCAAGACTTCTTATGTGCAGAAAATGCAGGAGGATAAATGAAAGGAATAAACTAAGATCAAAGCAATCAATTTTATACTTAATTCTAGTTGTGAAGATGTTTTAAAAAGATTCTTTACCATGTCTGAACTATATCCTGCTCAGACTTTCCTCTCAAAAGCAAAAAACTTGTGAACTTACCAGTTAGTAAAGTACAAAACTGCCCAGTTGATAATATTCTTTCTACTCAATCTAGCCTCTGAATTATAAAATTCACAGATATTCTACCATTTACAGGATAATGTCTATTGATATGATTTTTCCAGTCACCAACAAATCAGAGGTAATATACATAGCTGATTGCATGCATTTAATCAGTATGGTTTAAGGCCAAGTCATGTACACTTGCAGGGATCACAGGACATAACAGGAGAGACTCAGACGTGGTTAAATACACTTTACATGCATGAACTTAAACCCATAAAACTGTAAAATAGGTTTTGAAGAATATTTTATAAATACACGAAGAGACAGGATTTCTGGAATGGCTGAGTGAAAAACTCAGCAAATCTTTTCTCCAAAAAGCAGTAACCAATGTCAAAAATTTGTTGAAAACAATGAAATTCATTGAAATAAAGATCAGAATGTAAATAAATGAATCAAAAACTAAAAAGACAATAGAAAAGATCAATGAAAAGCTGATTTTTTTGAAAATATATACAAATTAGACAAACCTTCAGCTAGACTTAGATAAAAAGAAGAGTCAAATAAATAAATTCAGAAATGAAAGTGGACATGTTACAATGTATACCAGAGAAATACAAAGGATAAAAAACCATTATGGGTAATTATATACCAACAAATTAGATAACCTAGAAGAAATGGATAAATTCCTAGAAACATAAAACATACTAATACTGAATCACGAAGTAGAATATATGAACAGACCAATTTCTAATAAGGAGACTGAATCATTAATTGGAAATATCCCAACAAGCAAAAGTCCAGGACCAGATGGTTTGACTGGTGAGTTGTACCAAACATTTATAAAAAGAATTAATACCATTCTTCCCAAATTCTTCCAAAAAACAGAAGAGGAGGGAACATATCCAAAAGGCCACAATTACCCGGATACCAAAACCAAACAAGAAAACTTTAAGAAATTACAGGTCAATATCTCTGATGACCATAGATGTAAAAATATTCAATAAAATATTAGCAAACTAAATTTAACAATATATTTAAAGGACCATACATTGTGAACTAGTGGGTTTTTTTTCCAGGGATGCAAAGATGATGGCTCAACATCTGCAAATCAAATCAATTTGATGCACCACATTAACAACAAGAAAAAGGATAAAAATCACATGATCATCTCAGTAATAAACATTTACAAATTCAACGTTCATTCATGATAAAAACTCTCAACCAAGTGGAAATAGAGAGAGTTTTTCTTCTAAGATTAGGAACAAGACAAGAATGCCCACACTCATTTTATCCAAAACAGTGCTGGAAGTCCTAGCCAGAGCAATTAGGCAAGAAAAAGAAATTAAGGCATTCAAGTTACAAAGAAAGAAGTAAAACTGTTTCCATTTGCAGATAACATTTTATATAGGGGAAACCTTAAAAACCCTACCAAAAAACTTTTATTTTTTTTAAAGATTTCATTTTATTATTATTTATTCATGAGAGAGAGAGGCAGAGACACAGGCAGAGGGAGAAGCAGGCTCCACGCAGGGAGCCCAATGCAGGACTCGATCCCGGTACTCCAGGATCACTCCCTGGTCCAGGGCAGGTGCTAAACTGCTGAGCCACCCAAGGATCCCCCAAAAAACTTTTAGAGCTAATAAACAAATTCAGTAAAGCTGCAAGATACAAAACCAATATATAAGATACATTTTTATACACTAATAATTATTAGAGAAATTAAAAAATAGTCCTATTTACAATTGCATGAAAAAAAAAAAAAGAAAATACCTATGAATAAATTTAACCAAGGAGGTGAAAGATGTGTACACTGAAAATTATAAGACACTGAAAACACAAATAAATGGAAAGATAGTTCAAGCTCATGGACTGGAACAATTAATGTTAACATGTCCATACTTATCCAAAGCAATCTATAGATTCAATGTAATCCCTATCAAAATTCTAATGGCATTTGTCACAGAACTAGAACATACTAAAGTTTGTATGGAAGCACAAAAAACCCCGAAGCAATCTTGAAAAAGAATAACAAAGCTGGAGGCATCACACTCCTAATCTCAAACTGTATTATAAACCTAGAGTAATAAATAAATAAATAAATAAACAAACAAACAAACAAACAAACCTAGAGTAATCAGAACAGTATGGTATTGGCATAAATACACACACACACACACACACACACAAACACACACACACACACACAACAATGGAGTAAAATAGCACCTCCCAAATCCTCCTCTAAACTCCATGCCTATATGGTCAATTAATTCATGACTAAGGAACCAAGAATATACAATGCGGAAAGGACAGTCTCTTTAATCAGTGGTATTGGGAAAACCGGACAGCCATATGCAATGCAAAAGAATGAAAATGGACCACCATCTTGCACCATATGTAAAAATCAGCTCAAAATGCAAAATAGATCAGTGACTTAAATCTAAGACCTGAAATCACAAAACTTCTGGAAGACAACACGGAGGGTAAAGCTCCATAGACACTGGTCTTGGCAAATTTTTGTTTGTTTGTTTTTTTGTTTTGCTTTTTTTTTTTTGGATTTGACACCAAAAGCAAAGCAACAGAAGCATTAAAAAAAAAAAAAAAAGAACAAAAACAAAACAAAACAAAACACCAAGTGGGAGGGGTACCTGGGTAGCAAAATTGGTTAAACATCCAACTCTTGGTTTTAGCTCAGGTCCTGACCTCAGGGTTGTGAGATCAAGCCCAGTGTCAGGCTCCACACTCAGCATGGAATCTGTTTGAGATTCTCTCTCCCTTTCCTTCTCTCACTCATGTTCTCTCTCTCCCCCTCTAAAATAAATAAATAAATTTTTAGGGGGGAAAAAAGTGAGACTGTACCTAACAAAAAAATTTCTGCAAAGCAAAGGAAGCCATCCACAAAATGAAAAGATGACCTACAAAATGGGAAAAAATATTTGCAAACCATATATTTGAAAAAGGGTTAATATCTAAAATACATAAAGTACTCATACCACGAAGGCAAAAAACTCCAATTTAAAAATGGGTAGAGGATCTGAATAGACATTTTTCTAAAAGTGACACACAAGGTGGACCTGGATGGCTCAGTGGCTGAGTGTCTGCCTTCGGCTCAGTAATGACCCCAGAGTCCTGGGATCAAGTCCCGCATCAGGCTCCACAGGGATCCTGCTTCTCTCTCTGCCTATGTCTCTGCCTCTCTCTCTGTGCCTCTCATGAATAAATAAATAAAATCTAAAAGAAAGAAAGAAAATTGACACACAAATGGCCAGCAGGTATGTGGAAAGATGCTCAACATTGCTAATTATCAGGGAAATGCAAATTGAAACTACAATGAGCTATTACCTCACACTGTCAGAAAGGCTATTATCAAAAGACAAAAAATAAGTGCTGAAGATGATGTGGAGAAAAGGGAACCTTTGTGTACTGTTGGTGGAAATGTAAATTTGTGTAGCCATTATGGAAAGCAGTATGTAGATTCTTAAAAAAAAAAAACTAAAAATATAACTACTACATAACCTAGCAATTCAAATTCTGAGTATGTATCTGAAGAAAATGAAAAAAAAAAAATTGAAAAGATGTATACATCTCTATGTTCATTGTGGCATTGTTTATACTAGCTGATGGGGGCACCCAGCTGACTCAGTCAGTAGAGCGTGCAACTCTTGCTTTTGGGCTCATGAGTTTGAGCCCCATGTTGGGTGTAGAGATTACTTTTTAATAAATAAATAAACAAACAAATAAATAAGTCAAGATATTAAAAAAATCTAAGTTTCCATCAATAGATGAATGAATAAAGATGTAGTGTGTGTATGTATGTGTATATATATGTGTGTGTGTGTGTATGTGTGTGTGTATATATATATATATAAATATGGAATATTGAACCATAAAAAAAGGGGAAAGTTTGCTATTTGCAACAACATGGATGAACCCCAAGGGCATTTTGCTAAGTGAAATAAGTCAGAGGAAGACAAACACTGTAAAACCTCTCGTATGCAAAATCTTAATCACAAACAAAACAAAAAACCGTCATAGATACAGAGAACAGATTTGTGGTTACCAGAGACAGGAGTGGGAGGGAGTGGGGGATAGGTAAAATGAAATGAGTCAAGACGGTGAAAAGGTACACAATTCCAGTTATAAGATAAGTAAGTCCTGGGGATGTAACACATAGCATGGTGATTATAGTTAACAATACTGTACTGTATATTTGAAAGTAGCTAAGAGTAAATCTTAAAAGTTCTCATTACATGAAAAAAATATAACTATGTATCCTTATGAATGTTAACTAAACTTGTGGTAACCATTTCACAATACATTAAATCATTATGTTGTACAACCAAAACTAATACAATGTTACATGTCATTCATACTTCAACTACAAAAAGAAAAAAAACCCAGTCATTTAACCAATCTGGAAATTGATTGGAGGCATACAACCAATTGAATTAAAATAAAAATAGTCAGTCTGTTACATTTTAGCCAGGAACTCCTTCAATCCCTTGCCCCTCCTATCTCAGATCCATTACCTGGAAATTCTCCCCCAGACTCAGCAGATGGAGAACTCTGTGGGAACTGACAGTTCTGCTGCTCTGCTGGGGGAGGGGGGGGGGGGCTTGACTATTTGGAGCAGAGCATAGAAAAATTCCTGCCGTGTACTGTTGGAAGCAATTGATCTCAGTGGCAAACAATCAGGAATGGTTAACATCAGGAGTAGCCTGAGGTCTTGATACTGGTGGGAAAAGTACCAAAATGGCAGACCAGTCAGAAATGGAATAGGGGGATCTAGGGAAGGAAACAACCAGAGAGAGAGTGAGCCTAGCTAAGATTCTCCCCTATCTCTGGTGATCTGGATGCATGCTCAGCAGAGGCCCGACAGAGCTCCAGTGACCTACTTGCTACTTGTCCTTGGCTGATTTTCCCCTAGTCACTGTATGTGCAGCACACCCAATGATAACTAAACTCATTTATACTTACCCAGTATGATCACAAATCATACAACATTACAGATCATCTATGTTGTCTGCTTTATTACACAGATGGGAAATCCAAAACCTCTGAGCAGTTTAATAGCAGGAGTTTCTAAAAAGTTAGTAGAAAATCAACAGAGGTTAGTATGACTCCTGGGGCTTTGCCAGAATTCATTTATCTATAAAAATCTGGCACAAAATTGAGAAACAGAAGCTGATAAGGTAGCACAAAAACTAAGAATGAAAACCAATTTGGACTATCTGTACCAAATATAAAAATTTTCTCTTATCTTTATCTTATATTTAGTCACTCTTCCCTTTTATTCTTTACTTCTCAGAATTCTTTTGAAGGAATAAGAGAGGTTTCTTCAGGAAATCATTCTTTGTGGGTTCTTAAACAGATCATAAACTTTACACTGGAGAACAGATTATACCCATCCCATGAATGATGGCCTATGATATGGTCATTTCTCTTAACTGATCTTACCTTCTGTTCCACCTTTTCATAACTCCCAATTTGTGGTTCTAGTTCCTCATTTTTTGTGCTTTGTGAGTGACAACTATGCTAAAACAATCTAGTCTTCTGGTTGAGTACCTATAGTCACAGGGAAAATGACCATGACATAGATATACACTCCAATTCCAATTACCCCCAAAAAATATTAGGTACTCATTTACATTTACATCTTTACAATACACCTTTACATAATAAAAGGCTATCCATGCATGTCCTCAAGCCCTCTTATTGTCATTTTGTTGTTGTTGTTCAAGCAAGTTCTCTTAGAGACAACAGAACATTCTATGTGAATACAAGGCTCTTTTCCCCAAGTTTGGTGGAATGCAGGAAGCTACTTCAGATTGGTACCAAGGAAACCTGTTTCCAAGACAATTTTTATATGTTCCTGTCTTTTGTGATGGCTTGACATTTGGCTCATTCTTGGTATTTAGTCCATTTTAAATTGCTAGGAAAAATAAGGAACAAATCCATACATATATACAGCTGATACCTTTGCTGTTGAGAACTTTATACATCTGTTCTTCTGATAAGGACAGTCAGAAATTTTAAAAGTATAAAAACATCAATGACAAATAACCTAACAAGCATTCAAGAAAGAGTACAAAACAGGGATGCCTGGGTGGCTCAGCGGTTTAGTGCCTGCCTTTGGCCCAGGTCATGATCCTGGAGACTGGGGATTGAGTCCCACCTCAGGCTCCCTGCGTGGATCCTACTTCTCTCTCTGTCTTGTCTCTGCCTCTCTATGTCTCTCATGAATAAATAAATTTTAAAAATTATATAAAAAAGAAAGAGTACAAAACAAAGAATGCAATGGATCTGGCTGGCTGTTGTGCTGTGGAATGGGCCCCATTTTCAATTTTTTTTTTCTGCTGTGTGTCTCGTAACTTGGAGACAGTATCTGGGGATAGAAGGTCGGAAATCTGGGGAAGGCATAAAAGGACCAGTGTCTTTATCAAGGGAAAACACCTGGGTGTTTCTGGGTGAGACTAATTTTTCACAGAAACCACATCTGTTCTCTCAAGTAAAAAAAAATACCAAAACATCCCTGGAGGCAATGTGGTATAAATTTGTATACCCATTGTGTATAATCCATTATACATGGATTTAAACTGTGGCTACCATGTACCTGCTCAGAGACCGTGATAGTCTCCTTACTCTCTGAGCTCCCTTAACTGCACAATCAATTAAATGAGATAATTTAGGTAAAATGCCCAATACTATTCATATGTGTTAACATATGTCATGCCCTTTCTGCCTTACCAATACCATCCAGAGGCATGTGCTAATAGTGACAAACCTACTTCTATGCAAATGCAGGGATGTATCTTGTCATGACTGTAATTTCTGACAAAGTAAAAAATTATAGACTCATTCTGCCATTTAACAACTCATTCTATTTTTTTTGTGACCAGGATGAACTGATGAACTTTACCTTGACACTTTTCCTCCTGAGTCACTTCTAAAAGATCAGATATTTTAACAGCAGCTGATCTGCACAGTAGGATCCCATGGGTCAGTCCCCACCACCAACATAGAAAGGTTAGGAATTATTTCATATCATGATGCTGCCAGAGAGAGTACAGATCCCCAAAGAAAATATTTTATAATATATATATATATTTTTCTCCCAAATTCCCTTGCCAGCTTCTTCCTCTGTCAAAAAGTGTCTGGATGTGATGGGATACTCTGCATGCATGCCTGAGTCCAGGGCACTACATGATGGCACCAGGTAGAAGCTGAGGGGCTGCCTGGGTTTCAAGCTGACACATCTCCTGTCAAAGCTACTTCATACCCCGGCAGAGAGAAGTTCCCCTCAACTCTTAGCAGTGATCATTGCAATTATTACATGTGAGTGACCAATAAGTCACTAAGTCACTGTGATGACTCATGCATCAAAAAGAAAGCCCTCTTCTGGGCTCATAGGCCAGGCAGTAATCTCTAGGGACAGAAGCTAATCTTGCTAACTAAGAATAGTAGGTAGGAGAATGATGTCACCAAGACGGCAATGTAAGTCATTCTTAATTATACTCTTCCTCCCAAGAAGAACCAAGATTTATTTTTTTAAAAAAGGTACCACTGAGAGAAGCCTAGAACACAGACATGAGGCCGAAGCACACTGCTGCATCTCACAGACCAAGAGGTACTACATTAGACAGGTAAGAGAAGTGGTCACTTTTTTACCACATTGCCCCTCTTCCAGGACAGTACAGCACCACCAGGAGAGGTCCCCCTTGAGTCACAAGTTTCTCCAGTAGGAAAAGAGAACCCAAGCATTGTAGGTCACTTAGGAGAGCCCATACCCTGATCTCACATGGTAAGGATTGCAGTACAATCTGCACGGTGTAGACACTAGGAATCTGACTGTGACACATGGGTGAGTATCTTGCAAAAATTAATACACAGACCTTGGCAGACAGAGTTAATTACCTGCAGTGCCCAAGTAGTAATCCCATTCATCAGCTTTGTTCATCTTCAGAACCAAATCTGGGGTGCACTCTGATTAGGGAACTTGGCAGGGTGCAGATATGCCTGATTTGGATCCTCAGATGAAGAGTTTTGCTGGCTCTAGAGCTGAGTTTGCCCACACCCAGGCAAAGTGCTAAGTCAAAGCTCTATCCTCTGTGGAGGGTGCCTTCTAGACTCATCTGATCAGAAGGACTAGTGACAACTGTTAGAAGCTGTGTGGCCCAGTGGCACACAAGCTAAGAGGTGAATGGGCAGAGCTGATAACTTCCAGAGCAAAATCAGTGTGGGGCATTTAGGCTTCCATGCTAAGTAAAGGCAGGAGGATTAAGTCATAGCCAAAGGTGGGGGTAGTTCCTGGCAACTCTAAACTGGAAAGCCTCTTTGAGAAATTGAGAATAGCCTGGAACAGCCCCCTCTCCCTCCTGCCTGGGCGAGATAAAGTGAATAGTTTGCAGAACAAAGCCAGTGACCCTGTTCAGGAAGGAACTTGGGGTGCAGGTCAGTTTAAAACAGCAAACAAAAGAGCTTTATCAGTTTTAGAGATGCTTCTCCTGCTGTGCCTGAGCAGGCAGTTTAATTTATAGTCCTGTTCATAGTTGAATACAGCCTTCAGCCTATGCAACCAAGAAATCTAACCAGGACAGACAGGAAGCTGTTTAGCCCAATTCAACAACACTATGTACTGTCTATGTAATGCATTAGAAAACAGGATAGCCAATGATTTCCCCCATGTGCAAGAGCAAAACCCATGACTTCACTTGACCAAGGAATTCAATACATTCAAGCCTGCTTTGGGCCCCCAAACAGTGAATGAACTATATAGGCCTTAAGCCTACTTGCTACTTTGTCAGGGCAAGGAAGTTAATTCATAGCTCTAGCTACTACTAAATACAGTACTCAGTTCTACCATCTAGTAAGCCTGAACAGAGATTTAGGCAACCACAGAATCCATCCTATAGCCTCACTTGGGTAAGGAACCAAGCAAACAGTTCTATCCAACTGGTCTCAGACAGTGGTACTCACCCCATCCCTGTTCTCAGAATTCAAATAGTTGCATCTCCCCAAAAGAGACCACAATAGCAGGGCCCACCTGCCCAAAGACATTACCAGCAGACACATCCAGAAACCCAAACTGAGCAGACTAGTAAAGAACTATCTCTGCCAAAGAAAACCTGTGAAGTTTGGAAAAGGAGGCCCATTACTTGAATGCATATGTACCAATGTAAAAAATCAAGGATCAGGTAAATATGGTATCACCAAAGGAAACCAATAAAGCTACAATAACTGACCCTTAAAGAAGTGGGAGATCTATGAATAGTCAGATATTTTAGAATAATCCTCTTAAGGAAGTTCAGCAAACCAGAAAAAAACACAGACTAAAGTAGAAAAACTAAAATTAGTAGAAAACTATTGCTCATTTTGCATGAACAAAATGAGAAGTTTGATAAGGAAACAGAAACCATCAACAACAAAACAACCCTCCACAACACAAACCCATAAACAGAAATCCTAAAGTTGAAAAATACAATAACTGAGAGGGTTTCAAAAGTATACTCAACTGGGCAGCCCATATGGCTCAGTGGTTTAGTGCCACCTTTGGCCCAGGTTGTGATCCTGGAGACTTGGGATTGAGTCCCATGTCAGGCTCCCTGCATGAAGCCTGCTTCTCCCTCTGCCTATGTCTCTGCCTCTCTCTCTCTCTCTCTTTCTCGCGCGTGTGCGTTCTGTGTCTCTCATGAATAAATAAATAAAATATTTTTAAAAAGTATGTTCAACTGTGCGAAGGAAAAATTAGTGGGCTGGAAGATGGGACATTGGAAATTGCCTAGTCACAGAAACAAAAAGAAAAAAAAATGAAAAAGTGGAGAAAGCCTACAAGAAATTAGGACAAAATAAAAAGAAACAATATTCAATACTTGCATTATGGGAATTCCAGAAGAATAAGAGAAAGGCACACAAAATAAATTTAGAGGAATAATGTCTGAAAAATTCCCAAACCTGGAGAGAGAAATGGAAATCTAGATCCATGGGGCACAAAGGGCCCCAAATAGATTGAACCTCAATAGGACTACACTGACACACATTATAATTAAATTGTCAAAAATCAAAAGCAAAGAATTTTAAAAGCAGCAAAAGAGAGAAGTTACACACAAGGGAACCCACCATAAGACTACTGGCAATTTATCAACAAACTTTTCAGGTCAGAAGAGAACAGGATGACATATTCACAATATTAAACAAAAACAAAAACTGTCAGATGTCCTTCAGAAATAAAGGAGGGAGAAAGACTTTCCTGAATAAACAAAAGCCGAGGGAGTTCATAACCACCAGACTGCCTTCAATAAATGCTAAAGAGAGTTCTTGGAGTGAAAGTAAAAGACAATTAACCTCACAACACCACAAAAAGGTAATATATAGTCATAGTTTGATTCTGCAAAATGGTAATAGTGGTACATAACTCACAACTCTAGTTTGAAAGTTAAAAAATATGGAGCAAAAAAAAAAGAAGAGAATGGAGCAAATAATGACTGTAAGTACAGTAATTTATATTAATATTAAAAATATGTAAATTTTAACAGCAATAACCTAAAATGCAATGGGGGGGTGAAGTTAAACTGTAAAATATATAAATTCTATTGAAGTTAAATTGTTATAACTTTAAAAAAGGGTGTTAAAAGTTTAAGATATTTTATGTAGGCCTCATAATAACCACAAGGGAAAATCTTTTAGTAATTACACAAAGGAATAGTTGTCAAAGCTTATGTATACAAAAATACATCAACACACAGAAAAAGGACAACAGAATGAGAAATAGCAACAATGGATCTATTAAAAAAAAAAACAGAAAACAATGAACAAAATGTCAATAGTAAATCCTTGCTTATCAATAATTACTTTAAATGTAAATGAATTAAATTATCAAATCAAAAGACACAGAATGACTGAATGGATTTTTATAAATCCAACAACATGGCGCGATGTTGCATCAGATGTAAACATCTGACTCTTGATTGTGACTCAGGTCATGATATCAGGGTCATGAGATGAAGCCCTGTATCAGGCTCCATGCTTGGTGTGGAGTCTGCTTGAAATTCTTTCTCCCTCTCCCCACTCATGTGCTGTCTCTCAAGTAAATAAATCTTTTTTAAAAATCCAACAATATGTTGCCTAAAAGAAATTCACTTTAGCTTTTTTAAGACATAAATAGACTGAAAGTGAAAGGATGGAAACCCATTACAAGCAAATGGTACCAAATTTTTTTTTTAAAGTTATATCAGAGAAGACAGACTTTAAAGTAAATAAGAATAGTAAAAAGAGACAAAGAAGGTCATATAATGATAAAGGAGTCCATATACCCAAAAAGCATAACAACTGTAAATATTTATGCACCCAACATTAGAGCACCTACATAAAGCAAAACCAATAGAGCTAAAAGGAGTAATAAAGTTTAGTACAAACTAAACTAGTATAATAGTTTAATTAGGACTTTAATATCCTACTCTCACCGATAAATACATCATCCAGAGAATCAAAAAAGAAAGAGAAGATCTTCATAACACTATAGATCAAATGAACCTAACATACACAGAATATTCTATCCACCTATCCAACACAGAATGCATGTTCTTCTCTAATGCATATGTAACATTTTCTAGAATAGATCACTATGTTAGGCCATAAAACAAGTCTTAGCAATTCAAGAAGATTGAAAATATACTAAGTATCCTCTCTGACAACAATGGTATGAAACTAGAAATTGGCAACAAGAGGAAAACTAGAAATTCACAAATACACCAAAATTAAACAACACTCTCCTAAATAAGCAATGGATCAAAAAAACTAAGGGAAAATTGGAAGTAAAATTTTTCTATTTGCAAATTCTTGAGACAAATGAAAATGAAAAAAACAACATACTAGAACTTATGGGATACAGCAAGAACAGTTCTAAGAATTAAGTTCTTAAGAACAAATATCTATATTAAGAAGAAAGATATCGAATAAACAGCCTAACTTTGGGATCCCTGGGTGGCGCAGCGGTTTGGCGCCTGCCTTTGGCCCAGGGCGCGATCCTGGAGACCCGGGATTGAATCCCACATCAGGCTCCCGGTGCATGGATCCTGCTTCTCCCTCTGCCTGTGTCTCTGCGTCTCTCTCTCTCTCTCTGTGACTATCATAAATAAATAAAAAATTAAAAAAAAAAAAAACAGCCTAACTTTATACCTCCTTAAGGAACTAAAAACCAACAAACTGAACCCAAAGTGAGCAGGAGAGAGGAAATAATAAAGATTAATGCAGGAATAAGTGAATAATGAACAGAAAAACGATAGAAAAAAAAGATTAACCAAACCAAGAGTCCGTTGTTTGAATAGATACATAAAACTGACAAATGCTTAGCTAGAGTAAGTATAAAAGAACCACCCAAATCCACAAAATTATAAATGAAAAAGGAATTATCAAAGAACTGATACCAAAGAAATTCCAAATATCGTTGAGACTACTATGAATAATTATATGTCAACAATTAAACAACCAGAAGGAAAAAATTCTTAGAAACATGTAACTTACAAAGACAGAATCAGAAAGATACAGAAAATATGAATAGGCCAATTACTAGTAAGGAGACTGAATCAGTAATCAAAAATCTCCCAATGAAGAAAAGCCCAGGACTAGATGGCTTAACTGGTAAATTCTGCAAGAATATTTTTTAAAAAAACTAACAGTAATTCTCCTCAAATTCTTTCAAAAAAATCAAAGAGAAAAGAACATTCTCAAACTCGTTTTACGAGGCCAGCATTAAACTGGTATCAAAATCTGAAAAGGACACTACTAGAAAAGAAAACTACAGGCCATAATCCCTGATGGATATGGATACAAAAATTCTCAATAAAATACTAACAAACCCAAATTCCAAAGCATGTTAAAAGAATCATTCACCATGATCAAGTGGGATTTATCCTTGGGATATCGGCATGGTTCAACATATGCAATTAACAGGATACATCACATTAATAGAATGAAAGAATAGAATAATAGAATTAATAGAATGAAAGAAAACAGTATCATCTCCATAGATGCAGAAAAACCTTTTGATAAAATTCAATATCCATTCATGATAGATAAAAACTTTTAACAAATTAGGCATAGAAGGAGTATACACCAACATAATAAAAGCCACATATGGCAAGCAGAGAGTTAACATCTCATTCAATGGTGAAAAAATGAAAGCTTTTCCTCTAAGATCAGGAATAAGACAAGGATGCCCAGTCTCACTACTCCTATTTCACACAATACTGAGAGTGCTAGCTAGAGCTATCAGGTAAGAAAAAGAAATATAAGATATCAGAATTGGGAGGGAAGAAGTAAAATTGTCTCTATATGCTGATGATATGATTTTATACATGGAAAATTCTAAAGACTCAATCAAAAAACTGTTAGATCTAATTAATGAATTCATAAAGTTGAAGAATGCAAAATTAACATACAAAATCAGTAGTGTTTCTATACACTACCAAAATTTCTGAAAAAGAAAGAAACCAATCCTATTTACAATAGCATCAAAAACAACAAAATACTGAGGAATAAATTAAACTAAGGAGATGAAAGATCTCTATGCTGAAAACTACAAGACAATAATGAAAGAAATAAAAGAAGACACAAGTGAAATGGAAAGTTATTTGTGTTCATGGATTGCAAGAAGTAATATTGTTAAAATTTTAATACTACTAAAAGCCATCTGTAGATTCAATGCAATTCCTATCAAGATTTCAATGGCACTTCTACAGAAGTAGAAAAATCACTCCTAAAACTTATCTGAAGCCACAAAAGACCCAAAAATAGCCAAATAAATTCCAGAGAAAGAAAAACAAAGGTGGAGGTATTCACACTTCCTGATTTCAAACTATTCTATTAAATTGTAGTCATCAACACAATAGAATATTGTCATAATCATAAAAACAGACCCATGGAACAGAATTGAAAGATCAGAAATATACCCAACCATCTGTGATCATCTAATATTTGACAAAGGAAAAAATAGTCTCCTCAATAAATGGTAGTAAGATAACTGGATATTCACATGTAAAAGAATGAAACTGGACTCCTATCTTATACCACTCACAAAAGTTAACTCAAAATGAATTAAATACTTAAATATAAGACCTAAAACCATGAAACTCCTAGAAGAAAACAGGAATAAAGCTCCTTGACATGGGTCTAGGTAATGATTTTTTGGATAGGATCTAAAGCACAAGCTTCAAGACAACAGTAGGCTGTTAGTAGTTAAGTTTAGTGAGTCAGAAGTTATACATGGATTTTCAATCATGCAGGGGCCTGGCACCCCTAATTCTCAGGTTGTTCAAAAGTCAAATGTATATATACAATGGAATATTATTTAGCCACAAGAAATGAGTAAATCCTCCCAATTGCAACAACATGGATGAATCTTAAAGGCATTTTCTAAGTGAAATAAGTCAGAGAAAGATAAACAACTATATGATTCCACTTATATGTGGAATCTAAAAAACCCAAAAAACACTCAAATAGAAAGACACTTATATAGAAAGACTTGTGGTTAGTAGAGGCAGAGACTAGGGAGAGGTGGAATTGGAGGAAGGTGGTCAAAAGGTACAAACTTCCAGTTATAAGAGAAATAGGTACCAGGGATGTCAGTTAACATTGCTGTTATGATATGTAGGAAAGTTGTTCAAGTAAATCCTAGGAGGTCTCAACACAAGGAGAAATTTTTCTTTCTTTCTTATTTTCTCTTTATATCTTACTATATAAGAAAATGGATGTTAGCTGAACCTATTGTGACAATTATTTCACAATATATGTAAGTCAAATGATGATGCTATATGCCTCAAACTATAATGTATGTCAACTATTATGCAATAAAACTGGAGGAAAAAATGATATGCAAAACAAAAAATCCCGCACAATAGGTAGGAAGCATAAGCCTTGCCAACACTTTAATTAAATGGAAATTTTTTTCCTCTCCTCTTCCCTTAATCTACCTGTCTTCTTTCTCTCCTTTCTCTCATGTCTTACCAGATATTCTTAGATACTCTGGGTCACATCTGCCAACCTGTGAACAGAGCTAGGATTAAAACAGACTCCAAACAAGAGGTCCTACCAGCCAAGAGCAATCACTGTCCAGTGGCAATAATTTTTCAAACAGCAGGATTTGCTGTTTGCATCCTGAAGCACAGGTCTATATTACAACTCAGAAAGCAAAAGAAGGAAAAACAGTAAATGACCAGAACAAGATATAATCAAAAAATGTTACTGAGTTCTCAACCCAGGACATCCCAAATACCTTTGCTATTAATTCTTCAATAACCAAATCCACCATTTTTTATCCTGAAAACACATCAAATGGTTTTATTACAAACTAAAAATCATTCTCTCTCCCCAATGGTGCTCCTCCCCCCACTTCCAAACTTGCATACCACCTTGATCTTGCCAGTCCTCTAAATCAGAGTCCTTGAAATACATCTTCCAACCCTCTCTGCTTCAAATATATTATTAAAATTTTACCTGTCAATATCTTTTAAAATTTCATCTTTTCGCTTCGTCATCTTTGCTTTGTTTTAGTCCTTCAAATTCCTCTCAGGTGACTATTGCAACTCACTGTCCTCCATATATTTACACAAATCACTCCTAAATAATGCATTTAATCATGTTACTCCACTGCTTTAAACCTCCTCCCAATTTTCTGTTGCTTTCACTTTGGCATTTAAGGCTCTTCACAACCCACTAGCTAGCTCACTAACCTCTCTAGCTCCATCTGGCACCAACCCCCGCCTAAGTTCCAGCCTGCTGAGCTGATGAATGTTCCATCAACTCACCCATAGCCCTCCACGACTTCACATCTCATTTCTTACAGTCTTTCCTGAGATGCCCTTCCTCACTCCCTACACTTAGCTTCCCCTCTTTGTGCTCTCAACACTTTGTCCTGATCTGTACTTTTGTACTTAGTTTACATTGCAATTACATATTTTATGGAAATATATCTTATTCATTCCTGCATCATAGCATTTGCTATTTAAAAAAGACTCACTAAAGAAATTCTAAAGGATATACTTCAAAAAAGAGGGAAGAAAGTAACAATGAGGAAAAACACTGGTAAATAGGCGAAACTAAGTAAACATTATTTAAAACTGTTAGAAAAATGCATAATCTGTGGGGGGAAATAGAGAATCTGAGGAGAAATATCTTTGAGATTTGAAGCATGAGTGTAACACTCATTAAATAGAAACTTTTTAAAGTATGCCCATCAAACTAGCAAGAACAGCTATTAAGGGAGTAGATATAAAGCATATAACCTCCAAAGAAGAGAAAAAAATGAAATACAAAAAAAAAAGAAAAAAGAAAAAAAGAATTAATTCAGATGATAAAAGGGGAAAGGGGAGAAATAAAAAACATTCATAAAAATACATAAAACAGTGTAAGAAGTATAAATTTCTTATTAATTGCAATAAATGCTAGTGGACCCAACTTTCCAAGTAAGGGTAAATATTTTTAGGCTGAACAAAAATCTAGCTGCATATTGCCTGTAAAAGATACACCTAAAACATAGAACAAGACACATGCAAAAGAATTATATACCTGTATGTACCTATTAATATTGTCTCAAAACTTGCAAAGCAAAAATTTACATGGTAATGAGAAGATATGGACAAATCCATCACCTGAAGAAGAAACTACAATAGAACTCTCCTAGTCATGGATAGCTTCAGCAAATAAAATATTAGTAAGGACAGAAGTTTTAAACAGCTTAACTGATAAGCTTTTTAGCAATATAAAACACATGTAGAATATTAAATGCAACAATTTGTGATACATTATACAATTTTGAAAACAAAACTAATGATAGCCTCAATAAACTTCTAAAGATTCTTTACTGTAATACAATTAAATATTAGAAATATATTTTTCAACATAACTCTGATTCCAAATTAAGAAAGAAACAGAATGAGAAATGAGCATTATAGGTCAGTTTCACAAAGGTGAAAAACTCTAAACAAATTATTTGTAAAGATAATTGGGTTTATCAAAGGCATGGGGCCTTGATTTATTATTAGAAAACCAGTTAATGTAACTCATCCTAATAACGAAGTAAAGGGAAAAAAACCATATCGTCAAATCATCAGCCACAGAAAAATATTTATAGAATTCTACATTTATTCACAATTTTAAAAACTCAGCATACTAAGAATAGAAAAGCCCTTGACAAAGGATATTTATCAAAATAAAAACAACAAAACCTAAAATGAACATTATATACTTGATAATGAAAATCATTAAAAAAATTTACTTTAAAATCAGAATGAAGAAAGACCAGGGTGCCAACTATTATCATATCTATTCAACACTGGTCTGGCAGGCCAGACCAGGGCAAAGATAAAAATAAGACATATAAACCTACATAGCTGTTGTCATTTACAGATAATATATTTATGTAGAAATCCCGAATCAAAAGAAAAATTATTTTAATTAGTAAGATTTAGCAAATTTGATGTTCACAAAACCAGTAAGTAGAAATCAACTACATGAGTATATTCAGCAGTAATCAGAATAACAGCAACAAAAATAAAAAGTACCCAAGAATAAATTTAACAAAAGATACGCATGCTCTTTATATAAAATGTTTTTAACTGAAGTGAAAAACACTGTATGAAGATCCAAACAATTGAAGGATTTGACTAGATAGATGGTAATATGACAAAAGAAAGAAAAGTGGCAACACAAAAGTCAGGTCTGACCTGTACAAGGTATGGAAGGTAATGGCTTACTTCTTAACCTGGATGGTAAGCACAGGAGTATTTATGTTTTTAATTCTTCAAACTGTACCTAAAATTTTATATTCTCTGTTATATGGATGAATTATTTTATAGTTTTAAAAAAGGGTCTAGAATAGCCCAATTAATGCAAAAGTATGCTGTCATGTCATAGGATTCCCACAATTTACAAGAAGTGCTTGGGAGAAGATACTAATTTTGTCAACTTTGAAAATGTGTGTCTTGAATAATCATTTCAACTTCAAAAGAGAAGGAAGCAGCTACTAAAAGATGCTAGAACAAACGGCTTCAGGAAACACTCAGTTCTAAGTGCAATTGTCCTCATTTTTTTGGTTTTAAATGAAAAGGTTTCTATGCAAAGCTGTTTACATAAATTTTCAGTTGTTTACCTCTGCACACAAAGTAAAAAAGGAGAAATAGGACCATTCAGGAACATTTAACAAATACTGGCTTAATAATGATGAAAAATTTAGGTAAAGTCTCAACTATTTCATTAGCCTAATACACTAGTGTTTTACAGTATGTTTCTAATGGTAGATAGAGTGCCAAGAGCTTGCAGATAATGTGTTTTGAAGAATGACTTTTGGTGGGTTTAGTTATAGGGAAATAAATATTTTATTTGCATGCTAATATGCTCCCTGGAGTAGTAGATAAATGATCAGAAATACATGTAGCTTGGGCACCAGCATGTAACCTGTAGCCTAGCTTATCTGTGTAGCAGACTGCTTTCCAAAAATGGCCACTACAATATTTCCAGTCCCACATGCTCTTCTAGAAGCTTTTCACTTCCTTACAAGAGATGGAATTTATTTCCATTCCCACTGAAACTGAATGGCCTTTGTAACTGCTTCAATGAGTGGGGTAAGAATGTTGTGTGATTTCCTAGGATGGGCCATATAAGATAAGGTTCTCGCCTTTCTCTTTCTTGGGTCATATGGTTTGAGAGCACTGAGTTGTCTGGCTATCTTGAAGCTGTCATGCTGGAGAGACCACAAAGAAAGAGAGATGCTGAGAAGAGCCCAGCTATTCTAGTCTTTCCCAGCCCTCCAGACAGTTTAGGGAGTGAGTTTCAGATGACTACAGCCTCCAGCCTCTAAGCCAATCCAGCTGATGCTGAATGGAACCAAGATAACTGTCCCTGTTGAGCCCTGCCCAAATTGCAGATTTGTGAGCAAAATATAGTTGCTGCTTTAAGGCACTAACTTTGTTGTGCTGCAGCATTAGATAACTTGAACAGTTGTCTTATCTACAGAAAAGATATTGAATGTAAATGTCATCCTCTCATGTACCCAAAAGATAAAAGACTGAGAACCAACAATCCCAAATAGCACAGTTTCTAAAAACTATAATGACAGAACTCTATCATTATCATACAAAAAGCAGCAAGCACCACCCTGGAAGTTAAATTTGATTTAGTATTTATTATACCTGCTGATCATTGATGTTGATGAGTTGGTTCATTTATAAATTTATTATTTGAGGGGATCCCTGGGTGGCTCAGCGGTTTAGCACCTGCCTTCGGCCCAGGGTGTGATCCTGGAGTCCTGGGATGGAGGCCCCGGGATGGAGTCCCGCATCAGGCTCCCTGCATGGAGCCTGCTTCTCCATCTGCCTATGTCTCTGCCTCTCTCTCTCTCCCTCTCTCTCTCATGAATGAATGAATGAATGAATAAATAAATCAATAAAATCTTTAATAAATAAATCTATTTGAAAAAAAATCCTTTAGTGTTTTTGTTTTTAACTACTTCAAAGGATCTGAGATGCATGTTAACAATCTCCATCTATAAACGAAATTTATTCCATTACTGTATCTATCTTTTATTCTAGTCTATTTATGTTAGCATCACAGTGTGATATCAGGTGTCCTCCTCAAATTCAGTGGAACCAATATGAAATTACTGAGGTCTATTGGATGCTAGTGTAATCAGATTTCAGAGCCAAAGAAAATCCCTGCTCACTTTTTATGTGACCCTAGGCAAGCTACATAACTTTACTGAGCATTTTTATTGATCTGTAAAATGAAAATACTACCTATCTATCTTGCAGGGTGGTTACAGAATTAAATGAGTCAATATATATAAAATACTTAGCATGCTTGGTACATAACATGCAATCAATCAATAAGCTTCCTTTTCTTGACACCTCTTGTTTCTTTATTCAATGACAGGTTAAAGGAGTTTGTAGGTTCCTAGGTTTGCCTAGTTAAAAGAAGCCCTCCAGAGAAAGGCTCAACTTATCTGTAAGTATTGCTCCCACACTTGGAAGTAGGCTTTCAACCTGCACTGGGAGCTTCAACATAAGCAGCTCACTGGGGCTCTCCATTCTGCTTTGCATAGCTGTTAGTTGTTATTAGAGAATCTACATGAAGAATGTAGGGGTTGGGGGATCCCTGGGTGACTCAGGGGTTTGGCGCTTTTGGCTCAGGGGCGATCCTGGAGTCCTGGGATTGAGTCCTGCGTCGTCAGGCTCCTGGCATGGAGCCTGCTTCTCCCTCCTCCTGTATCTCTGCCTCTCTCTCTATGCTTATCATAAATCAATCAATCAATCAATCTTAAAAAAAAAAAAAAAGAATGTAGGGTGTTTTTTTTGTTTAAAGAACATTATGGCCAGTATATATTTTGACTTGTCAAAATCATATTAGGGAAAGGTTATACCATCTGAAGAATCCGAAGATAGTTTTTCTAATTACACTCTCCTTGTAAATTAAAATTTGGCATTTGGTTTACAAATTTGTCTCAGAAAGATGTTGGTTGTCAATCAACCAACATCTGATCAATTATAAGGTAAAATTGACACTGAAGTTCCAGACTCAAGAAACTGACCTAGGGAGTGAGCCCTGAAACAGAACACAGTGACTACTAAAATCCAGGTCCCATGGCATCATTTCTATTCGTCTATTACAAGAATTCAAATATTTGAGAATAAACCTCACATTATATTAGCCTTCTTTTACATGACCCAAAAAGAAACCACATAAAAAGTCAATAGATATAATGCTAATATTAATACATATATATTCTGAAGAAGAAACTATTTTAAATAGCAAGCAAGTAAACATGAATATGGCAAATGATAATAAATATTTATTTCATATGTACAAGTAAACCTTTATCATTAAAGACAGTTCCTCTTAAGATTGTAGCCTAAAATATAAAACTCTTTGGCCTGAACCACTAATGACAAACTAAGGTTGTCATTGTCATCATAGGCACCTTGGGATGTTATACCAACCCCAGAAATTGTATTCACTGAGAACAGCATCCATGCTCACACCATTCTGAGAGACAGGGATTAGCTATCACCTCCATTTTAAGAGCTGGATAATCAATCAATTAATCACAGAGAAGTTAAACAGCATATTAAAGATTCAATATTGGGCAGCCTTGGTGGCCCAGCGGTTTAGCGCCGCCTTCAGTCCAGGGTGTGATCCCAGAGACCCCACGTCAGGCTCCCTGCATGGACCTGCTTCTCCCTCTGCCTGTGTCTCTGCCTCTCTCTCTCTCTCTCTCTCTCTCTCTCTCTGCAAGTCTGTCATGAATAAATAAAATCTTAAAAAAATAAAAATAAAAGTTCAATATTTGCTAAACAGCTGCTTATTTCTGCTTGGACCTTGAGCTGGAAACTTCTACCAGATACATAAGGGGCTTACTAATAGGGCAGTAAGCCCACCTCAGAGGGTCTCCTTAAGGTTTGGCACTGGTAGTACACAATTTGGTCAACTGTGCTTCTTTTCCCTATAAAAATAGAACTCAATAAATATAGCAGCACAATTTATTAACAAATCTTTAATCATTATCTTTAAGAATTAAAGAAAGACAATCTAGTGTAATATTTACATAAATTAAAAATGCCTACCTTTAAATTAAGCATCTTTTTCCACTAAATTCTATTTTAAACCTACGTCTAACTTAAACCTGGGTTTATTCCAGACTGTAACTGGAATTCTCCCTGATTTAATTTGAATTGTTATTTCTCCAATAAATCTTAGGTCTTCAAGAATAGCCTAAGAGCTCAACATGTAATTCTCCTGAGTTAATCTATTCTTTCTTCTCCCTCTGATTTTAGCTTAAGAAACCATTAATTTCATAAGGCATCTAAGGTCTCATTTGCTGGAGCCCTTCCTCTTTTCAGAGGACGCACTATACCTTATACCTTTCCCACACCCTTACCTCCAGAGAACCTTGGGTTTTGCTCCTTCATCCCCATGCTTTACCTTTGCTGCACTGCCCACTCTGGGCTTCCATTTCCAAGCAGAAGGAACCATACATGCAGCCGTCTTGCTCTCTGCTCTGTGGTCTTGTTCCAATCAGGGAAACATTCCTATGGCAACGAACATGCACTACCATTTCACTCCCCCTTCCCTGAAAGTTCCTTATTTGCAAGGCAGATGTTTGGCAAGGACACTGAATTACTTTCACTTGCCTAGCAAACTACTAGCCTGTTCTACCCCTTCTAAAGGGGCTTATCTAAAAAAAATTAAAAAATAAAAAAAAATAAAGGGGCTTAGCTTTTTTCTCTTTATTTATTAAAGCCTATTTGAGGGCTGACTGGCTGCGGAAAGGTCAGCTATCAAGACATTGTCCCAGGGTACTGGCCTGGAGCACACATAGCCCTTGAACAAACCGAAGTCCTCTCCTGCCCCAAGGGGAAAAAATGTCCATAGGCTCAAGACAATAGGCCAAGAGTGGACAGCTCTAAGGAGCTCTTTTTAGGCTAAGTCCAGCGAAAATTCCACTTTTAGAGAACCTCAAATCTTGTTCATCCTCAGCTATAAGAGTCAAATTATTGGTATATTAGCCTTCATTCATTAAAACCAAGTTTATCCATTTAGTATGTTGTATATTTAGGACCCTTCTATCAATTTATTGACTTAATAGGCTTGCAACCAGATACTTTAACTTACATGTTATACTTTATTCATATAGGTAATGTTGGTATTAGGAACCAACGTGGTTCCTGATTGATACTGCTATCTTCATTTCCCTGCCTCAGTGAATTCTAAGAAACACTCAAGGTGCCTATAATATAATTTGGGTTCCCTTTCTCTGAAAATCCACAGAAGTGGAGGAGCTTGAACAATGAATAAACCAAGTTTCTCCAGCCCTTGTGCCATTCTGCTGGTAGGATCTCATGTTTGCCTGGTGCTTTTTCAGAACAGAGCCCAATAGCAGATGCTAGCTCCTAAAAACACCTGATGAGATAATCAAGCCAGGTTCTGGAGAAAAATAAAAGCTATTGCCTTTCACAAGGAAAGCAAGGCCACTTAGGAGAAGGGAAGAGTCGCCAGCTTAAACCAGCAATAGAATCAAAAGTTGACCCTGGTGGCCACTGTCCTTCCTTTATAGGACAACTTCCTTCTGCTAGCAGGGGAACAAAAGACTAACTTTTCTATGCTTGCTATCTTTGGTTTCTTCTATAAAGAGGCTTCTTACTCACTTCTATGACTTTACTAGGATAATTTTTGATCCCTAGGTCCTATTTCAATGATGGCACACAGTAAGTGTTCAGTAACCATTTATTGAAGTCAACCATAAACACAGAAGTCATTAAAAATTTAAAGTAACTATTTTCACCTATCATACCTGTAAACTAAAATTTTTGTCATATTCAATGCTGATAAAGATGTATAGACACATGACATTCTTATAAACTGTTGATAGAAGTATAAATTGGTAATTTTGGAGGACAATTTGGCACTTTTTAGTGACACTAAAAACGCACACACTTTCACTAGTAATTTCCCTGCTTTAAAGATATCCTACAAATATATTTACCAAAAAAAATGTAAAAATATATGTTAAGATGTTTATTACAGCATTGTTTGCAACAAGAAAATCTGGTAACAACTACAATGTTGATACACAGAAGTTAAATGATGGCATGCCAACACAATGGAGTACTATACAGACATTTAAGAGAGGTAGATCTATATGTACTGATCTAAGCATATATCTAAGATACATTGCTAAGGGAAATATACTGTATAACAAAACCTATGTTTCCATAAATAAGTATAGATGTGTGTTATGTGTACATATGCATATACACATATATTATGTGTTTTTAGATGAATAGAACATTAGTTCATTCCTAGAGGGACCTGCAGAAACTTCACAGTGACTATCTTTAAAGAATGATATTTAGGAATCACAGAATAGAGGGAAAAGCCTATTTTCACTTAATAGCTTTTATAAATGTTGATTAGTTCGAAAATATAAGTCTTATTCATACTTTAGAAACATGTTCATAATTGGGACACCTGGGTGACTCAGTCAATTAAGCATCTGACTCTTGATTTTGGCAGAGGTCATGATCTCAGGGTTGTGAGACTGAGCCCCATGTCAGGCTCCATGCTCAGCACAGAGTCTGCTTGAGAGTCTTTCTCTCCCTCTCCCTCCACTCATACATGTGCACACTCTCTCTCTAAACAAAATCTTTTTAAAAATGTTTGTAATTGCTTTCATATTAGTTTTTTAAAATAATAAGCCAGTAGGTTATTTTTACCTTTCAGGTATATTAGGTAACCAACACAGGAGTCTCTAAAACCATCCACAGTCCCTGAAAGCAAGAAATTGCAGACATGGAAGCAACAACTCACATAAATTACATACAAAGCTTGCACTTTTAATATGGTGGGCATAGTAAATATAGCAAAACTATATTAAAAGTAAGAAATCATATTTGAGCTATGTAAATTAAGATTTAAAAATCGTGAAAACACATTGTAGCACAACCAAATAAGCCAATGCTCTTCCTAATGCATGGGAGTCTTTCTGTGGGGGGTGAGAGGTGGGTTTATAGGAAGCAGAGAAATAACTCCTATTGCTAAATTAGGAATCATGAGCCCTATATATATAAAAGTTAAGAACCAACAAAAGGGATCCAAGATTTCTAAATGATGCTTAATCAAATAAAAGAGTCTTGGGGTGCCTAGGTGGCTCACCATCCAACTCTTGATTTCAGCTAAGGTCATGAGCTCAGGGTAGTTAAGACTGAGTCCTGCATCAGTCTTCACACTTGGTGTAGAGCCTGCTTAAGATGCTCACTCTCGCGCGCGCGCTCTCTCTCTCTCTCGCTCTTTCTTTCTCTTGCTCCCACCCCAATAAACAGAGACAAAAAGGTGCAAATGCACTTTTTGGGGAGAATTACTTAACAAGCAGAGAGGGACAGCTGAAGAGAAATATCCCTTAGTCACTGTCAACTCTGTAACAAGAAAATGGGAACTATAATATAAAATTAATTTTTTCAACTTCCAATGGTTAGAAAGAACACTGTTTTTAAAAATAAAGCATTAAAGTTCATTTCCACATTATCCTCAGCCTCCTGAATATTCCTACTCTTTTCTTACAAACTCAAGAGAAAAAAAAATTTCCCTTGATACTCATTATAAAACCCCAGAATGCTCTTGATATTGCCATTTTAACTGTCTATTGTTCTCCTAACTCTAGGAAATCTCTGAAAGCCAGACATAATAACTGTTGTGACAGTTTTCAGTAACAAGGAGTGAAGTTTCCTGTCAAAAGAAGTGCTTTCACCATTTTCATCATATGTAAAACAAGATGCTTCTACAGGTACATTCATAGAGCTTCTTTGAGATCCTAAAAATCTATCAAGGATGAAAGAATCAATTAAAATGACACATAAATTTGTGGGAGTTTTTCCCTTTTAGCTATAGCAAACTCTGATTTATTTCCCATTTAGTGCTGATTCTTTGGTCAGAGAACTGGCCTTTTACTCCAGAGCTGTTAAGGGAAGATTCCAAATATTAATCCAACAAAGGAGCAGAAAAAGACGGTACGGTGCTTGGTGCTTATTTGAAATACTCTAGATCCTAGACTAAATGTAGTGGATATGAATAATGCTACATTATAATGCTCTTCCAGAAACTATTAAAAGTCACCAAGATTCTAAATCTCCCATTAAAACTGAGAGACCCACATCTTCAGGAGAGATCTACTGGTCAGATGAGCAGAAAGAATGAAGTGTGCTCCTGGAAGAAGGGTCTTGGTCCAGGATTTTGAGGTCCTGAGTTTAAGTACTATAGAGTCCTTAACCTGGAAAGCAGAGACTCACTCACCCTCATTTACCTTATTTCTCCCATGTGAACAAATGGGGACAGGTATCAGATCAAGTGAGATATCACATGGAAACAATTTGAAAAAAAGGGGGGGATGCCAAAATGGCCTTACTATTAAAAAGACCAAGAGTTTGCTTTTGTGCAATTATCATACAAATATAATCCTGTGTGACTCAGTTTCCTTAACTGGGAACAATAACAACACTCACTTCATGAATATTATGAAGGTAAAGTGAGAAAATGGAATGTTCCCAGGAGAGTGTTTGGTATAGATACAGCAAAGCTCAAAAATATTAGCTATTACCTTTAGTACAAAGCTACTTTATTAGAACGGTGAATCCCCATAGTACTGGAGAGTCCCTAGATGTTACACAGAGTAGCATAAAGTGAAAAACATGAGATGAGAACATAAAACAGGGATTGGCTATGCCCACAGAACATGCCTTTTTGTAACTAGTAGCCAATTAAATACAAAGCAATAACCACAAAAGGATGTCTGGGATAGAACTTTGACCAAGCACACAGCAACTCAGTATAGCAAGAGGCAAAAGACTGGATCAATCTCTCTATAAAAGGTTAAATGGCCTGTACGTTAAATATGACAGGTACAGGGACTTTTCCCTGGCTGGTTCCACAGTAAGTTGCTCCATCCCCAAATATTTGCAACACGGATAAATGGATGGATGGGATGATCAAAGGTTGTGCTTTCAATACAATTCTGAAATGCTCTAATCACAACAGTCTATATGAAAGACAAAGAAAAACCCCAAAGACATATGTACTCTTATACTTCATTATTTATCCAGTGTTCACTATAGGTTAAGCAAAGTGCAGTACAAAAGTTTTATGAATAAAGATTTGTTCATGCAATCATGGAAATCTAAGTTTGAGGAGAAAAAGTTGGCTTTTACCTTCATTGGATTCTAGTCACAGTGGAGATAACTAATTGCCTACCTCCCTAATTGCTTCTTATAGGCAACTCTCTCTGCATTCAAATCTTAGTGATACCATTTAAGTGTCAAGACATTTTTATCTTAAGAAACCAAGGGAAAAAAAAAAAAAAGAAACCAAGGGAAAATTGAAAGTCTTGCTCAAATAATGTAACTGTACCAGATAGTATCCAAGGAATTTAAGGGCATGTAAGTAATTACAGTATCTTACAACAAATTTATCCTGATGGAAGGAAGATATATATAATAATAATGAATTATAGACAAATTTTAAAGAAGCAGAATTTTATTAAAGTAATTCAAATTAAGTGCTAATAAAATATTACTAAGTGGATATCTTCATAGGACTACTTTAATGACTAGAATCCCATATAATCAATACATAGGATCCTAATAAAAGAAAGGCATTTGAAAACAGTCCTTTCAAGCAAGTTGATGTTTTTTAGAAAAAGTATTTACACTACTCATTTGCTCTATGGGTCCTTTCTTCAAATAAAACAAAGTAAACTTCATATTTACTCTGAAGAAATTATTAAGGACCATGAATTAATGGAGCTACAAATGGATGGCACTGCCAAAGAGAGATCTAGGGCTCTGTTAGATGGCTCCATGCAAATTTACTTTTAAACGAGTGTGTATACTCCACTGTTCATGCACATTATCATTTGAGGCTTTCTTTGCAAACAAAGCAGGAAAAAAACTGGTAAATGAAATTGGTATCCTGACCAGAACAGGAGAGTGAGTGGAAGAGAGTACATACCTTTGTCCCCTTTCTTCTATTTTTTCTTTCTCCTCTTGTCCAGTATTCTGGGATACACTCAGAGCTTTTTCAAACTGAGGAGTATGAGGAAGATGCATCTGACAACCCTGGACTCAGGGAAAGCACACATGCAAACAACTTCTTCTAGTCTGTGTAGAATCATCAGAGCTCAGTGAATGGAACTAACATATTTCCAAAGCACCCCAGAAGCTGCAAAGAATGATCAATATTACTCATTTGATACAACCACCTGTGAGACAAGAAAGGCAAACGCCTTCATATTGACACAGTCAAGGCCACACTGCTAAAAAATGATAGGGTCCAGCATTCAGGCCAATCCTCCTTGGTCTGCAGTGATATTCCCATGCCACACTGCCTCAAAACATAACAAAATTTATTTACACACCCCCATGGCAAACTGACAAACCCTGGCATCCGATCTATTGTATCTGTAGGAAGCAGAGCCTTGAGTGGAGAAGAAATGGTGATTCACAACCGTTGGCCTCACGGTGATTTCACAAAGGACTTACTAGTTCTGTAACAGTTACTTTTCAGGTGTTAAGTAAAGTTTAATCTGCATCTAGTAGATATACTAGTAGAAGAGTATAAAACAGGGTTTGGAGGTAACATCTAAAGCAAATTTCTCATTGTTTTGAGTTTTTCTTAGTAAATTTGAGATGTACATTATTGGCAAGAGTGGTGAGTCTTATAAGGGTAAATGAGAGGCAACTGGAAATCTATTTTTCAAACACAGAACTTTATATAAATGCTTAATTAAATTATGTCCCAAACTTTGGGTGTTCTCTTTCACTCCTTTTTTGAAAGAATGATTCCATGTAAAGGCTCATGGTGGGCAGCCCGGGTGGCTCAGCGGTTTAGCGCCGCCTGCAGCCTGGGATGTGATCCTGGAGACCTGGGATCAAGTCCCACGTTGGGCTCCCTGCATGGAGCCTGCTTCTCCCTCTGCCAGTGTCTCTGCCTCTATGTCTCTCATGCATAAATAAATAAAATCTTTAAAAAAAAAGGCTCATGGTACTCTACAATCATAAGCAATATATTAACATGGGGGACATCATTTTTTCATGAGACTTAGGAAAAATATGATACAGTATCAGTTTAGGGTTGGGGTAATCTCAGGATTGAAAAGTCTTAAGATTGTCTTGAGATTATTGAGTGACTCTCACACCTGGATGGGCATCAAAATCCTAAAGAACAGCTTATACTCAGTTGGGTGTTAGAACCACTAATCAATCAGCCCCCAGAGACAACCTGGTAAGTATCCAGTAGCCTGTTAAATCCATGCTTCTCTCTCCCCCAGAAAAGCTTAAAAATAAATGCTAAAGAAGGGTAGTTTTTAAAATAGCTACCCTCTCTTGGCCACCTGGGGGGCTTTCATGGGTTGGAGAATTGCAAACTGCACACAGTTCTGATTATTCTAACAGCTGTAGCTGTTCAAAGAAAAGTATCCAGCAACATGGATTTCAAGGACTACATTTTGAGAACTTCAAAATTTTGTCTAACTCCTCATGCCTGTGATTGTTTCCAAACCCAGTGCACTCAATCCAATTTCACAAATCTTCACTTAACATTTATTATGTACAAGGCATTGATGCCCTACTCATTGGATTTAGAGTAAAACATGACAGCTCAGCCATAAGCAAACAAATAGGCCTAGATAAACACATACACACATCACAGCAAATGCAGTACAAACAAACCTGTTGCAAATCATTAGAAAGGACCTGTGAGGTCAGCAGTGATTACCATGGCAACAATAGCCAATGGCATTCTGTCATTTCCAGCTCCTAGTGCTATAATTTGAGATCTGAGTTGGGGGCAGCCCCAGTGGCCCAGTGGTTTAGCACCACCTTCAGTCCAGGGTGTGATCCTGGAGACCCGGAATCAAGTCCCACATCAGGCTCCCTGCATGGAGAGACATGAGAGAGACAGAGAGAGAGAGAGAGAGAGAGAGGCAGAGACACAGGCAGAGGGAGAAGCAGGCTCCATGCAGGGAGCCCGATGTGGGACTCGATCCCAGGTCTCCAGGATCAGGCCCTGGGCTGCAGGCGGCGCTAAACCGCTGTGCCACCAGGGCTGCCCAGGAATGCATTTTTTATTAAAGGTTGTTCCCCCATCCTGTTACAAAACAGACACCACAAGTTCAGAAGTCTTACTTGCTAATTTGCTGGGTTTTGAACAAATAATCATCAGAAACTGTTTAGCCTTTTAAAAACCAGCTGGTCACTCAAATGGGATGGTTTCTGGTACAACAGACCAAGTTTCAACCTCACTTGTTCCATTTAGGACCAACACTCATTTGATGCTGTGATCTATTCTTACAGTAAACTATCAGCCTGTGAAAAGGTCTGAACATATGTAATCTCCTGCAAACCCAGCTAAAATGAGTACTATCTGAATTTAATGCAAATAAATTAAAATACAAATATATTTCCTTTGAATGCAATAGTATCTTATAGTTGGAACTAAGAGTGTTTAGCAAAATATGTCTGGGGTCATGCTGAACAAAAGTCAGTTTATAATTTAACTGAATTTGATAACATGGTATTCAACCTGAAGGGAGAGTGTCTTAGAATTGGAAAGCATCTTACAGATAACTTAGTATATCTTCATAAAAGCCAAATTACTAAAAACAAAACACCCAAAACAAAATTTAAAAATTACATGGAGAATGACCCCATTTCATTCATCTGTGTAAATAAATATGTAAGTACCAAAAAGAATAAACTACCTAGCAATAAAATTAACCAAAGAAGTGGAAGACCTATACTATGAAAACTGTAAGACACTGACAAAAGAATTTGAAGATGACAGGAAAAAATGGAAACATATACTATATTTGTGGATTGGAAGAATGTCATTAAAATGTCCAAACTACCCAAAGTAATCTACAGATTCAGTGCAATCTTTATTAAAATACCAATAGCATTTTCCAAAGAAATAGAATAATCCTAAAAATTGTATATGGTTCCTTACAAACAGCCAAAACAACCTTAGGGAGAAGAACAAAGCTGGAGGTATCACAATCTCAGATTTGAAGATATACTATAAAGGTATAGTAATCAAAACATTCTGGTACTGGCACAAAAACAGACACAAAGACCAATGGAAGTTGATGAAGAGCTAGGTCAGTTAATATGATCAAGTAATTCATGGTAAAGGGGGCAAGAATATACGATAGGGAAAGGGAAGGCTTTTTAAAAAATGGTATTGGAAAAAATAGACAGCTACAAGCAAAATAGTGAAACTGCACCACTTTCTTATAACACACACAACAATAAACTCAAAATGGATTAAAGACCTGAATATGAGACCTGAAACTATAAAACTTTTTTTTTTTTTTTAAGATTTATTTATGATAGACATAGAGAGAGAGAGAGAGAGAGAGAGGCAGAGACACAGGAGGAGGGAGAAGCAGGCTCCATGCCCGGAGCCCAACGTGGGACTCGATCCCGGGACTCCTGGATCGCGCCCCGGGCCAAAGGCAGGCGCCAAACCGCTAAGCCACCCAGGGATCCCCTAAAACTTCTAAAAGAAAACACAGGCAGTAATGTCTTGGACATCAGCCTTAGCAGCATATTTGTGGATAGGTCTCCTTAAGCAAGGGAAACAAAATCAGAAATAAGTTATTGTGACTATACTAAAACAATAAGCTTTTTCACAGTGAAGGAAACAAAAAGGCAACCTATCGAATGGAAGAAGAAATTTGCAAATGATACAGCCAATAAGGATTTAATATCCAAAATATAGAAAGAACTTCCACAAATCAGTACCAAATAACAACAAAAAAAAAATTAAAAAATAGGCAGAGGACCTGAATAGATATTTTTTTTCAAAGAAGACATGCAATTGGCCAACAGGCACATGAAAAGAATCTCAGCATCATTAATCATTAGGGAAATGCAAATCAAAACCGTAATGAGATATCAGCTCACACTAGTTAAAAATGGCTAATATCAAAAAGACAAGAAATAACAAGGGTTGGCAAGGTTGTGGGAAAAAAAGGGAACCCTCATGCACTATTGGTAGAAATGTAAATTGTGCAGCCACTAGGGAAAATAATATGGAGGTTCCTAAAAAGATTAAAAATATAAATATCATATGATCCAGTAATTCCACCACTGGGTACTTATCCAAAGAAAACAAAAACACTAATTTAAAAAGATATATACAACCATATGTTTATTGCACTATTTTTAACAGCCGAGCTATAGAAGCAACCCAAATGTCCATGAATAAATGGTAACAATAATCTGGTGTACACACACAACAGAATATTACTTGGCCAAAAAAATGAAATCTTGCCATTCATGACAACATAGATGGACCCAGAGGGTATATGCTAGGTGAAACAAGTTAGAGAAAGACAACTATCATCTGATTCCACTTACATGTGGAATTAAAAAAAAAAATGAATAAACAGACTCTTAAGTACAGACAACTGGTGGTCACCAGAGGGGAGGAAAGTGGGGGGATAGACAAAAAAGATGAAGGGGATTAAGAGGTATAAACTTCTAGTTATAAAATAAGTTAGTTATAGAGATGAAAAGTACAGCATAGGGAATATAATCAATAAAATGGTAATAATGTATGGTGACAGATGATGACTATAATTATTATGGTGACCACTGAGTAATGTTTAGAACTGCTGAATATATTGTATACCTGAAATATAATACTGCACATTAATTATACTTCAATTCAAAATTCAAAATAAAATATGTGTATATACTATACATATATACAGATACACTCAGACACACATACATGTATAAAATACTATAAGAATGTATACTGAAGTTTTAACATCTATCTTCAAACAGTAGGATTATAAATAATTGTTTTGTTCTGACATATTTTCTTATTTTTTTTTCTCTTTTCGAGGAATTGAGTTAATCATTACCCTCTGTTTTAGGCACATTATTATCACTGTTCTTGTGAGATTATCTGTTGATTTACTGTCTCCCTTTTAACTTCCACTTCTCCCCCTCATTCTTCATATAATAACCATAAACCATTCTGACAAATTTAACACATCTCTTTTGCATGTGCTCTTACAAAATTATTATTACTTTGTGGGCATGTATTTTAAATTGGGGAAATGGTTCTATACTGTGGTCTCATTTTTCTTTTTTTTTTTAAGATTTTATTTATTTATTCATGAGAGACAGACAGAGAGAGAGAGAGAGGCAGAGACACAGGCATAGGGAGAAGCAGGCTCCACGCAGGGAGCCCAACGTGAGCCTCGATCCCAGGTTTCCAGGATCACGCCCTGGGCTGAAGGTGGCGCTAAACCACTGAGCCACCTGGGCGTCCCTGGTCTCATTTTTCTTAACTTTCACTTGGCACTATGCCCTTAGCCCTTAAAATCCATCCATGTTAGTAACTGTTCATCTAATCAACTGCCTCTAACATCTAACTCCTTTATGTTTACTCACTAAATCTGAAGTAACCACTTTCCTAGCAAAGGACACCCAGTATACCTCCAACTCCCTCTTATACAACCACAATAATCTTTCAGGAATACCCTCCATCCTACTATGGTGTGTTTTATATATATACACATATGTATGAATATGTGTGTGTATATACACAAAACAAAGGTATTTTCATACATCTCCACGAGTGTAACTGTTGGGTCATGGAGGTTTGGGTAGGCTGAGTTCAAACAAGTGGTGCCAAACGGCTCTCCAAAAATGGTAGCATCAGTCTATGCTCCTATTAGCAATGTATGAATGTCCCCACAGCCCCAGAAACATTTGGTGTGAGCTCTCTAAAATCTTATACACATCATTATTGACTTAATTTGCATTTCTCTCCTTACTGGTGACTTGGACTATCTTTTCCAATGCTTGATGGCATTTGAGTTACCTCTTCTTAAACTGCCCCTTCAAATCCTTTGCTCAAATTTTCTATAAACAACATGTATTGCTTTAAAAATAATCTCCCATCCCCAGTAAAATCAGTTGAGCAAGACAGATAAGTGAGGCATGAAGAAAAACCCACACATGAGAACAGATGGCAGTTAATCCATCTTCTGAAAATGGCAGTGACTCTAGAGTTAACAGTGAACTTGAGTATTGCACAGTAACAACAGCAAGGACAGCAACAGCTAATAATATATATGAGATATAACTGCTATGGTCCCTGGCTCATAGGTGTTCATTAAATACAACCTCCCTCCCTTATTTTCTTAGATTATCACAACAAATCTGTAAGAAAGGAAAACAGTCTGTTTATTACTTTTATGCCCCTTTAATAGATAGCAAATCTGCTTGAAGGGATGCCCTGACTCATCTGATTGAGAAAGGCATGACCAAGGCAGGTGCTTCCATTTCTTCCCTTCATTTCTACTAGGAGCGTAAGCTTAGAAGCAGACAACTTCAATTTATATCCCAACTCCTCAACTTGTTAACTGTGTGATATCAGGCAAGTAAAGCCACCTCTCTGAAATTCAGTTGCCCTACCATCAGATGGACTAATAATGATGGCATTTTCCTCATGGGATTGTACTGAGGATTAAATGATTTTCTATAAGCCACGCAGAATAGTACCTAGCACCTAGTAAGTGCTCAGTGAAGTGTCAGCTACTGTTATTATAATTCAGCTTATCCTTGGGGACATGGAGATTGTACTAAATTGACACTACAGTCTTCAATGAATGCCCTCCAATTACATGGTTTTTATCATTCATTTTGAAAGGTCAAAGGTCACAAAATTGCATTATGAACACTATCCTAAATATTGTATTTCATTCTCAACATTTTTCTTAATACATTTTCCCAGTTTAGTTTAAATATGTGTTTATACATATATATACACATACACACATATACACATACATACATATACACACATATTTACGTGCACGTGCATATCTTGAGGAGTTAAACATCCTTTCCTGAAATTTTCTTGGGTGCTTTTTCCCCCAGGTCTTTATATATCCAGCAATATAGCTGAGAATTTCACTGATTAGATATAACTGTTGGAAAACAGGCCTCCATACAAAGTAGGCTAGCACTTTTTTTTTTCCTTATACCAATATTCTTATTCATATTTTTATCCACAGAATAAGAAAGGATGTCAACTAAAGAAATAAAATAACTAGTGGTAACCATGGCCTGTATATAAGTATCCTCATTCTTCTCAGCTTTAAAAAATAAAATGGAAGTGGCAGGCAGAGGAATCAAGTCAAGCAGGTATAACAAATGCTAGGGTTAATTGGAGGAGCAACAACAAAATGAGGGCTGTCTGGAATCTTAAGTGGTCAGAACTCACTGAACTACAAAAAAATCAATGCATGGTATAAAGAACTAGAAACCCTAGTGTTTAAGTCCTGGTTCTATTACAACTAGCCAAGATCTCCTGGTTAGCCATGCTGCTTCAGTAGGCTTCATTCTTTACTCTAAGATGAAGCATGGGACAAAATGCCCTCTCTCCCCACATTTCATTTCAACCCTACATTTAGAACCTTATAGTTTATTACTACAACTAGATTTTTTAAAAAATTTCCTACATGGGGATCCCTGAGTGGCACAGCAGTTTGGCGCCTGCCTTTGGCCCAGGGCGCAACCCTGGAGATCCGGGATCGAATCCCACGTCGGGCTCCCGGTGCATGGAGCCTGCTTCTCCCTCTGCCTATGTCTCTACCTCTCTCTCTCCTCTCTGTGTGTGTGTGACTATCATAAATAAATAAAAAATTTTAAAAAAATTTCCTACATGTTTCTGTGGATATTACCTATCCCAGCAATTATATTAGTGATACAATGTTCATCTCTCTGTATTTCAAACACATGAGAATCCAGCTGCCACATCTAATTAGATGATGGGGAGTCAACCTGTTGAAAGTAACCAAGTGCTCCTTCCAAGGACATCATTTATTTTTTAAAAGATCTTATCTATTTTATTTGAGGGGGAAGGGCGGGGAAGCAGCAGAGGGAGAGAATCTCAAGCAGACTCCCCACTGATTGTGGAGCCCAACGCTGGGCTCAATCTCATAACCCTGAGATCATGACCTGAGCTGAAACCAAGGGTCAGACGCTTAACCAGCTGAGCCACCCATGTGCCTCAGAATATCATGTTGACTATGCTTTTCCCAGACATGGCTCCCCTGCAAATATAGGCTCAAAGATGTGGAGCTATTTCTTTTTCCATGGGGATCTTCTCCTTTTTTTCTCCCAAAGTGGACCTGAAAAGGGTAAAACACCCAGAGAACTCAAGAATTGCCCATCACAAATATTCTGTGAGATTTGCTGAAAAGTGTCCAGTATACTAAGCCATATTCTGAAGTCAACAAATGAGACCCTGAAAACTGCCTCGAGATCAGGGAGAAATGAGTATATATATCTCACCAAACAATACAGTGCCACTTCAACAGATAACTGCTAGGGATATCAGTCAAGGAAAATAAACAAGAAAAAATAAACATTCACTTATCAGTGATTTAGCCCCATTTGGCTCTGCTCAAAGGCAGGGGGTAGGGTTAGATGGAGAGAATATCATTTTGAATGTTTATATGACAAAAAATTTAACATCTATTTTGTGAGGTTGAGGGGGGAAGACTTTACTCATTACTTTGTTTTTAATATTATCTAAAATTTTATGATAGAAAATAAATATGAATAACAGAGTCATCACCATATGCCCCCTCATGTTACAAATGACCACCAAGTATTCTAAAAATGAGGGAAGGGATGAATCTTCTGAGAATTGACCTGTAAAGCCAGTTCTTCTATAATACTTGTTTTGAAAACACAAATTTGTTTCAATGCATGTGACATAATAAGGAACAATTTGAGCATAATGAAAGTTTTCTGTTTTTACAAGCAATTTCATCCTAAAGAAACATTGACTGTGGCAAACCACTTATAGCCACACTAAAGTGTATGCACACATGCGCATACCTGATACTTACCAGCTACCTAGTTTATGTGTTATGAACCACCTGTCCACATCTGATGATACAATATTCAGAGTTTTGAACAGCCCTTCATACAACATTTCACAATAACTCACAAGCTGCAACCTTTCCAATGCCCACTTCCACAAGGAAACTTAAAAACTAAAAGTAAGTGATTTTATATTTTCTCATTTTGGGGGGGTACTTAACCATCATTTTTTCCTCTTACACCACTCCTCCTATGACCCAGATCCTTGTTTCGCTATAGCCTTTAATAGCAGATGCCAGAATCTTTTACTTTTTGTTCCCCTCTCTCCCATTCCCCAGTGGAAAAAGAGTAGTTTTCTTTAGCAAAGGAAAAAACGCACAACTGCATTGCTGTTAATGTGGACAAAGTACATAAACTCTCACAGCAGACAAAGTCTCAAAGCCCTCAGGGCTTATCCTTGTTTTCCAACAGAGTGAATATGTCAATACAGACCTGTCGACTATCTTCCGCCAGAACTAAATGATGCCCTAATCTCCTTTATGGAGAACTATACTGGAGAGAATGAGAAGAGGGTAGGGTAGCAAAGGCAGTTTTGACTGTATTTACTGATGGGAGCCTGGGGGCATAGCTGAAACCTAGTATAAGTCTATGGCTATGAAAGAGATACATTTTCTTAGACTTAATGTGAGCTATGGAGGAAAAACCAGATTGTGTGTGCATGACTAATGTGTATGCGCACGTGTTCACTATACTTGGGAATATATATACGTATCCCTTGCCCTGCTTTAGGGCAACTTACAAAATGCATATTATATAATCTGATAAAAATACACACAAGATAATAAAAATGAAAGCAAAGGAGCAGGTATGTATATATGTATTCATATATATATATGTGTGTGTGTGTGTGTGTGTGTGTGTGTGTGTGTGTGTGTAAGTTATAATTCAAACCCTGATTAAACAGTCTTAATAATCTTGGCTACATAAAAATGAGAAAAGAGGGTTCAAAAGAGGAGAAAGAGAGATTTGGTTGAGGATAAATCGACACTGAAGCCAGAGTCCTGGGTTCAAATATCAGTTCTACCACTTTTCCTGGGCAAGTACTCTAAACCTTTTAAATTTCAATTCTTATCAGTAAAGTAGAATACTCCCCACCTAAAAGTGTTATTTTCATAAGGGATAATAAATTCTGTCTTCAATCTCTGGATTTATACTGTGTTCAGAAATTCAGATTGGTTGAGTATCCCAGAGTTTCAGATAGTCTCAGTTGTCTGGGACACTATAGATCTGAAGGACAGGATAAGAGCACAAATCCATGATCCCCAGAGCCAAGGGGCAGTGGGTCAGAGCCAAGCTGGCTCAAAGGAGTGACAGAATTGACAAGCCTCAGGAGAACTGTGGCCTCATCTCAAATTACTCCAGATTGGTGAACCCTTAGGACAGTGGTTCTCAAAATGTCCGTGGACCAGCAGCATTTGTATCATCTGGGAATTTATCAGATATCCAAATTTTGGGATCCTACTTCCTACTTATTGAATCAGAAACTCTAGGGGTAGGGGCACAACTGGATTTTAACAAACCCTCCAGAATATTCTCATCTCCAGAAGATGCACACTAAAGTTTAAGAACCACAGCCTTATGAGACAGAGTTTTTGTTTCAGTAGCTTTAGGAGTTTGTATTTGTTTCAAGTCAGGATTTTGAAAAGGTCTCATTTAGTAGAAGAATCCAAGTATCCCTCAAGGCCCTGTTCTATAACTTAGCAATGAACTCACATTACCCTCTGGCTATGTGAGAGCATGATGCTAGTCACCCAGCAATGCTGACCACTTCCTCAGGCCATTAGAGGTATGGCCCAATCCTAATTGAATCAGAAATATCACAACATGCTGATCAAATGGTACTGGAGAATTTGTGGACAGAATGCAATGGAGGATGTAATCCTCTTAGAAAGAAAGGAGTGTAGAAAAAGAACCTATTGGAGAAAGTAAATAGGGTCCACAGTGGAAGGACTGCCATGGAAATACTTGCTTTCACAAGCCCAGCACAAACTACTTATTTCTACTTGTCATCCTGTCTGCTCAGTGTCTGAAGTTGCATGCTCAAACAGGGCAAGTTGCTATACCTGGGGACTACCTTCCATTTCTCCCCTCTTTACATTCAAATCAACTCCAGAATCACCAGAGTTTGATTTTATGGAGCTCTTAAAACATCTAGACCCTTTGATTCTGTTCCTTTTTTATTTCTCTGATTGCTCATCTAATTGCATTTTCACCAAACTTCTGAGGGACTGGGGGAAGGGGAGAGAAAAAAAAGACGACAAATAGGTTTGATGAAAAAAGGGTTGCACTTATAATGGAAGCTAAAAGGGGATCTGTGACTAATTAGTAGATTTCATTTATCCTGTAGACTACTATAAGGGTTCTGTCTCCACTTCCCTATCCTCAAAGGAAAATCTATGATAGCTACAAACTGCAACTCCTAAGCATTCTATGATATACTAATGTTGCACCAAAACTAAAATCAGTCAGATTTGTAGGCAGGAGGCTGCACCTTATGCAAGGTGTTAAGAAGATGCTACACATCATAATAGTTGACTTAAAATGAAATTACTAAACAGAATAAAAACACACTGAACAAGATCTATGGCACAGACTTGCTTAATCATTATTTATGCATGCAATGACAGGCAGCCTAATTTTTCCTACCATAACCTTTATGAATTTTATTTTTTATTATTGTTTTAAAGACTTTATTTATTCATGACACACGGAGAGAGAGAGGCAGAGACACAGGCAGAGGGAGAAGCAGGCTGATGCGGGACTCGATCCCGGGACTCCAGAATCACGCCCTGGGCCAAAGGCAGGTGCTAAACCACTGAGCCACCCAGGGATCCCCTACTTTATGAATTTTAGAAGTTAAATAATTCTTACAATTACAAAGGAATACTCATGTTATACAGAAAACTAAGCAAATGGATATACACTGTGGCTAATAATGGTGCATATAGTTTCCAAGGAACATTTTTGGTTATGATATTTGTCTTATTCCCTTCAGAAAGAGAGTCAGCTTATCACTCTAAACTTTCCCAGAAATACATGGTACTTAAATTTTGATGGAGATATTCCATAAAAGAAATCAGAAGTCATGGAATGTAATTAGAATGAACCTTGGAAATCACTCGATTCAGCCCTTCATTTTATGGGCAAGGAAATGGAGACCTAAGGAATTCAGTATTTGCCCAAGATCACATGGCTAGTCATCTCCAGACTCTACAGCCCTCTGTTCTTTTCACTGTAGCATTCTGCCTTTGAGCTTCAAGTACAGCCAACCAGAGATGATGACTCTGAGGTCACTTGCAAGACCAAGTGCACCCATAATATAGAAAGGTCATCTTCAGAGACAAAGTCTCCATAAGAGATTAGCCCTTACAATGTTCAAGAAAAATCCAAAGATATAGGGCTATTTTAGACCACTTTCTCTAAACCTAGATTTCACTCCACTTAAAAAAGAAAGCATTCACTTCACCCATATCACTCTCTTGAGTTGCTGTAGCTTAAAGGCTATGGCTGTACAATGACAGGGTTTAGGCAGTGGACTTTCAGGGCTGAAAGGTCTCAAAAACAAAGGATGTGTCACCTGCTTCCTTCTACATATCCTGGCACATCAGAAGTAATCACTCTTTCCCATGTGGTAAGAGTTGATGTCCAGGTTTTGCTTGCAGTTAAATCTCTTTCATCATTTGACTCCACCAAAAGGCTGGGGAATAGAAGCTCCATATAAGAGTTTTGCCACTATACACTTTTCCCTAAGGCTGTGTGACTGAAATCTAATCAGTACAGGTATTCATACTATGTATACCTCCTCCTGGTGGTCACCCACAGACTTGCCTCTAGCACTCTTAGGACAAGTCATTTTGTCTTTCAGGGACTTATGCTAGCCTTGTAAGAAAGCTGTAAGTAGAGGGATGCCTGGGTGGCACAGTCAGTTAAATGTCCCACTCTCGGTTTTGGCTCAGGTCGTGGTCTTGGGGTTGTGAGATGGAGCCCGATGCTGGGCTCCATGCTCAGCGTGAGGTGTGCTTAAGATTCTCTCTCCCTCTCCTGCTGCCCCTCCTGCTCATGCTCTCTTACTCTTTGAAATAAATCCTAAAAGAAAAAACTGGAAGTAGGAAACTCCCCAATAAGTAGAAAAAATAAGAATCCTAAGATTACAAAAAGATTTTAAGATTCTCAGACTCAAAAAAAAAAAAAAAAAAAAAAAGATGAGACTGAAGTATCTGGAAGCATTTATCTGTAAATATTCCATATGGAAGAGACTCTCTAATAGTCTATTTTTCCAAGTGCTTTGCTATTCAAAACTTTTCAGGGTCTCCTTCATACTTATAGAATGAAAAATAAGGTTCTTAGACTATAGGGCAAGTTTTCATTTGTTTTACAATCTGTTCAACACTATTTAAATAAGATTAATTACTCTCTTAAAATCCATGCTGTATTAGTTACCTATTACTGTGAAACAACTTAGCCTGAAATTCAGTGGCTTAAAACAGCAATAAACATAGCACACAGTTTCTGAGGATAAGGAACCTGAGAGCAGCTGAACTGGATAATTCTAGCTCAGGGCCTCCCATGGGGTTACAGTCACGATGTCGTCCAGAGCTGCAATCATCTGAAGCTTGGCTGGGACTAGATGATCTGCTGCCAAGATGGCCTTCACACGGTCTTGCCACATGGACCTCCCCAAAGAGATGCTTGTCTTTTAGGACATGACAGCTGTTTCCCCTCATAATGAGAGATTTCAGGAAAGCCAGTTGCAAGCTACAATGTCTGTTTTAACCTAGTTTCACAATCAAACATCATCATTTCTGCAGTATCTGTTGTTTACACAGGCTAGCCCTATCCACCTATCCTACACAAAAGTATCTATAAGAGTACTTGGGCATCACGGAAGACTACTGGAGGCTGACTACTGTACATACTATACTAGTCCACCTCACTAACCTAGCATATGCAGTTCTCTCCAAATGTTTTTCCCCCTTCCTTCTGTTCATCTTAATGTGGGTTAGTAAAAAAGCACACAATCTAGAATTGATCAAACTGGTTCAATTTCAAAGACCAGAATCTGACTTTGAACACATTTCTCTGGCCTCAGTTCCCATATCTGTAACACAAATACTATAATCCCTGTTGCAAAAAGTAACTGTGAATACTAAATGAAATCCAGTATAGAAAAGTACTTTGTAGATGGCAAATATGTAAAATCATTTCTCAATCAATCCCACCCTTTTACAAGGCCTGCCTGTACATCATTGTTTTTTTAAAAACTTCACCTCTCCACTGAAGTTCCAGCCTCTTCTGGGTACTGACAGCACTATGCATACATAACCTACACAGTCTTCTCACATTCTGAATTTACTGTATTTATTTAAATGAAATTCACCCATACTGGGTTATAAATCCCATGACACTGTCTACAAAATAGTTAGTAAATGTTTGGTTAATTGAACTGCCATACACTCAGAAGGTCCTTTAACCATCAACCACCGTCCAAAGAGACAGGGGAAGGCTTTCTGTATATACTGTCCATGGGGCACACAAGCTACAACAGAGAGAAAGATTGATTTTAGTTCCAGATGTCCAGAGCATCTTGAGGCATGGTAAAGAAAATAATTTGGCACTTCTGAACATCTTTGCATATTAAAAGCTGAGGTCCTAGGATAAGGGATGGCCTTTGAAGAATGCATACTTAGCCAGCTTATCTCTCCTCTTGTATAGGAAAGTCAAGGGAGATTTGGGGTAGGAGTATTACAAGTCAAATTTTGAAGGTGTATTGCCATACCAGTTTCCTGTTCCTTGGCTATTCAATCTACCAGTAATCTAAGTACTGTTGCAAAGAGATTTTTCAGATAGATTAAAGTTACTCATCAGCTGACCTAAGACAGGGAGGTGATCTGCATGGGCCCAATGGATTACCTGAACCCTGAAAAGCAGAGAAGTCAGAGAAATGCATGGAAAAAGGCAAGAAAAAAAATGACACAGAAGGGGAATTTGGAGAGATTGAAAATGTGAAGACTTAAATCGTCATTGCTGGCTTTGAAATATTAAGGAAGGGAGCCACAAGCTAAGGAATGTGGTGTCCTCTAGAAGCTGAAAACAACTTCCAGCTAGTAGCCAACAAGGAAGTGGGGATCTCAGTCCTACACAAAATCAAGAAACTATTATGTCAACTACCTGGTAAGCTCAAAGTGGACCTTGATTTCAACCTTGTGAAACTTGAAGCTGACAAATCAGCCAAGTCAACCTGGACTTGTTTTTGAGCTGCTAAATGTATAAGGATTTGTTATGGCAGCAATCGAAAAACAATGCACAAAGAGTAAGAGTAATATTCTGTTCTGGGTTTCTGAGAATTTTTCTCTACCCATCTGCATTCTGAGCCAAGACCACATAGATGGAAGAAACCATGATACCAGAGGTCAGTTTGCAAGGATCTGAGAGCAAATAGCAAGCCAAAGATATAGAAAGGAGAGAACATGACTTATTTAAGGGACTGTAAGCATAGTGAAACCTGTTAGTGAAAAACTCCTTTTACTAACCTCCATTGAACCACCTCCTGAATTCATATATACTCTCAATTCCCCTGAAAGACATGCTCTGACACTTGTGCCAAGCCGAATATTCCCGGCCTGGTGGCTTCTCTCCAAGCAAGGGCACCTAATACTTCCCTCAGTTAAGGGATATATCACCAAGAGTCACTCATGTTTCTTTCCAACCTATGTATGGCAGTTGTGCTTGGTTTAACAATCATATAATTTAATTAAATATTACATAAGGCAGATAAATAGGAGTATGTACCAAAAGAGTTATTTTTTCCATGAAAACTAGGTTGAATCTTTTGGAAAAACTAAAAAAGACTAGCAAAAAAAAAAAAAAAAAAAAAAAAACACAAAACACAACCCTGACAAATTAAGTGTGAGATAGCCATAAACGACTGGAAAATATATCATAACAACCAGAAGATTCTGTTCTTGTATTCATTCTACCTGAAAGAAACCCAACTGGAATTCATAAGTAACATGTTACAGGTATGGTTACACAAGAAAAACAATGAAGGACCCTGACAAGTAGAAACACATTCAAGGCAAAGGCCTTGGCCCTGCATCAAAAGATTAGCAAACAAATGTCCAGTTATATGGTTTAAGTTAAAATAAGAAATTTAAGATGTATCATTTTTTGACTTCCAATTTTAACCAATATTTTTTATTAAAAAATCATGTCTCAGATCAGAAGTCTTCTACCATAATTTAAGAGGACTAAATCCAAGACTGTAAGTGGGCAAGTATCTACAGATGAGGCTAGAGAGGTTGGAACTGCAAATCCAATGAGTTCTGCATATATACTAGAGTATGTAGGTTCATGTGAAGACTATAAAGGAGCCATTGATGTGATAAGATTCCTGTTTGAGACAGATCATGTTGAAAACATGGAGGATGCTGTGGAGAAAGTCAAAACTAGAGGTTGTTGAACTAAAACCAGTGAAGAAATCATAAGGTGTCATCTAAGGCTATGACAGTGAGGGGAATGTAATTTGCAGTCAGTGCCTAAAGCGGGTAAGCCAGTGGTGGAGTGGTATGACACTGAGAACTCTCAATGCACTCTTCTGGAGAAAAATGTAGTAGTATGTTTCAAAAATCCTCAAAACTGGGATGCCTAGAGGTTCAGTGGTTGAGCGTCTGCTTTTGGCTCAGGCTGTGATTCCAGGGTCCTGAGATCCAGTCCTGCGCATCAGGCTCCCTACAGGAAGCTGCTTCTCCCTCTGCTTGTGTCTCTGCCTCTCATGAATAAATAAAATCTTTTTTTAAAAAAATTCTTAAAACTGTAGTTATCTTTGACCACACTATCCCATTTTAGGCACTGTCCATAATAAAAGAACTAGAAAATTTCACAAGAATTTCTACACACACAGCTAGATGATTAAAAAAAAAAAAGGTGGTATACACATGGATGTAGACACACACACACACACACACACACACACACACACACACACACTGGAATATTACTCAGCTATTAAAAAAAGGATGAGATCTTAGCATTTCTAACAACATGGATGGACCTAAAGGATAATAATTGAAATAAGGCTGAAAAAGACAAATGTCACATGATTTCACTTTTATGTAGAATCTAAAAAGTAAAAGAAAGAAACAAAAAGCAGAACCAGACCTATTAATACAGAGAATATACTGATGGTTGCCAGAGGGCAGAGTGGGTAGGAGGATGGGAAAAATGGATGAAAGGGAGTGTGAGACACAGGCTTCCAGTTACGGAATGAATAAGTCACAGGAATGAAAGGTACAGCACAGGGAATATAGTCAATGGTATTAATAACAGTGTTCTATGTAGACAAATGTTAGCTATACTTGTGGTGAGCACAGCATAATGCATCACTATGTTGTATACCCAAAACTAACATAACATTGTATAACAACACACAAAAAATAACACGTATGACTCATTTCATTGCCCCTTTTGTATAAAAGAAAAAACTGGAAAATAATTCGGAATGTTCAAAAATAGGGCACAGATAAATTATCTAAATAATGGATACTTATGTGCATGGGACAATAAGGAAATGTTCTTAATTTATGGGGCACCTGGGTGGCTCAGTTGATCAGGCATCTGACTCAATCTCAGCTCAGGTCTTGATCTCAGGATTGTAGGTTCAATTCCCCCTTAAAAAAATATGGTTCATCTAAATAATGGATACTTCACTTATGTGCATGTGGCGATGAGGAAATGTTCTTAATTTACGTAATAAAAACTATGTGATCTCAACTTTGAAAATCAAAAGTTATACATACAAGTAGGTATATCTTGATATAAACACACAGAACTTGAAAGTCTTCACAGTGATCATGGTTATGATTAGTAACAATGATCTGTATGATGTGGGGTTATAGGTTTTTTGGTTTTTTTTACTGTGCTCAATTGAATTTTCTAGATTTTCTTTAATATATTACATCTATAACCAGAAAAGTTTTGGACAAAATTATTTTCAGGTTTCAGATTTGATGCAATGGATAGTGGAATCTAAGTCTTCATGCTTAAAGTTTTAAAGAGTACTCTTTTGGAGGTACTGAAAAATCCTAACTGTTCACCATTTTACTGATTTAGATCATATATCCCATTGTTAAGTATTTAAGCTAAAGAATTCTCATTTTTTCCAACCTATCCTCACAAACCAGCCCTCCTCTGTGCTAGATTTACTTGGCCTTTCTCAGATTAAATCAAACTGACACCAGAAGGCTGAGGTAAGAAATCTAAAACAAACACTCCTACATTTGGCATTCCACTCTAGTTATTTACAAAGTCATGGATGAGTTCACTGCAACATCCATATACAGTAATGGATATAATAAGGTTTATCTCCCTTTAACTAATGGATCTAGTCATAAAAAGGAACAGTAAACCACATTTCTGTCTCTCTGGATAATTACTTGCCAAACTACAAGTGAATTCCATATCGAAGTCTAACATTCAGATAGTAATAGAACAATAGATAATAGTAAATATAATAGATAACAAAATATAATAGATTTTATTTTTTTAAAGAGTTTATTTATTTATTCATGAGAGACACACAGAGAGAGACAGAGACAATGGCAGAGGGAGAAGCAGGCTCCATGCAGGGAGCCCGATGTGGGACTCAATCCTAGGACTCCAGGATCATGCCCTGGGCCACTTAACTGCTGAGCCACCCAGGCATCCCAATATAATATATTTTAAAGAGAATTTCTCAGTGCCACTATGCACACATATGATTACTAGAAAGAAAGGCAAAGTGACCAAAACCTAGAGATGAAACGGTAACTCCATTTTATAATAAAAAATATAGTAAGTTTATAAGGCAGTTTATAATTTAAAAAGTGGTTTCACATACATTAGTTCAATTTGCTCTTATGGCGAAGATATTATCATTTTACATGTGAAAAATCAGATTTTATTATTAATTTTTAATTTTATCCTTTCATATGCCACAGTGTTATTTTTCTAACTCCTTCAAAAATGATAGGTTGAGGGGTCAGAGGTTACAAACATGCACAAAATCTGCAACTGAAAATCAACTCATGGAAAATCAAAGGCTTGGTAAAAGTGCCCAGACTGGGTTATTATCAACAACTCCTTTGTGACTGTACTTACAGCACAGAACTACAATAAAAACGTTTGGGGGGCAGTCCCGGGGGCGCAGCAGTTTAGCGCCGCCTGCAGCCCAGAGTGTGATCCTGGAGACCTGGGATCAAGTCCCACATCGGGCTCCCAGTGTGGAGCCTGCTTCTCCCTCTGCCTGTATCTCTGCCTTTCTCTGTGTGTCTCTCATGAGTAAATAAATAAAATCTTAAAAAAAAAAAAAAGTTTTGGAATCGCCAGAGGAAGAACATTAAGATGTTAAAAAAAAAAAAAAGTTATATTTTCATTACCAGAAGCCTAAACATCCATAGAGTAGGGTACCCCCCCCAAATGACTATCAGCAGATTTTTCAGTACAAACTTTGCAAGCCTGATGGAAACAGCATGATATATTCAAAGTGGTAAGAAAAGAAAAAAACTTCCAACGAAGAATACTATATTCAGCAAAGTCCATCACTCAGAATTAAAGAAGAGATAGAGTTTGCCAACCAAGCAAAAGCTAAACTTCATCACTACTAAACTAGCTTTACAGAAATGTTACAGGGACTTAAGCTGAAAAGAAAGTGTCCTAATTATAACAAGAACACATATGAAAAAATAAATCTCACTGTAAGAGTAAATATATAATAAAGGTAGTGAATTACTTATAAGCTAGTATGAAGGTTGAAAGACAGAATTGCTTAAATTAATTATAATGATAATTAAAGGATACACAAGATAAAAAGATATAAAATGTAACATCAAAAACATAAAATAGGGGGGATCCCTGGGTGGCGCAGCGGTTTGGCGCCTGCCTTTGGCCCAGGGCGCGATCCTGGAGACCCGGGATCGAATCCCACATCAGGCTCCCGGTGCATGGAGCCTGCTTCTCCCTCCGCCTGTGTCTCTGCCTCTCTCTCTGTGACTATCATAAAAAAAAAAAAAAAAAAAAAAAAACATAAAATAGGGGATCCCTGGGTGGCTCAGCGGTTTGGCGCCTGCCTTTGGCCCAGGGTGCAATCCTGGAGTCCCAGGATCGAGTCCCACATCGGGCTCCCTGCATGGAGCTTGCTTCTCCCTCTGCCTGTGTCTCTGCCTCTCTCTCTCTGTGTCTATCATGAACAAATAAATAAATCTTTAAAACAAACAAAAACAAAAAACAAAAAACATAAAATAGGGGTACCTGGGTGGTTCAGTTGGTTAAGGGTCTGCCTTTGACTCAGATCATGATCCCAGGGTCCTAGGATCAAGCCCCATGTTGGTCTCCCTGCTCAGCAGGGAGCCTGCTTCTCCCTCTCTCTCAAATAAAAATATTTTAAAAATAAAAAACAAAAACATACAACATCATGTTAGGGGTAAAAGGGGGGACAACAGAATAGCTAGAAAACAATTAGCAAAATAGCAATAAGCACACAAACCTATCAATAATTATTTTAAATAAAAAAGACTAAATTCTCCAATCAAAAGACATAAAGTAGCTGAATGGATTAAAAAAAAATCCAAGATCCTACATGCTGCCTACAAGAGACACAACGCACTTCAGATATGAGAAGACACACAGACTGAAAGTGAAGGGATGGAAAAAGATATTCCATGCAAATGGAAATGAAAAGAAAGCTGGGTAGCTACACTTACATCAGACAAAATAGACTTTAAACAAAGACTGTAGGGTGCCTGGGTGGCTCAGTCAGTTAAGCATCTGCCTTCAGCTCAGTTCATGATCTCAGGGTCCTGGGCTGGGACTGAGCCCTACACTGGGCTCCCCACTTAGTGGGGAGTCTGCTCCCCTGTCTGCCTCTCCCCTCACCCACTCCACCTCTCCGCTCATGCTTGTTCTCTCTCAAATAAGTAAAATCCTTAAAAAACAAAACAAAAAAACAAAGACTAATAAAAGACAAAGAAAGGTGTTACATAATGATAAAAGGGTCAATCCAGCGAGGAGATAGAACATTTGTAATTATTTATGCACCCAATATAAGAGCACCTAATATATAAAAGAAATATTTAGCAGAATTAAAGTGAGAAATAGCCAATAATATAATAGGGGATTTTAATACCTCACATCAACAGATAGATTATCTAGACAGAGTATCAATAAACATTGACCTTAAACAACAATGTTAGAGATTTAAGAGATATTTACAAGAACATTTCATCCCAAAGCAAGAGAATATACATTGTTCTCAAGTGCACTTGGAACATTTTCCAAGATTGACCATATATCAGTCCATAAAACAAGTCTTAATGAATTTAAGGGGATAAAAATCATATCAAGCATCTTTTACAGTCACAATGACATGAAACTAGAAATTAACTACATGACAAAAACTGGGAATAAGTGAATTAAACAATATGATAATGAACCAATGGGTCAAACAAGAAATCAAAAGACAAATCAAATAATGCTTTGAGAAAAACAAAAATGGAAATGCAACCTAACAAAATTAATGGGATGCAACACAAGTAGTTCTAAGAGGAAAGTTCACGATGATTAAGTGCTTACTTCAAAAACAAGGTAAGTCTCAAGTAAACTATCTAATTTCACACCTCAAGGAAGTAGGGGGAAAAAGGAAGCCCAAAGTTAGGAGACAGGAAAAGATAATTGGAGCAGAAATAAATGAAATAGAGAGTAAAAAGACAATAGAAAAGGTCACTGAAACTAAGCTGGTTCTTTGAAAAGATAAAATTGACAAACTCTTAGCTAGATCTACCAAGAAAAAAGAGAGGGCTCAACTAAAAATCAGAAATGAAAAAGGAAATATTACAATTGATATACAAAGGATCACAAGAAACTACTATGAATAATTACATGCCAACAAATGAATCTAGAATTACATAAATTCCTGGAAACATAGTATCTACCAAGACTGACTCATGATACAATAGAAAATCTGAACAGACTGACTGCTAGCAAGAAGACTATATGAGTAATCAAAAACCTCCAGGGATCCCTGGGTGGCTCAGCAGTTTAGCACCTGCCTTCCGGCCAGGGCGTGATCCTGGAGACCCGGGATCCAGTCCCACATCAGACTCCCTGCATGGAGCCTGCTTCTCCCTCTGCCTGTGTCTCTGCCTCTTTCTCTCTCTCTCTCTCTCTCTCTCTCTGCCTATCTCTCTCTCTCGAATAAATAAATAAAATCTTTTTAAAAAAAAAAAGTCCAAAACTGCACAGCTTCATTGGTGAATTCTACCTAACACTCAAAGAATTAATACCAATCTTTCTCAAGCTCTTCCAAAAAACAGAAGAGGGATAACTTGTACAATTTACAGGGCCAGCATTACCCTGATACCAGAACTAAAGATATCACAAAAAAAGAATTACAGATCAATATGCCTGATAAACACAGATGCAAAAATCTCTGCATTCTTATAATGTCCACATTACTCAAAGCAATATACAGGTTAAATGCAATCAATGCCTATCAAACTTCCAATGCTATTTGTCACAGAAATGGAACAAATAACAAGGCTAAAACTTGTATGAAACCACAAAAAGATCCTGAATAGCCAAAGCAATCTTGAGAAAGAAGAACAAAGCTGAAGCCATCCCTCTCTCTGACTTCAAACTATATTACAAAGCTATCGTATGATTAAAACAGTATGATTTTGACAATAAAACAGACACATAGATCAACAGAACCAAACAGAAAGCCCAGAAATAAACTCATGCATGTATGGCTAATTAATTTGTGACAAAGGAGCCCAAAATATACAATGCAGAAAGAACAGTCTCTTCAATAAATGGAGTTGGAAAAATTGGACAGCTACATGCATGTGGGGAACCAGCTGCAGAGCTTATCTGAGAACTGAATCCCGTAGTCCTCAGCACACTGGGGATATGTAAGGTCAGCACAGACACTTGACCACGTTATTCTCCAGATACAGCTCCTCTGCTCCCCCTCCTAGAGATTAATAGACTATTCTCTTACCCTTTGAAGTAAGCATATGTTTCTCCACTTCCCAAAGTTAATCACTGCCATAGCCAATCTACTAGCTCTCTTAATAAAAGCTGAAGGAAAGAAAGCTGGGGGGGGGGGGGTGTCCAAGTTTGAGTCTCAGTTCCCCTGCCCCCAGATTAAAAATCAGTGAGACTCCAAATCTTTCTTCATATCGTCACCTATGACTATGCTGTCTCCATGGTAAGTGGCACCCGAACAGGGACCAGAAGTTAGTAATCGTGAGTACTGTAGCAGCAATACTCTGTAACTTGGGTCTCAACAAGGCAGAGGATTGTGTTGTATGTTTCAGGCAGGGTAACAATGGAGCAGAATTTGTCTAGTCTAACATATTATGTTCCCCTTCTAAAATGTTTGCTTAAACAAGCTGGAACACATGCATTATCCACTAAACATTTATTTGCAGGAACTGTCCACTATATAACACCCTATTGCCCTTGGTTTCCAAAAGAAGGTATACTAGATGTAGAAACATGGAACCGGATAGAGAAAACTTTACAGAAACAATACAGACAGGTTTGAATGTGCCAATTCCAGTCTTTTCTGCCTGGGCTTTGCTTAAAACAGTGCTGAAACCAAAAAAAAATAAAATAAAATAAAAAAAAAAAAAAAAACAAACAGTGCTGAAACCATTGAGAGAGAAAAGAAAAGGAAAGCAAAGCATGAATATGTGGCGCCTCCACCCTCTGCTCCTGTGGAGGTAGTGCCGCGCCATTCCCTTTACCTCCCTGTAACACTTTTTTTTTTTTTTGGATAAAAAGGAGAAAATTTTTCTTACCAAACCTGTCCCCTCCCTTGAGGGTCAGACTCCATGGCAGTGAGCCATTGCCACTTCACACTGAATCCTTTCTGACCCGGGAAGATTTGTTAATTTTTTCCATTGAAGAGGTTCCAAATGGCCAGGGTGGACATTAATAGGGTACATAACTCATTTGATTTAAAGACTGTACAGGCCCTAAGGAATAGTGTAAGAGAGAACAGTGTACAGGCCCCTTAAACTCAAACCTATATTGGAGGCCATGGCTCATATGTGGCTCCCTCCTTTGGCCTGGCATTAAATAGATATATGTTTACAATGGAAATCTGCTTTTGGAGACTTGGCTCAGGAACAGGCTCATATTAAGGAGCACGTTAATATCCCTGTTACTTTTGACATACTTGTTGGGACTGGAAATTTTCAAACTCTCTAAAATCAATTGACATACGCTCCCCAAACCTATGAGCAAATTTCCCTGACTGCCCAAAGAGTTTGGTGAACCCTCCCGTAATCCGGGAAACCCGTAAAGTCATTTACAAAATGCTTACAAGGGCCTTCGGAAAATTATGCCGACTTCATTAATTGCCTTACCACAGTGGTTTAGAGGCAGGTCATCCACGTGCAGGCTGCGGATGTTCCAGTCAAGCAGCTGGCCTATGAAAACACTAATTCTGACTGCCAAAGAGTCATTGCCCCTATAAGAGATAATCATTGTCCCTATAAGAGATAATCTATTTCAGATTATTTGAGAGTGAGCCAAAATGTGGGTACCCATGAACATCAACAAACAGTTTTTGTAGCAGCTTTAAAAAAGGCCCTTAAACCACAAAAAAGCAGGGAATTGTTTTAAGTGTGGAAAGCCAGGCCACATACAAAGGAATGCCATTCTGGCACATTTAAAAATAATATGAATGATCCTACCTCAACACCCAGCTTATGCCCTTGGTGCCAAAAGGGCAATCATTAGTTTAATCAATGTCACTCTAAATTCCATAAGAATGATTCTCCTCTCCCTTCTACACCATCAGGAAACTCCCAATGGGGCCATCCTCACCCCGACAAACAATGCAAGGGCACTCTACCCAATGATGGTGAGCAATGGACTACCTCATGTCTCAGCACTGCCAAAATGGGGAGTGCTAGATTAGACATACCTTATAAATATGATTCCATACTTACCCCTTCTATCTATCTATCTGAACTCAAGTCATACAAACAGGAATTTATGGACCCATTCCTAAGAGAACCAGTCTCACTGTAGGCAAAAGTCGAATGACAATGAAAGGTGTTCAAGTTTTTCCTGGGGTCATAGGTGAGGATAATAGGGTGAGCTTAGACTTATGATCACATCTAATGGACACATAACATTCACCGCTGGTTAATCAATTGCCCAATTATTGCTCCACCCTTATATCTCAAGATTGTAACAAGATAAGGAACAACTAAGAGGATTTGGCAGTACAGGTACTCATCATGAACAATGGGCAAAAGAGGTTACAGAGGAACAGCCTATGCTTTCCCTGATCATTAAATGGTAAATGCGTTAATGGATATCTTGATATGGGCACTGATGTAACTGTTCTAGTCCGTCATGAATGGCCAACATTTTGACCTTTAAAACAGATCTCCACATCCCTTGCAGGACTGGGAACCCCTGGATGGTTAAGTCAAAGCTCTAGCATTCTCACTTAGAAAGACCCTAAGGGGGCCTCAGGAAAAGTCATTCCCTATGTGGCCTCTATTATATTATGAAGCATGTGAAGGGTACCATTGCCTCTAAACCTAAGGGTATTCAGATAATAGAACGAATGGGCTATAAAGAACGACAAGGATTAGGAAGATATGGGCAAAAAAATCAAAGAACCCATCACCCCCTCCTCACAGATTGGAAGACATGGGTCAGGTTATGAGCAAAATTTTTAACTGTGGCCAATGCTGAAGAATTCCCAGGCCATGCCATCTTTCTAACATGGCTTACAGATACTCCCATATGGATGGAGCAGTGGCCTATAACTAGGGAAAAGTTACATCATTTACAGGAACTTGTTAAGCAACAATTGGAGGCAGGACATATTGAGCCTTCTCATAGTCCTTGGAATACCCATGTCTTTGTACTTCCTAAAAATTCTGGAAAATGGCATTTAAGAATTAAGAGCAGTTAACAAAGTCATGCAATCTATGAGAGCTTTATAGCCCAGACTCCTGTTGCCTTCCACAATAACTCTTGATTGGCCTTTAATAATCGATTACAAGATTACAATCGATTACAATCGATTTACATACAAGATTGCTTTTTTACTATTTCACTGGCTACTCAAGATAACGAAAAATTTGCTTTCTCTGTCCCTTCCATCAATAATATTGAACCAATGCAGAGATGGTCCTTCCACAGGGCATGGCTAATAGTTCTATTATACGTCAATATTATGTGGCTCTTTCTTTTTACAATATTTTACACCAATATTATGTGGCTCTTTCTTTTTATTTTTCCCCAAAGCCTCTATTATCCACTATATGAATGATACACCACTGGCCTCAGCCACACAATCAGAACTTGACACTCTTTCTTAAGTACAAGCAATGTCTAATTGAATGGAATTTACAAGTAGCCCCTGAAAAAATTCAACAGACCCCTCCTTTCCAATATTTGGGCTACCTTATGGATAAATCTACCATTAGGGCACAAAAGGTTTCTATCAGAAAAACAAACTCCCAAACTTTAAATGACTTTCAAAAACTGCTGGGAGACATCAATTGGATTCACCCTTTATTAGGCATCCCTACCATGTCCTATCACATTTGTTCAACTCTCTACAAGGTGACCCTGCCCTAATTCTTGTCACCTGAGCCCCCAAACCGAAGAGGAACTGGAAACTATAGAGCTAGCCATTAACTGCTTGCAAGCTCACCAAGTTAATCCACAATTTCCTGTAAAATTACAAACTATTTGGTCAGATATATCCCCCACTGGGGTGCTCATACAGTTTATACCTGACCCAGTCATCCTAGAATGGATCCATTTATCATGAGGAATCTTGATCCCTAACCCCGTATCTGACTCTAGTTTGCAAAACAATTACCAAGGGGTGTTCTACATGTGTACAATTATTAGGAAAAGAGCCTGATCAAATACTGTTACCTTTTACCCAAGAACAACAAAAGGCACTCTGGCATTCTTCTGTGGAATGGCAGATTGCCCTTGTTAACTATTTGGAGAAGTTACTAATGACTCACATTCCAATAAGCTATTACAATTCATTGCCTCCACCTCCTTTGCTCTTCCCACTGTTATTCAAAATTCACTGATCCCTAATGCTCAAACTGTTTTTATAGATGGATCCAGTCAGTAATGGCAAAGCTGCATATTGGACTTCTGATGACTCCTAGGCAGAAATCACTTGCTATACCTCTGCTCAATGAGCTGAAGTTTTCCTGTTATTCTAGCTTTACAAGCTTTCCCTCAACCTCTCAATATTGTTTGACTCCCATTACACTGTAGGGGTAGTCCGTCTTATTGAAACTGCAACAAGCACATACCCCCTGAGGACCTTAGCTTCCTGTTCTGAACTTTACAACAACTTATTCTCTCTTGCTATCATGCCCTTTATATAACTCACATTCCAAACTCCCAGGACCCCTGGCCCTGGGCAATGCTGTTGCCAATTCATTAGTATGTTCCATATTTCACCAAACACAGGCTTCTCATGCTCTTTTTTAACCAGTCTTCACATAGCCTTTGCAAATTATTCCCTAATCTCTTGCTCGACAGATTGTACACTCCTGTCCATCCTGTCAACAATTATCTTTCCAGGTGATCAATTTGGGAGTTAACCCTCACAGCCTTGCTCCCAATAAATTTTGGCAAATGGATGTGACTCATGTAAAACAATCTGGCCACTTGTCTTACATTCATGTGTCCATAGACACCTTTTCTCATATGGTCTGGGCTATTCCGCTCTCAGGGGAAGCTGTAACCCAGTACACCAACATTGCCTTGAGGCTTTAATAGTCATGGGACTTTCAAAAACCATTAAAACTGACAACAGTTCAGCCTCTACTAGTAAAGCTTTCACTCAATTTCGCTCTACATGGGGAATCACCCAAATCTTTGGTATACCCTATAATCCACAAGGCCAAGCTATCATGGAACACATGAATGCCACTCTTAAAACATAATTGAAAAAATAAAAAGAAGGAATAGGAGACAGTTATCCCCCACTACACCTTTCCCTTATTACCTTCAATTTTTTATCTTTTGCGGATGATGGCTACTCTGAGGTAGAACACCATCAGGGTGTCAACGACACCACACCACAAAGAGACCCTGGTTAGAAGGGAGACACCCAGAAATGGGCCAATGGAAAGGACCTGATCCCTTTATAACATGGGGAAGAGGTTATTTCTGTGTAAAAGAGGATAATAAAACTTGCATTTGGGTTCCAGGTCACTGGGTGAAAGCTTACCATGGACACAGAGGAGGTAATGCAAGGGATGAAGAGACTATGCCTCAACAGAAAGGGGCAAAGCGTGGCCTGTGTGCTGTTATTTCAGACCCAACAGGCTCTGATGATGACTTGGGGCAAGTGAAGATGACGACAGATGAAGCCCAGAGAAAGCTCCGTGTATTAGGCCAACCATAAAATCCTGCTAATGTATTTCTCATGATGGTAGCCATCATCAGTAGTACAATAGGGGTCGCTGAGGGTATTCAATATTGGGCCCATATCCCTCAGCCCGGGCTGATCTGCCACCTACTGTTAATCTCAATGATACTATGTGGTTGCTTCCCCCTCTCTTATCTCTACTAGCTCTCTTAATAAAAGCTGGAGAAAACAAAGCCTCAGGGTCCGAGTCTGAGTCCCAGTCCCCCTGTCCCCCAGATTAAAATTCAGTGAGACTCCATGTCTTTCTTCATACCATCGCCTCCAACTATCCTGGCTCCATGGCACATGCAAAAAGAACAAAACTGAGTCACTTGCTTAAACCATACACAAAAATTAACTCAAAAGAGATTAAAGACTTTAACATAAGGCCTGAAACTAAAACTCCTAAAAGCTAACATAGGCAGTAAGGTCCCTGAAACCAGTCTTGGTGATGATTTTTTGGACCAAAAGCCAAAGCAACAAAAACAAAAACAATCAAGTGAGACTACATCAAACTAAGAAGATTCTGTACAACAAACGAGATCATCAATAAAATGAAGGCCAACCCGAGTTGGAGAAACTAAGTGCAAATCATATCTGATTAGGAGTTAATATCTAAAATACATGAAAAACTACAACTCAATAACCAAAAACCAAATACTCCAATTAAAAATGGGCAGAAGATAGGAATGGACATTTTTCAAAGACATATAGAAGCCACAGGTATATGAAAAGATGCTTACCATCAGTAATTATCAGAGAAATGCAAATCAAAAGCACAATGAGGTATCACCTACCATCTGTCAAAATGGGTATTTTATTTTTATTTATTTTTTCTTTTTTTTCAAAATGGGTATTTTATTTTATTTTTTAATTTTTATTTATTTGTGATAGTCACACAGAAAGAGAGAGAGAGAGAGGCAGAGACACAGGCAGAGGGAGAAGCAGGCTCCATGCACCGGGAGCCCGACGTGGGATTCGATCCCGGGTCTCCAGGATCGCGCCCTGGGCCAAAGGCAGGCGCCAAACCACTGCACCACCCAGGGATCCCTCAAAATGGGTATTTTAAAGACAAGAAGGGGCATCTGGCTAGCTCAGTCAGTGGAGTATGTGACTCTTGATCTCAGAGTTGTGAGTTCTTTTTTAAAAGATCTGTACAGATCTTTTGGGTGTACAGATTTCTTACATAAATCTTTTAAAAAAGACAAGAAATGACAAATGTTTTGGGTGTACAGATTTCTTACATAAATCTTTTTAAAAAGACAAGAAATGACAAATGCTAGAAAAGATGTGGAGAAAAGGGAGCCCTTGTGAACCGTTAAGAATATAAATTGGTATAACCACTATGGAAAATAGTATAGAGGCTTCCTCAAAAATTAAAAATAAAACTACCATGTGATCCAGCTATTCTGCATCTGAGTATTCATCCAAATGAAAACACTAACTTGAAAACACATATGTACCCCCATATTCACTGTAGCATTATTTGCATTACTATCTAGGCACTATAGCCAAGATATGGAAGGAACCTATCAATGGATGAATGAAGAAAGAAACTGCTGTATATATAAAATAAATAATGGAATATTATGCAACCATAAAAAGAAAGAAATCTTGCCATTTGTGACAACATGGATGGATATTACAGGCATTATGCTAGGTGAAGTAAGAAGATAAATACCATATGGTCTCTTAGAAGTGTGGTCTAAAAAAACAAGCAAAGAAAAAATCAAGCTTATAAATACAGAGAACAGATTGGTGGTTGTAGGAGTTAAGGGGTGGGGGATGGGAGAAATGGGTGAACTGGTTGGGTTTCTAGTTTAAATAAACTGAATTTAAAAATGTTAAATAAATTAGATTTTTTTTTTTTAATTTTTATTATAGACACACACACACACACACACACAGAGGCAGAGACATAGGTAGAGGGAGAAGCAGGCTCCATGGACCGGGAGCCTGACATGGGATTCGATCAAGGGTCTCTAGGATCATGCCCTGGGCCAAAGGCAGGCACCAAACCGCTGCGCCACCCAGGAATCCCATAAATTAGATTTTTAAAAAATGATATTTTCATCATCAGAACCCTAACCATGAGAACCCTACTACTACTTTTGCTTTTTGCCTACTTCTTAAATCTCAAGTACACTTGGAATAGAATAACCACCACAAAACATTAAGGATTTTCTTTGAATAAAAGATGTTTAAATTGACTCTTGAAATCCAACCACCACTGATGCAGCACTATTAACTTTGAGTGATGGCAAAAAAAAAAAAAAAAAAAAAAAAAAAAACAACTTTGAGTGATGGCTTTTCTAAACACACTGCATTCTGGAGACAGATCAAAGGTTTTATCTTGCTCCCACAATGACCCATGTCATGGCTTCTACATAACTTCAACAGCATTGTTTGCAATCGCCAATTTAACCAAGTTTCAGTTATTGTTGTTTTTTAAATCTCCCTCCTATCCTTTGGTATACATAACATTCCTAACATGCTAGAGGTGTAGAAGGGTGGCTGAAAGAGTAGAAAAGGAGAAAAATACCTGCAGTACAAACACAAACAACCAGCATCTTCCTCACTGAGACACCCAGATATATCTTTTCTCTTGGGGCCAACTACTCAGGTTGAATTTTTCCCTGGTTTCTTGGATGTTATATGTGCAAACCTCCATTCTCATCACTAGTCATTCACTCATGGTACTTTGCTGGGAATTATACCAAATTATTAAGATATACTTGGTCTTCTGGAAACTGAGAAATATAATCCACAGAAAACTTACGGAGACTGAATTAAATAAGAGAACAGTCACAAACCTTCAGAATTTGCATTGGTCTTATCACCTGTTTTGACATATGTTATAGAGAAGGCACAGTATATGGTGGTGGGTAAGGTAGAGCTATCAGAATTGTGTGTTTAGATGAGGTGAGGCTATTCAGGTACAATCCAAAAAGTTAAAGACTGTGCTGGTTCATTAGGAGAGACATCCTAAGAGTCTCCCTCATCTCCTAGTTGCACTGAAAGAGACTACCCACTGTATCCTCAAAAGTGAACGTAATAAAGCACTGCTTCATGAGTTCCAGGAAGATACTGTGGGAGAGATTAAAAACACCACACCTCCATTCTTTGGGATAATCTCAGTCTTCTTCTCCAGTGGAGCTTATAGTTTCATGGCCAAGATGGCAAACATAAACACTGCAGGTGAATGGAAAAAAAATGTTTCCAGGGGAACAAAACAGCAGCTGGATGTTAGATTTGCAACAATTATTAAGTGTTCTATGGAGAATCTTTGTTTTACATAATAAATTAAAAGCTAATACAAGTAAATCAAACCAGCTTTCTACAGAGGCTGAAAGACATGCACCTGCACAGTGGCTGGAACCACCATCTATCTGTCCTTCATCACACACACCCACACATCCCATAAACTTCTTCTAGTCCATTATCTGAAATGTGTACCATTAAAGAGTTACACCCTTGCATCTGCTATAAAAAGACAAATTCCTTTCTGAGCAGCAATATTTCAGGCAATCAGCTCTACCTTCTTCATTAATCAGACAGTTAGAAGCTAGTATATCTAGAAAGGACCTAGGGGAATGATGGGAAAAGCAGAATTGTTCACGTTATCAATATTTATTTATTTATTTTTATTTTATTTTTTTACATTATCAATGTTTATTGAGAGTCTACTACTGAAGACCATAGTAGCAAGTGGGGATACAGTGATGAATTAATTCACTCCTTCAACTCAAACTCCCTCCCTCAGTCATTCCTTCACTCATTCAACAGATGTACCAGGAACTGGGATATAATATAAATTCTGCCCTCAGAGGGACATAATCCAATGAAAGAAATATTTATGTCTACAAAGCAAGAATACATTTAAAAAAACAAAACAAGTGCTATGGAAGCTAGATTGGAAAGATTAGTATTAGATTAGGGAATCAAATATGGATTCATGAAAAAAGGCATTTAACCTGAATGTATAGAATGGCTAGCATAGGAATATGCTAAATGGGCAAGATGGCTGAGGAAAAGTCATAAAACTGCTAACCTACCACTGAAAGGGGCCTGCCAGCAGGAGGCAGCAGAACTCTAAATGCCAGACGCTCAGGAGAATGAAAGTAGGGAAAGTGAATGATGAGGTGTACAGAAGGGAAGGGGGGAATTCCAGAGGAAAATAGCATGTCCTGCCTTACCAATGTGCCTGTGGCCAGGCCTGTATATATTTGTGTCTCAGGCCTTATACTTCTGAAAGTACAATTCTTTAGATCTTGGAGATTCTCTAGCCAAAGCCCTCATTTTACACAAAACAGAAGAGCTTGATAAATTCCCAAAGTCACAGAGCTAGTAGATGGTTGTTCTGAGATTATAACCAAGTTGCCCTGAAATGAATGTAATGGTCTTTCCATTTGTACCAAAGCTTATCAACTGGCTAGAAGCATCTTTTATGTGTATATATGTACACACTATAGTGGGGGGACAAAAAGACTGATGTCTCAGGAGAAATATGAGTTATGAAGGTTAAGAAACACAGACTTGCACATTTGCACATCCTGAGAGAAGTTTCCTTTGGAAATAGGATTGAACTAGAAACTTAAGCTACAATTTTGCCATCTATGAATGGTCTATGAATAAGCTTCTAAAATCTTAGCTACCAAGATATCTGCTTCACACATCAACTCCCCTGTTATTACTATTGTTATAAATGAAAATGACAGGTTTACAGATGACCAAAGATTGACTTCTCAGCAGGATAAAATGGAACCAGCAGAAAAGAAGTCTCAATCATCTACCAATTGAGTTTTCAAAGAATTGAAAGCATCTCTATTCCTAGCCAGATTTCCAATGCAGAAAGATACTCTGTCCTAACAGCAAATATGAGTTGATGGGAGGGACATAAAAATGTTTTAAAGCAAGTTGCACTGGGTCTTTTTATATATCTATTCTGGGAAACTTCTCTCTCCATCAGAATTAAGTTTCCTCCACCCAGTAAGTCATATTCATTTCCCATAATTCCAGACCACTCAGAATAATGTTAAGCAGGTATGATGTTAACAAATCACAGAATTAAGGAATGTTGGCAAGTATCTAAGACATCTGATCTGTTTTTAAATAAGATGCAACTAGCCCAGAGAAATAAAGTGAGTTGGCCAAGATCACACACAATAAAGATGGAGAACCAGTCTCAAAAGCAGATCTTGTGCCTTCACACTTTTCTTGTCCATCTACGGCCTGAGGACAAGCTTACCTGGGGAGTATAGTACACTAAGAGTCTGTTTGTTTGTTTATTACGCTAAGGGTTTAGGCTTTAATCAGGGATGGTCCCAGCTTCCTACCTCAAGTGGGACTTTTTTCTAATATTTCCAATATTTACCTACAAACACATTAAAAGATTATGTTTTTCTTCCAAAGCCATGAATATGACAGAGTAACTTTTTTTAGTTATGCCTAAATGAACGTAAGATACTTACACAACTGTGTTATTTTCTTCTATGTAATTTCCCCTTTCACTTTTAAGTATCTGATCACTTTATGAGTAAACGTATGATAAGTACAGCTTCCATGACTACTTTTGATTTAGATGATATGGACATGTTCTACAAGAGAGAATGATAAAGAGGATGACTGCTTGATAAAAAATGATATTGCTACTAACATTATCTTGATATTATTATCAAGACTACACTTTGAATTAGGAAAGCTTTTAAATATTTACTAATAAGTGAAAAAAATCAAGTTACAATACTGAATATAATCTATGATGACACCTTGTAAAATCATGTTTTAAAAAAGTTAAAAAAGTTAAAAATTAAAATAACAGCTATTGTGTTACAGTTTAGAATTGTGAGCAAATGCTATTTATAAACTAACAGTGAACTATTCAATATTTTGATACATTTTACATCATAAAACTAAATTATAAATTAAAATTCAATAAAAGAAAAACTTTTATATATCACTTGGGTAAGAGACTAGAGGATGCCATCAGCCACAGTTAGAAATAAAGGAGAGCTTTCACAGCACTCTAGGTATGCCAACTAATCAATAAGGAAGAATGTTCTAGATATTTGACTTTTCATGGCTGATTCCCTGTCAACTTGGATCTGAAGTGGATTTGTGTGGCTTAGTTTTTATATATTTTTATATATTTATAAATTTAAGGCTGAAACGGTGGACTGTATCTTCCTGATTATCTTTCCCTAACATTTAGCAGTTTCAGAAGAGTGCCTTAGTTTAGTATCAGAGGAAAAAGATGCAAGCTTCCTCCCAAGATATGTCTTGCACTTTAAAACTCCAAATACTGTAACATCACCATGCTTTATAGACCCAGTATTTTATTAGACAGAGGCAGGATAACTGAAATTTAGCAAGAAAGGTATCAAAAAATGAGTTTTCAGAGACACTCAAAACAAGCATCATATATTCATTTTCTTATGCAACCATGACATTATTTTTTACTAAGTTTATTAATTCCAGTATAGTTAGTGTTATATTAGTTTCAGGTGTACAATATAGAGATTCAACAATTCTATACATTATTTAGTCCTCATCAAAGTATGCTCCTTTTAATCCCCACCTCCACCCACCCCTCTGGTAACCAGTAGTTTGTTCTTTGTAGTTAAGAGTCTGTTTTTTGGTCTGCCTTTCTCTTTTTTCCCCCCCTTTGTCCATTTGTTTTATTTCTTAAATTCCATATGAGTGAAATCATGGTATTTGTCTTTTTCTGATGTATTTCACTTAGTATTATACTCTCTAGCTCCATCCAGGTCATTGAAAATGGCAAGATGTTCTTTTTATGACTGAATGACTCCATTATACACACACACACACAATCAATGGACACTTGGGCTGCTTCCATAGTTTGGATATTATATATACTACTGCAATAAACATAGAGGTGCATGTATCCCTTTGAATTAGTGCTTTTATATTTTGGGGGTAAATACCCAGTAGTGTCATTGCTGGATCATATGGTAGTTCTATTTTTAACTTTTTGAGAACCCTCCATACTATTTTTCACAGTGGCTGCCCCAGTTTGTACTACCACAGTGCCCAAGGGTTCCTTTTTCTCCACAGCCTTATCAATACCTGCTGTTTCTTGTTACTGATTTTAGCCATTCTGACAGGTATGAGGCAATACCTCATTGTGGTTTCAATTTGCCTTTCCCTGGTGAGTGATAACAGCCTCTTTTCATGTGCCTGTTTGCCACGTGGATGTCTTCTTTGGAGAAATGTCTGTTCATATCTCCCGCCTTTTTAAAAAAGTAATCCCTACACCCAATGTGGGGCTAGAACTCATGATCCCAAGATCAAGAGTCACATGTTCCTCTGACTGAGCCAGCCAGATGCCCCAGTCAGTGCATTTTTTAATTGGATTATTTGGTTTGGGGGTGTTGAGTTTTATTAGCTCTCTCTATATTTTGGATACTAACCCTTTATTGAATATGTAATTTTGAATATGTCATTTTCCCCCATTCCTAAATTGCCTTTTAGTTTTGTTGTTTCCTTTGCTGTGCAGAAGCTTTTTATTTTGATGTAGTCACAGTTTATTTTTGCTTTTGTTTCCTTCCTATGCCCCAAGAGACATATCTAGAAAAATGTTGCTATAGCCAAGGTCAGAGAAATTACTGCCTGTGCTCTATTCTACAATTTTTATGGTTTTAGGTCCCAATTTTAGAACTTTAATCCATTTTGAGGTTTTGTTTGTGTGTATGGTATAAGTGATCCAGTTTCATTGTTGCATGTAGCTAACCTGTTTTCTCAATACCATTTGTTAAAGAGACAGTCTTTTACCATTAGTCTTTCTTTATCAAAGATTAGTTGACCATATAGCTGTGGCTTTATTTATGAGTTTTCTATTCTATTCCATTGATCTATGTGTCTATTTTTGTGCCAGTACTATACTGCTTTGATTACTATAGCTTTATAATAAAACCTAAAGTCTGGAATTGTGATACGTACAGTTTTATTCTTTTTCAAGATTGCTTTGGCTATTCGAGGTCTTTTATAGTTCCATAGTAATTTTAGGATTGTTTGCTCTAGTTCTGTGAAAGATGCTGTTATAATTTTGATAGAGATTGCATTAAATCTGTAGATTACTTTGGGTAGTGTAGACATTTTAACAATATTTGTTCTTCCCACTCATGAACATGGAATCTCTTTCCATTTCTTTGATCAATGTTTTAAAGATACTAGAGTACAAGTCTTTCACCTCCTTTGGTTAGGTTTATTTCTAGGTGTCTTATTTTTGGTGCAATTGTAAATTAGATTATTTTCTTAATTTCTCTTTCTGGTGCTTCATTATTAGTGTATAGAAATGCAAAAAGATTTCTGTACATTGATTTTATATCCTACGAGTTTACTGATTAACTAGTTCTAGTAGTTTTTTGGTGGAGTCTTTCAGATTTTATATATATACACATATACACACATACACACACACACACACACACACATATATATAGTATCACATCAACTGAAAATAGTGAAACCTTTACTTCTTCATTACCAATCTGGATGCCTTGTATTTTTGTTGTTGTTGTTGTCTGATGGCTGTGGCTAAGACTTCCAGTACTATGTTGAATAAAAGTGGTGAGATGGACCTACGTGTCTTGTTCCTAACTTTAGGGGAAAAACACTCAATTCTTCCCCATTAAGGATGATGTTCGCCGTAGGTTTTTCATCTAAGGCCCTTATTATGTTGAGATATGCTTCCTCTAAACCTACTTTGTTGCAGGTTTATCATGAATGGATCTTGTACTTTGTCAAATGCTTTGTTTGTATCTATTGAAATAAACATATGGTTCTTACTGTTTCTCTTGTTTATGTGATGTATCACTTTGACTTGTGAATACTGAACCACTCTTGCATCCTGGGAATAAATCCCACTTGATTGTGATGGATACCTTTTTAATGTATTGTTGATTTGTTTTACAAGTATTGAGGATTTCTGCATCTATGTTCATCAGAGATACTGGCATGTAGTTCTTTTTTTGTGATGTTTTTATCTTTGGTGCCAAGGTAATGCTGAACTCAGAATAAATCTGGGAAGTTTCCTTCCTCTTCTATATTTTGAAATAGTTTGAGAAGAGCAGGTATTAGCTCTTTAAAAGTTTGGTAGAATTTACCTGTGAAGCCATCTGGCCTTGGATTTTTGTTTGTTAGAGTTTTTTGTTACTCATTCAATTTCATTGCTGGTAATTGGTCTGTTCAAATCTTCTGTCTCTTCCTGCTTCAGTTTTGGTTATGTTTCTAGGAATTTCTCCATTTCTTCCAGGTTGTCCAATTTGTTGGCATGTAACTTTTCATAATACTCTCTTAAAAATGTTTGTATTTGTCATGTTGGTTATTTCTTCTTTCGTTTGTGATTTGGAGGGTTTTTTTCTTTTTTCTTTTTTTCTTTTTTTTTTTTTTTTTTTAGTGAGTCTGGCTAGAGGATCATCAATTTTATCTTTTCAAAGAACCAGAGCCAATTAAAAAACAAAACAAAACAAAACAAAACAAAAGAACCAGATCCTGGTTTCATTGCTCTATGATGTTTTTTAGAGGTCTCTCAAATCAGAGAATCAACTTTTTTTTTTTTTTTTTTTTTTAAGATTTTATTTATTTGAGATACAGCATAGCACGGGGAATGGCAGAGGGAGAAGCAGGCTCCCTGTTGAGGAGGGAGCCCGATGCAGGGCTTGATCCCAGGACCTTAGGATCATGACCTGAGCCAAAGGCAGACACTTAACTGACTGAGCCACCCAGGCACCTTGAGAATCAACTCTTTATCAGAGTTTTTAGAAAAAAATTAGGTAGGTATAGAAAAAATGACAAGAGTATGCTCTTTCAGATATTAGCCAAGCTTTGTATTGAGATTTTGGGGTCTATAACCAGAAGGTCATATATAAAATTCTCAATATTAATCAGTATTTATTTTCATGAAATTCCTTAATGAGATAAACAAGATAAATCCTATTAATACCAAAAAAAAAAAATCCTATTAATACCTTAAATTTGTATATTTTATAAAACTTTACAAAGTATTTTATGTACTTCCCCTTTAAAAAAAAGAACAGCTTTTATGTTGAGTAAAATTGGATTATTCCCATTTTACAGACGGAGTATCTAAAGCTCAGAGAGGTTTGGCTTGGCCAAAAGGACCTTACTCAAAGGGAAAGGATCCAAAACCAAGTCTTCAGACTTAATCTAGTGCTTTCTCTCTACTGCCTCCTCCAGGATGGTTTGATTAAGCTTGCATAATGGCAGAAAAATGAACCTGATGCTCTCTTACAGTCTTCTTCAGGCCAAAAAAATTTTAAGAAGTTGGTAGTGAATAAGTTGAGAGTATCCCAACCATCAGATAGATTTCCTAATGACTTACTAAAGCATATTATGCACCATCATCAGTAACTGTTAGAAAAAATAAGGAACAGAAGGTTAGAACAGATGTTCATTAAATAGACATAAAAGCTACTGATCTAGGGGTGCCTGGGTGGCTCAGTCAGTTGAGCATCCTACTCTTGATCTCGGCTCAGGACATGATCTTAGGGTCCTGGGATGGAGCCCCACATCAGGCTCAATGGTTAGTGGGGAGCCTGCTTGGGATTTTCTCTTTCCTTTCCCTCTGCCCCTCCCAATCCTCTTATGTGTGCACCCAAATAAATATTTTTTTTAAAAAGCTATTATCTAATCAGCAAATCTATAATATAAGGCTGTCCTTCATTTGAGTTTGCAGTTAGTTATAAACAATGATTGCTCCAGCACTCATGTTAATAAGGGAACTCAGTATGCAAAAAGGATCCAAGGTGCAGAATAAGCCAAAGGTGCAGAATAAGCCAAAACAATAGTAACAGAATGCAAGTATATGGAAAAACTAAATTTCTCAGGTAATCAAAGAAATAAAAATTAAGATACCATGTTTTATCTATGAATCTACAAAACAGTTTCTTTTAATAGTAACACTTAGTGTTGGTGGACATACTGAAACAGACAATCTCCCACAATCCTTCCTAGAGGAAATATGATTGGAGTCAGCTTTTTAGAAGCATTCTAAAGATGGTTTATTAAATTTTATGTACCTAACCAATAATTCAACTTAACATATCCTAAAAAATGCAGTCTAATGTGCAAGGATGAACATTTTACGAAGGTAAAAAACAGCAAGATAACAATCATTTAACAAAAGGGGTTCATTAATAAACCCTATCATGTTTGTGAGGCCTTTCCTGCCCTCCGACAATCTTGCAGTATATGCTGTCTGTCCCAGAGCACCTTTCTCAGATCCCTTGCAATTGTTGTAATTCAATAAGACTAGAAATATCTCAAGAGCAAGGACTATGGCCATCCTTCTGCCTCAAAGGCCTACCATGGGCTAAAATACTTGGGCCCTAATCAAAAAAGAAAGCCCTAAAGTCAACTTCAACACTCTAATATCAATCTTTCTCTCTTCATCAAATTGGTACAATACCAAAATTATATTTATCTGTAGCTCTCTGAAAGTTCTCTATTGAGAGTGGCCTTTCTACCTCTAACAAAGGTATTATTTCTCAAAGACACCAGCTAGTTAGACCTTAACTCTAATAACAAAATAGGCAATGACCTGACCTGCTATATGATGGCTAGGCAAAACAACAGCAAACCCAAGGCTCTTCTCTGTAAAGAGATAAAGTCCAGAGCAAGCTAACCAGCAATGTCAGGAACTGCAAGAAGTGTGGACCTGGAACAACCAATCTTAATGACAGAAGCCAAGCTTCTCTCACTTGCTTCCACAATGCAAGGTCAAGAGCTAACTGTCATAACACTATAGCTTTAGGACATCTCTTAAGGGCCAGCAACCAAACATAATACTACTCAAATAAAATCAAATGAGAACAGAATGGGGGGGGGGGGGGACATTTCCTTGGTTAACTTCAAGTCAGTGACTAATCTCCTAGGTCAGGGCTGGGCAACAGAGCAAACTGCAACCTCCTGTGCTCCCAAGGCATTGAGCCTGGAGATAGTTATCAGAAGATTTATCCTGCAGGGTTACCAGATCCAAACTGGGAATCAGAGAGATGAGTCGAATGGGAAAGGATGAAAGAACTCCTGGAATCAATGTTCAGAACTCATCAGGCTTTCTATCCAACTCAAAGACCTAGAGAACGGGGAGCAGGTCAAGGAGATAGAGTCACAGCCAAAGGGACACACAGCCAAAGCTCCTCCCTCCAAGGGAGGAGCCCAGGGAAGAGGAAGACCAGGGTGAGTCAGCAACATCTGCATCAGGATTGTACCCTATATTCCTATATTTGGTGACTGCCATTGTATCAGCCAAATAGCACCAATGCTCCTCCTCCTCAGATTCTTGACATTCCAAATTTCCTTTTACAGTGGGAATTTGAGATTTCTGGACAAGTACAAGAATTTTAAATGTCTGTGTTTTTCCTAGTCATTCTGTGATTTAAAAACTGCAAAGCAGGCCAGTCTTTCCACAGCCATAGAAGGGAACCCAAACTATACTGTAGTGGACAATAAAATCTCCATTAAGCTAACAAGATCTTTGTTGGATTTGGGCCAACTTAATTTAGCTATGAAAGGTCTCCTTTCATTACCATCTGTGACTTATGCTGGTGGAAACTGTTATAGAATTATCCATTTTACATCAGGACAGTCCTGATCTGCCACAGAGTATACATTATCCAACGAAGTCAGAGGAGACCTGTTTCACATGGATGATGCTAAAAGAATGCTCACTTCATTAAACTGTTGGTTTTATGCAGTTTTTATAATTGTGTTATATTTAACAATAAAGTTTAGAGAAATGAGGCAGACTCATATTGCATGTGTAAGTATAATACAAAGTAGAGGGAATTCAACAACTACTGAACATTTGCTGTGCTTCACAGGTCCTGTACTTGTACTATGTAGAATTTGTCATTTCATCCTCATTTCCAGCTTGTAAGAGTGATTTTGCTTCACTTTATAGCTGGGGGAAAAAAAACCTCAAATGCTACAGAGATTTAGTAAGGAGAGAGCTACAATGTGACTCCAGGCATGTCTGGCTCTGAATAGCTCCTTGTATCTCTAGTCAACAGTGGAGAGGCCAGGGTGGAGTGGAAGGAGGGCCTCTTGATTAGATAGCAAAGAAGACCATGAAGGACAGAGAACATTTGGTATGCCATCCCTCTCACCACTCTCTGGACAGGATCAGTATCTGAAAATTCTTTCCATTTCTTTTCATGTGAAATTTCCTTAGTTAGCAATTGTTCTTTCTCTTCTCTCGACAGAGAAATGAATCAAAGTTGAAAAAAGAGAAATGATGAAGTTAGTAAACCTTTGATTTAGAAAACTTGTAAATTCCATTTCCCAGATAAAGTTTCACTTTAAAAATATTGCTCCTACAGGTCAAACTTCTGTTTTTAAAAATCCCAACTTGCAGTAATCTAAATAATGGATTTCAAGTTTCTCAAGGAGTTCTAAAATCCAAATAATCTAAACTGCTCTACGCTTACACACAAAACCAAAAAAAAAAAAAAATCTGGCAAGGACATAAAACATCTTTTGGGGATATCTTATTGTCACAGAAAGAAGAAAAAAAAAAAAAGAAAGACTAATGAGATTATATCAAAAAGACACAGGAATCCGGGGCACCTGGGTGGTTCAGTCAATTAAGTATCCGGATCTTGGTTTTGGTTCTGGTCATGATCTCATGGGTCACAGGATCCAGTACCGCATCCAGCTCCATATCAGCAGACAGCAGGGAGTATGCTTGAAGATTTTGAAGATTCTCTCCCTCTGCCTCCCCCCACCAATGCTTGGCACACATGTACACACTTTCTATTAAAAAAAAAAAAATGCACATAGGAATCAGATTTAAGAGGCTTCCGACGGCCAAATTTGGTCAAAAAAGAATGATTATTGACTGCAATATAGTAAATAAATAAAAACCCATGAGTATATAGTAACTTGCATTTAAAAAAAAAAAAGGAAATTCTTATAACTATATTCCCATCTCTTGTTGTAGCCTCTGAATTTTTATGTAATATGCTTTTTCTATTATAAACGTTAAGTAACATGCAAATAAGCACCACAGTGTGCAATGCCTTTGATGGCAGAGAAAGAAAGTATCCTTAGACATCCTTCACTTTTTTAAGGCTATACAGTGGAGGAAATGAAAAAAAGTGAATAAGAACAATTCATTTTATATTTAGAGTTTCATATAAGGAGGCAGGAGATTTTCCCCAATTTTACATTGACTTTTGCACCATGTCTTGAATTGGCTGTACTCTCTAAATGTTTGCAAAGTTCAATAATTTGTAGTTAGGATTTTAAAAAATTAAATATTCCTGAAGGGAAGAAGACAGTAAGAATCAATACTAACAAAAGCTGAAAGGTTAGAGTACTGATATCATGAGACCTCTCGGTGATTCCAGCAGAGGAGACAGCTGAGTGGCACAAATGAAACAGCAGGCTCAAGTTAGGGTTCTTGGATATGAGTCTCAACCCTGCCATGTACTAGCTGTGTGTCCAGGAGAAGCCCTTTACCTCTTGCACTGTTTCTTTAATAAAGACCAACCAGTAAGTTGGGCTCCATGACCTTCACACCTACTTTATGAACCCATGAATGTCTGAACTTCTATTTCCCTTGTGCTATATACCCATGGGTGAATTAACTTCCTTGTGCTTCAGGTCATCATCTGTAAAATGGGGATGTTAACACTCCCTGTACCTCACCTTGGTTGCTGTGAGAATGAAATAATATAGGTAAAGTTTAATATTGAACAGGACCTGGAATGTAGTAAGCATACCAAACTGCTCACTATGTTCACTCTCATCCTTATAATTAAAAAAAGAATAATTGTGATTTGTCATCCATCCAAAAACTCCAAAAGCTAATAATCCTTCAAAGAGCAGCTCTGATGCCTTCATCATTCTGACTGGAATTGCCTTTATCTGCCTCCCTTGTTTTCCTATGATATAAGAGCTCCTGGGTGTCTACACCATTTCAGGATAAGGTAACTTCACAGCATCCTGCTCCAAACCATGATGTAAGGTCATTTCTTTTCTGGAGTGGGGACAAAAGGGAAGAGTGGCTAAAACAGGTCTAACAGATTGACCTTTTCAGTGAAAGTAAAAGGAGACTAAGCAAAGGGAAACTAAGCATTAGAAGAAAAACCAACTGACCAGGATTCTCGCATTCATGACTCAGATAGGCAGGTCTGGTTATAAAATTGATACAATGCAGGTAAAAGCTGAAGCTGGGTAAACGCAGTTCATGGTCTCTTTGGTTTTTATCAGTTTAAAATTCCTAGTAATTTTTTAAATCTATGAAATGTTTACAAATCGAATGATTCTCCATGATACTGGGGTTATGAATGGTATAGATGACAAGGCTTCCTGGGTGAAGAGTAATCTATCAAATGTCTTTTCTATGCTCCATATGACTAGTCAAGAGCTTTATCTTCAGTATCAAGAAATTTTATTTTTTAGGAGGATCCTAACCATGAATACAAAGAGAGCATGAAGTTTTTAGAATTATTTCCTGTCTCCTTTTTATATTACCTCAGGACCTGCCCCTGTGGAAGCTAAGAAGGGAAAGCAATAGAGTCAAGGTAAAAAAATAAATAAATCATGTCCCAATTATTCAACTATCCTTTTCCCTTTGAAAGTCCCTTAGCAAAATGCAAACTGTGGTCTTTTTCTAAAACTATATATTCTTTTATATCCAGAAATATCACTGTCTTTGGAATGCCCTCTGAGTTAGAACTCTCTACAAATATTACTTCAGGGACATGAAGAGAAACATAATGCCCAATGAATGTGACATAAGGGAAATTAAACAAAACAAAGAAATATGGAATATACTATACTTTTTGCAAAGACGTCCTTTTTTAGTCCATAGTGCTCATAATTGAGTAGCTCTGGGGACAGTATTAAACTAAGAGAAGGTAAATAATTATCTGAATGTTAGATAAAGAGGAAAATACCTAAAAAGGAGTACTATTACTCTTCCAGTTTAATGGTCCATGTACACAACTGATAATGTTCTCACCTGCCTCAATCCAGTCATTCATTTACTGAATTCTCAATATGTATGTGGTACTGGAGGCAGAGTGGAATGAGGAGTGAGAAACTGTCCAGTATTCCCACTGTACAAAGTATGAAGGGATCACACAGGTAACAACCAGGCCATGTTAAGAGGAACAGGACATCAGAAGCCGGCTTCTAATGTAAAGCCTTGTAAAGGGCAAAACAGCCTGGTGGTTGAGAGGACCAGGCTCAGGGCCAGACTTCCTGGGTTTAAAGCCCAGCACCACTTGCTCTGTGACCTTGATTGAGTTATTTAACCTTTCACTTTCCACACTATAAAACTGGTAAAAGGTAGTTACTATTCCAAAGGTATAGTGAAAATTAAGGGAATAATTTGTATAAAATGCATAGAATAATGTAAATTTTTGACAAATAAATGACCCCCCTAACATCCAAACTGGGACATTTTGAGCATGAGTGTGATGCTAACAATTACACTGGAACAAAAGGGACTTGGTGAAACATGGTGTAACAAGGTGGACATGTGGTCACTCTGCCTGTGTTTATGGATGTTATTATTGAGATGTTGGCTAGGTAAAGAAGCAGGGATAAGATATCATGGCAGAAGGACAGCACACAAAATACAAAAAGGGACTATATACTGAATTCGAGGAATTCAGGTTCCTTTATCCCCTACTCCCATAAAACAAGTATAAAAAGCAAGGGACTACATATGAATTCGAGGAATTCAGGTTCCTTTATCACCTACTCCCATAAAACAAGCTTCCTTTCCTTCAGAGCACTCACTGCATTCTGTATGTATCTGTCAACGTAAATATATGACTAGCATTTATTTCCTAGCCTAGGCTATAGGCTCCAGAGAAGCCTGGTTTTGCTCAACAAGCTCGGTTATGAGCACAAAGTGGGCACTCCTATTTGTTGAATGATTGCTGAAAGAACCTAAAATGGCAAAGGAGAGAATACAAAGTGGACTCCAGTAGTCATGAGGTATATAGCTGTTCAGACTTATATTCAAGAGAATCTGCCTCAAAGAGTACAGTTAGCTGACACTACTAGTTATGTCTTTAGGATCTACCTCAACTTTCAAGCGAAGTTTTGCTCTCATCAGGCAGTTCTAGCCAATACCTAAGCAAGACTCCCCATTTGCCAACCACAGGGACTTCCCTGCCTATTCCTACTCCCTTTCCCCACTGCTTTTCACAGGCATTAAATCTTTTGCATTTCTAGTTCCATGCTGATGTCTGCTTTCCGGAGTAATAAACCAACATGAAAGCAGAAAAACAGTGTTGAAAAATAAAACAGGAGCCAGAGCCTTCTATACCATGGTAAAAAAAAAAAAAAAAAAAAATCTGACTTTTATCCTGGAAGTGATAAAGAAGTACTAAATTACAGGAAAGTGTTCAGATCTATATTCCACAAACACCAGTGTGGGAAAATGGCTTGAAAGAAAGCATAATCATTCCCAATGAAACATCTATGTGGGAAATGATGAAGGTATGAAGGCATAAGAGACAATGCCCAAACATGTGCCTTAGAACCGTGCAAAGGAATTGTAATCACCCTTTTTTTTACAGCTGAGGAAAGGAATACAGGGGAAGGCAGACAGCTTACCCAAGTCATCCATCTAGTCAGTTCTAAAGTCCATGCTCCTTTTGTAAGATCACTTTCTGCTTCCCAGATAAAGGAACCCAGAGTAGAAGCTGTGAGAAGCTAATGAAGTTGATCAGTTGTTTCACATATGATGAAACCCTGTTTAAAGTGTGCTTGGATACAAAACTTACTTTCTCGTAAGCATGAGGTCCTTTACAAAATCTGGAAAAATACCTCAACTTTATGTGCAGGGATAACAGTACTTCACAATGGTAATACTGAATTGTATAGGCTTTCCTTTATATAAACCTTTTTCAATCAGCATAAACCACTGAATGCCTACTATTTCTAGATTCTAAGTACCAAAAAAAAAAAATATATGAAGTCTGTTCTTAAAGATCCTAAAATTCAATGGAGGAAACACACATTTGTGAATAACCAAATATGTGGTCAAAGGAGGCTAGAACAAAGAGCTATGGGAAAGTATACAAAACTAAAGAGCTCAGAAGAATTACAGTGCAGAAAAAGTGTTTCAGTAGGGTCCCTTTAAGGAAGGAGCAAGCATTAGACAAAAACCTTCCTTCTCTAAAGTCACTGGCAAGTACCAAAGGTGATCCACAAATGCCCTTGGAGGCATTTGCCTGGAGAATCTAAGGCAAAGATGCAAATGAGTTACTTAGTTTCGGTATCACAACTCACATAAATCAGTTCTTAGTAGCCCTATAAGTTAATTACAAAACAAAGAACCTAAAATTCACCATCCTTTTGCCTTCAGATGCTTATTCCCACTTAACCTACACAATGAATAAATATGAATGGGGGTAGGCAGCAGACAGTAGACATCATGCCACAATCTTCTATAATAGGTGGTTGCCAAAGCTCTCTGGAAATATGATTAGTCTCCACTTTGGGCTTTCATCCAGGCCGTTTACTTGATGTTAAGAGAACCTTAAGCGGCTTGCTTTAGCTCTATGTTATCAACCAACTGGACAAGATGACAACAGGTAGAGTATATGGGAAGAGTCCACTTCTCTTGGTTATTTATGGTCTGGCATGCAGCAAGCAAGCACTGTGCAAAACTTAGGTCTCACATGCCATGCACCAGGGTATGTTCTCTGGTCTTCCGGAGAAGCACCTCAGCCTGCACTCAGAGGCTTCTCTATGCTTTGGATGAGGTCGTCCTTTAAAAGAAGGTAAACCCAATACCTCTGCCCCAGCACATGAGTAAGATGCCAGTTCTGGACAAGTATTCTTCTCTACTTTCAAGTTTTATACCTAGTCCATATGACATTTACTTTGAAGGATACCATCTCATCTTAGAAACATTCTGAACCCCTCTGAACTGCTGTCCCTTACCTACAACATAAAGTTAATAGTAATCATCTCCAACAATCCCAAAGAATCACTGAGGGGATTAGGACAACTCTACTTTAAGAAAGACCACTCTTTGGACACAGTCCTAAATAAATGCAGTAGGCAGCATGTGTTTCATCTTACCTGACTGGGCTTAAAGGCCCATTCTTTGCATACAGGGAACAAATCCAGGAGGAAATTTACAAGACTCAAGATTAATAAAATATAAACAGACGGGTGCATGTGTGTGTATAGGTGTGTGAAGAGGGTCAGATTTCACATTTGGTAAATGAATAATTCAGTCTCATTTAATGCAATTATTCTGACTAAATAAATCCAATTTTAAAACTCTAGTTTAACATCTCAAATTTCTCAATACTTCCTTCTAAGTTGCATTTATGTTTCAGGTGATTACTCACTTAAATTACTGAGTCACTATCAATAATTAAAAATTAAAAATATCACTAATTCCATGGCTTACCAGAGGGTGACAGTCTTATAACTATGGCTTTAGTTTTTCTTGGGCTTCTCCAGTCCTTAATCTAACCTCAGACATTCAGTTCAGCAATTCAGAGAAGCTTTGCAGAGCATCACTCAACTGTCATGAAGGGTTCAGATACTGGCCTGTTTGAGATAACCTGTGGAGCTTTTTCGTTCTGTTTTATTTTTATTCTTAGGAGATGGGAGGAAGGCAGGAGCTGTCCTTTGGGTGACAGAAAGTAACTGGGTATCCCAAAGGGTTGAGAAGAAGATATCTGCCCTATCTCCAAGAAGTGACTCAGGAGAATATACATGGGTGGCAGAATAAAGACCTGAAACACATACACATATGAGCTCTCCACACGCTATCCCTTTCAGCTAAGGAATAGAGATGAGACTATTTGCACGACCCCCTTCTGATTTATGCCTCAGTTTAGGGAACTCTTTTTCCTCAAGGATGACTTTAGCTTGTCTTAGAAGACCCACTAAAGAAAGCTAACAGCATCCAGGATGATTCCCCCGCATGTCTCTAGGGCTGCCCTGGGATCACATACACCACACTTGCATCCTAGGAACAGAGGCAATGTTGAGTCAGTCTGGGAACAAGAGTCAGGGAATCCTGACCAAGTTCCTGTTCATTCCTTACGTAGGAAACAAGAAATAGAGACTTTCCTAGAGTGGGTTAGCTCTCCTGTGATTCTAAGTAGCAGGCAGAGGAAACTAGCTTGAATAAGCAGGAATTTGCCTAGTCACAGGAAGACTGAAAGAGGGGAAAAAGAAGGTGACATTTTTATTTTATTTCTGCCTTAGCATTTTGAGAACTTTGGAGGTTGCCTCCAGAGAGGAAATGTGACTGAAACATCCTTCTTGGAGACACAGCTCTCATTTTTCTTCAGAATTTCACAAGACCCATCAATCACCCCAAGGAGGAACTCAGTAGAAGAGAACTTCAAACTTCCCAGCTGGACAGCTCGTTGGAATCTTCATTTTGGAGCAAATGCTCCCTAGTCCTGTGCTTTCAGTGCACCGCAGTATGCCTTGCTCTCTGCCGCCCAGCACTTCCTCTGGACAACAGCCCTCACCTGGCTGGCTCTTCACTAAACACCACTGCAATCACTAAAATAAAGTGAAAAAACAAAAGGAGAGACATAAAGCATACTTAAATAGGCACTTTTTCCTCTGCCAAAATAAAATCTAAGACCTCATATTTCTTAATTTTCAATTCATAAAAAACAGCTGCCAAGCTGTGTGCCCCCTGCTTCATCCCAAGCAGCTGGCTACCCACTAGCTTACTTCTCTTGCCTCTTACCCAAGTCTTTGGCCCAGCCAACCAAAGAATGAGGAACCATAGGGGTCCAGCCCCCAAGTCCTGGTATATGTCCCCTGGATCTGTCTCTCAGGCTTTAGCATGACCACTTGATATATAGAACCAAGGCAGTGCCCTCAGCCTGCTCAGCCCTGAAGGCTGTCATTCCCTGCTTTGGTGTGGCAAGCTGATTCTAATTCTAATTTCTTGGCTCTGGTCTTGATTTCTCTTTCTTCCACCGGTTTCTCCCTAGATCTGGATCTATTTCCAGTTAGCCTTCAAAAGGTGGTACAGCATAAAGAGGCTAAGTCCCTTCTTTTCACAGACATCAGGCAATTTGGGCTCTACCTTCTGCCAAGGCCCTCCTATATCTCAAGCTGGAAAACTGCGCTTGGCTTTTAATCAAATGAAGATTGAATAGAGCAGCTCTAACATTCTGATTCTATATTTTTAAAAAAAATTCAAGGGAACAATTTAAAGTGGAGATTATAAGACAAACTACGGGCAGAGTAGCTTAATTTTCACTACATACTCTGCTTATGTGGTTTTCCTGTTCCTTTGACCTCCTTTTCCTTATGTTCTCCCTGTCCCAAGTACTCCCATCCCTGTATCCATCATTTTGTCACAGAAAGAAGCAATGATTTACTCAAAACCCTAGGTCCATTCTCAGCTTCCAGGAGACCTCAAGGAAGTCTCTCTCCCAATCTATAAGCTAGCCTCTTAGAATGCAAAAGAATGGCAGTCATATCCTTGACTCTTCAAAGTGGGAAAAGAACACTAAACTGAAATGAAACGCATAAAGGATTATTTCTACTATTATTAGCACCATTTACTGCCTTTATGGAAAAGCTTTGTTTCCTTTTAGCCTTTGTGACTACCACTGATTTGGCTGATGCTTCCCTCTGCTTCCCATCATTGGTAGTTACTTTCATCCTTCACTGATTAAATCTGTTCTCCATCTTAACTTTCCACTCTGGCCTCTCTCAGCCTTTTTTTTTTTTTTTTTTAAGATTTTGTTTATTTGTTTATTTGGGGGTAGGGGAGAGAGAGAAAGCAGGAGAGGGAGAGAGAGAGAGAGAACAAGCGAGTGTGTGCACAAGAGCAATGGGAGGGAGAAGCAGGCTCCCTGCTGATCAGGGAACACAATGTAAAACTCAATCCCAGGACTCTGGGATCATGACCTGAGCCCAAGGCAGATGCTTAACCAACTGAACCACCCAGGTGACTCTCAGCTTAGTTCTTAAATGACTAGCTGAGTTTTCTACACTCAAAAGTTGGGAACCCCAAAAGAAGGTACAAAATAAGGGAAGTTCAGGGATGATAACCAAGACTGTAAGTGCCAGCTTTCAATACTTGTCTGACAGGGCAACAACATAAGGACCAATTTAACCTGCTCCTCAAAATCCTTGGTCCTGCCATTGCATTTCCCTTCACACATCCCCATGCTTTTTCCTTCTCCTTTGACCTGTAATTTCTGGCAATTGCCATTGCTGACCTCAAAAACCAAGAGGGAGGGGATCCCTGGGTGGCGCAGCGGTTTGGCGCCTGTCTTTGGCCCAGGGCGCGATCCTGGAGACCAGGGATCGAATCCCACGTCGGGCTCCGGGTGCATGGAGCCTGCTTCTCCCTCTGCCTGTGTCTCTGCCTCTCTCTCTATCTCTCTGTGACTATCATAAGTAAATAAAAAAAAATTAAAAAAAAAAAAAAAAAACCAAGAGGGAACAATTCAGAAAGCAGCTATTTTCAGAGGACCTGACTGAAGGATAAAGTGGATCAAGTATCCTTAAAAATCGGTGTATTCGAGGGAGGGCAAAAAAGTGAAGCTAAGGCATTGATAAATCAATGGGGGCTCTGCAATAGTGAAATGGAGAGCTGATGCTTTGGGCTATTTCTCTTTGACTGGTTTATTTCATGGTCTTTGACCACTTTATTCATTCTTTTGTAGGTGTGATCCTCAAAAGTTGACCTTTTCTTCCTCCATCTCTTCCCCTCACCACACTGAGAGAACTCATCCAACCATTAGTCACTGTTTTTGAACAGTAAGTATATCAGAACCCCTTCCATGAATGAGAGGGATAGAAGTTGCAAACCACTGAATTAGAGTTTCTACACAACTCTAGTATTACATGTTGTAAAAGTATTTTCCCTGACTCACCTTTTCTTAAGAAATTAAAAGCTGGGCTCCCATATTGTAAGTCCTCCAGGGACTGACACTATAACTTTTGGCTTAATCTTATAGAGGACATTTTTGACACCTCATACTCAAGTATATGTATTTAAAAAATACATTTGTTTTATTACATGTATTTAAAAGTTAAGGTATTAAAAAACCTAGACCCTTGGGGCGCCTGGGTGGCTCAGTCAGGTTGGACATCTGACTCCTGGTTTCGGGTCGGGTCGTGATCTCAGGGTTGTGAGATTGAGCACCATGTAAGGCTCCACACGGAGTCGGCTTGAGATTCTCTCTACCCCTCCCCTCCTACGCACTTGCAACTCATTCTCTATAAATGAATAATTAAAATCTTTTTTTTAAAGATTTTATTTATTCATGAGAGACACAGAGAGAGGCAGAGAGAGGCAGAGAGAGACATAGGCAGAGGGAGAAGCAGGCTCCATGCAGGAAGCCCGATGTGGGACTCTATCCCGGGATTCGTGGATCATGCCCTGAGCCAAAGACTGTCACTCAACCACTGAGCCACCCAGGCATCCCAAATAATTAAAATCTTAAAAAAAAAATCCTAGACCCTTATATCCTCTGCCTTCCTCCCTCTCCAAACTGCAATGAATCTCCCTTTTTCCCTATGCCCTACATTTCCCAGAGCTATATACGTTGCTAGATCATCTCCTTCTTTTAGGATCTGAGGTCTCTAGATACCACCTGATCCTTTTCCTAGCAACCTGTCTCATGATTCCTTACTCTTTCAGCCTCTTTAACTTGATTCCCCTTGAATGCTGGTTTTTAAAAATACATTACTACCATGTGGTTTCTGTCTTTGTTCTTACCCTTTGAACCATCTATTACTTCCTCTGTTACTCTGTTTTAGTATAAAGCAGGAGAAAAACTCATTTCCCACAGCAACAAAACAGAATGGGACTAGATAATGTCCTATCTTTCCCACCACAAAGGGTAAGGTATAAAGAAGGGAGAATTATGGCCAGAGGATAAGTCAAAACTATGGGGATGTGTTAGATACAAGAGTGATGAAGGAAAGAATGACCACAGAATTGTGAGTATTCCTCAAGGTGATTCCTTGAAGATTAATATCATTGTTTAGTAAGGGTGCTTTAACTTGCTAGAATCACAGCAACATAGCAGGCAAAAGACAATGAGATCTCACCTTACACATACTACCCTGGCAAAAATTAAGAAGCCAGGTCATGGCAAGCATTCGTGTGGACTCAGGGAAACAGGAACCGTCTAAGAAGTGCTACCAAAGGAATAGTCTGATACAGCCATTCTGGATAGCAATCAAATGCTACTTAATAAAATTAAGTACGACCCAGCAAATCCATTCTTGTATATAAATCCCAAAGGAATGCTCATACACAGTAAAAAGAGGTTGTCAATGCCAGTACTATTTGTGGGGAGGAGCTGGAGGGAATCTGTACAAGTGTCACCAGCTGTACAAATGTAGTAGATGTGCCATGGAGAAGCACACCAAAGAGAAGCAACAGGTTAGATATACACTGGGCTTAGATCCTAAAAAAAAATTCAACGCTTAATAGGAGGAAAAAAAGACATGAAGTTCTAATACATAAATACAAAGTATGAATTTTACAATGTACCCAAATAAAGATACACATTAAAGTATCTCCCTGTGGGGAAAGGTGAATGAAAATGACATATAGGGGGGATCCCTGGGTGGCGCAGCGGTTTGGCGCCTGCCTTTGGCCCAGGGCGCGATCCTGGAGACCCGGGATCGAATCCCACGTCGGGCTCCCGGTGCATGGAGCCTGTGTCTCTGTCTCTCTCTCTCTCTGTGACTATCATAAATAAATAAAAATTAAAAAAAAAAAAATGACATATAGGGATAAAGAAAATAAATATATAAATATATAATAAATAATAATTATATAAATGTGTATATGTGTGTGTGTGTGTGTGTGTGTGTGTATATATATATATATATATATATCAACACTGGTTGTATAAGGCCCCTTCTTGATAATGTGCCATAAACCAAAAAATAAGATTAACCCAACTCTCTGTACTTGTGACTTAAACTCTCACAGCTTTGGAAGATAGGTACACAAAACTTAAAACCCCAAATGTGTCACTTTTTAATTATGTAACTTGAGATGAATTAGTCTATAGCAACTTCAGCATGTTCACTTATATTCTTGAGGACTTGATTCTTATTATGAGAGATTTTGAGAGGATTAAGTAAGCAAGAGTATGAGCCTGAAGCACAGTATATGTTTAAGGAACATTAGTTTTCCTCTAAAGTAGTACAATCCTGGATCTCTGGTACTGTCCAACAGAACTTTTAGCAAAGATAAAAATATTCTGTATCTCCAATACCAAAGGTATTAGCCACATGTAACTGCTGAGGATTTGAAATGTGACATATGCAACTAAGAAAGTGAATTTATTTAAATAGGTACTTGTGGCTAGTAGCTACCATATTGGGAATAAAGCTCTAGATGCTTCCACATGATCTATAGAGGTAATAGCTAATCAGCTGGTGCTTGGCATCTCTACTATAAATTAGCAAATAAGAAGAAACAGAGACATGAGACAGAAGAAGGCAGGAAGAAGCATACACATTCTATCCTGACTCACTCATGTGCTATTTTACAAGGATGATTTGATTTAGGCTATTGATATATAAGTTCCCAGAGAATAGACTTAGGTTTGATTTGTTTATGACCTATCAAACTTAATAAAGAATAGGCACTCAGGAAGAGTATTCACTGGAATGAGGTGGTATGGAGGATGAGCAAAGCACAATAACCACCCAATGACACCAAAATTCAAAAGCATCTCTCTTACTTTTAAAAGGCTTCCTGAGAGTCCAGTCAAAACTGATTGCTACTTCTACTGTGCTCTCAAAAGTTCTAAACTTATGTATATATATATGACAAGAATAATATAAAGCAACATCATTAGTCACTAAAAATTGCAAATCAAAGCCACACCACTTGACACCCAGTAGGTTAGCTAGAATCAAAAAGTCGGATAGTCAGGGTAGATGGCCGAATAGGAGGATCCTAAACCCACTTAGTTCCCTGGATACAACTAAGTAATACCCCCATTAGTGTAAATACTCAGAAAACAACCTAAAGACTGACAGAACTGGGATCCCTGGGTGGCGCAGTGGTTTAGTGCCTGCCTTTGGCCCAGGGCACGATCCTGGAGACCCGGGATCGAATCCTACGTCAGGGTCCCGGTGCATGGAGCCTGCTTCTCCCTCTGCCTGTGTCTCTGCCTCTCTCTCTCTCTCTCTCTCTCTCTCTCTCTCTCTGTGTGTGTGTGTGTGTGTGTGTGTGTGTCTATCATAAAAAAAAAAATTTTTTTTAAATTTTAAAAAATTAAAAAAAAAATTAAAAAAAGACTGGCAGAACAGACTCTCCATAACTAAATGTAGAGAAAGGCCCATTTGAAAATGGTAAGAGCAGAGGCATGGTTGGGAACAAGGCTGATCCACCAAACTGTCCATGGGAGAGGTGGCCACTATAAGCACAAAGGAAGGAGAGGAGCAGACCCCATACCAAGCACCCTAGGCATGGGAACTCACACTCACAAACGAAAGACAAATCCCTACAACATTTGGTTTTGAGAACCAGTGGGACTTAACATCATGAATTTTTACAATCAGTGGAGCTTAATACCTGAAACCTTAAAATCAGCAGCCCAGCTCTTACCCAAGAGGGCAAGAGAAAACTGAGTCTTTGCCCTTAAAGAGACAGCACAACAAATAGCTCTGCTGAGATACAGCACAGATGCAGAAGTTTGAAAAATGCCTGGGGTAAGCAGGAGGGAGATTTCTTCTCCTAATCTCAGACAGAGCATGTGCTAAAGGGGCAGGGATCTTTGGGAGACTTCTCCAGAAACAAGAGAGCTGGCAGGCACCATTTCCCTCCCCCCCTGCACCCCATCCCCCAGCCTAGACACATGGAAACCTGTGGAAACCAGCACAGCCCAAATACTCCCCACTTAGCTTGCTAAAGGTGTGCCCATTCCCAAGATGACAACCCGTTTCTAATACTCATCAGCAGTTTTCCAAATTGGTGCCAGGTCCACTCCAACAGCAGCCTGAACAAATCTGGCTAATATTACACTCCCACTCTGTGGTCTTCTATGGACTCAACGCCTCCAATTTGGCCTTGGCAATAACCCATCCAAAGCAGCACCATAAGCCTGGCAGTGTGCAAGCAGTTCCAACAGGGGACAGCACCAGTCCAAAGTGACCCCTGCCCTGTGAAGAGCAGGGAAGGTAACCACACACACCAGTTTGCAGCCCCAGCAGTAGCCTGGAGGCAAACATCTGTCTTATCACAACTACACCTGGCCAGGAGACAATACAGGGTGAGCACCCTGCAGTTCCATGCAACCACAACGGTAGCACATGCGTAGCCTGACCCAACTCAAGCCAAGGTGACCCAGACTGGCCCGTTAGCAACACAGGAGCCAAACTGTGACCACAATAGACAAAGAACACCATTGTACATGACTGAAAGCAAATGTAGCTCAGCCACAACAGCAGGGTTAACACATGATACATATGATATACCCCTGAAACAGTAGGTTCCGGTAAACAGGGTACATTGTACTATAGGACACCACAGAATTGAGTAAGACTAAAGACATACCATGCATTTTTTCTAACCACAATGCTATGAAACTAGAAGTCAACCAAAAGAAAAAAATCTGGAAAGAACACAAGTACTTGGAGGTTAAATAATACACTACTAAACAGTGAATGAATGAGTCAACCAAGAAATCAAAGAGGAAATAAAAAAATACATGGAAATAAATGAAAATGGAAACACAATGTCCAAAATTTTTGGGATGCAGCAAAAGCAGTTCTAAGGAGGAAGTTTATAGCAATACAGACCTACCACAAGAAGAAATAACTCAAATCAATAATCTAACCTTACACCTAAAGGAATTAGAAAAAGGAGAACAAATTAAACCCAAAATCAGTAGAAGAAATAAAGATGAGGGCAGAAATAAATGAAAGAGAAACTAAATAAATAGAAATGAAATAGATCAAATAGAAATAAATAAATAAATGAAACCAGGAGCTGGTTCTTTGAAAATATCAATAAAACTGATAAACTCCTAGCCAGACTCATCAAAAAAAAGAGGGGGGAAAGGGAGGAGAGAGAGGAGGGGAGTGGGGGAGGGAGAGGGAGGGAATGAGAGAGGGAGGGAAGGAAGGAGGGAGGGAAGGAGAGAGGGAGGGATATCAAAATCACAAAGGGAAATAACCACCAACACAACTGAAATACGAACAAGTGCAAGAGATTATAAAAAATTATATACCAACAAATTAGACAACCTAGAAGAAATGGATAAATTCCCAGAAACATAACCTACCAAAACTGAAGCAGGAGGAAATAGAAATTTGAACAGACCAATCATCACCAATCAGCAATCAAAATCAGTAATCAAAAAACTCCCAACAAAAAAAGTCCAGTATCAAATGGCTTCACAGATGAATTCTACCAAAAATTTGAAAAATATCTATCCTTCTCAAACTATTCCAAAATGTTGAAGAGGTAGGAAAACTTCCAAATTCATTCTATGAAGCTAGCATTACCATGATACCAAAGACAAAAACACCACAAAAAAAGATAACTACAGACTAATATCTCTGATGAAGATAAATGCAGAAATCCTCAACAAAAATACCAGCAAATCAAATCTAACAATACATTAAAAAAAACCTATGCACCATGATCAAGTGGGATTTATTCCTAGGATGCAAGTGTGGTTCAATATTTGCAAACCAACATAATACATCACATCAACAAGAAAAAGGATAGAAACCATATGTTCATCTCAATAGATGCAGAAAAAACATTTAGCAAAGTACAACATCCATTCTTAAAAACCCTCAACAAAGTAAATTTAGAGGGAACATAACTCAAAATAATACAGGCCACATATGAAGAAAACCAAAGCTAACATTATGCTCATTGGTGAAAAACAAAGCTCTTCCTCTAAGAGCAAGAAAAGACAAGAATGTCCTCTCTTTTATTCAACATAATACTGCAAGTCCTAGCCACAGCAATTAGACACAAAAAGAGAATAGAAGGATTCAAATCAGTAAGGAAAGAGTAAATCTTTCACTAATTGCAGATGACATATTATACATAGAAAACCCTAAAGAGCCCATAAAAAACTGCCATAACTGATAAATGTGAAGTCATAGGATAATCTATAGAAATCCATATTTCTATACACTAATTCTATACATTAATAATGTATACACTAATTCTGTATATTAATAATGTATACACTAATAATCAACAGCAGAAAGAGAAATTAAGAAAACAATCCCATTTACAATTGCACCAAAAATATAAAATACCTAGGAATAAACTTAATCAAAGAGGTAAAAGACCTGTACTCTGAAAACTATAAAACATTGATAAAAGAAACCGAAGGCAACACAAAAAAATATATAAAGACATTCCAAGCTCATGGGTTGGAAGGACAAATATTGGTAAAATGTCTATATTACCCAAAACAATCTACAGATTTAATGCAATCTCTATCAAAATATCAATATCATTTTACAGAATTAGAACAAACAATGCTAAAATTAATATGGAACCATAAAAGACCCTGAATAGACAAAGCAATCTTGAAAAAGAAGAACAAAACTGGAAATATCACAATTCCAGACTTCAAGTTTTATTACAAACCTGTAGTAATCAAAACAGCATGACACTGGCACAAAAACAGACACATAGGTTAAAAGAATAGAGCGCCCAGAAATAAACCCACAATTATATAGATAATTAGTCTTCAACAAAGGATGCAAGAATATGCAATGGGAAAAAGACAGTCTCTTCAACAAGTGGGAAAACTGGATAGCTATATACAACATAATAAAACTGGACTACTTTCTTACACCATACACAAAAATAAACTAAAAATGGATTAAAGACCTGAATGTGGGACCCAAAACCATAAAAATCCTACAAGAGAACACAGATAGTAATGTCTCTGACATCAACCGTAACATTTTTCTAGATATATCTCCTGAGGCAAAGGAAACAAAAGCAAAGATAAAATTACTGAGACTACAAAATAAAAAGCTTCTGCAAAGAAAATATCAACTGAACAAAAAACAACCTAATGATGGGAGAAGATATTTGCAAGACACATGCAATAGGGGTTAATATTCAAAATATGCAAAAACTTACATAACACCACCAAAAAAAATCCAATTAAAAAGTGGACAGAAGACATGAATAGACATTTCTCCAAAGATGACCTACAGACAGCCAACAAACATGAGAAGATGCTCAACATCATTCATCATCAGGGAAATGCAAATCAAAACCACAATGAGCTACCACCTCACATTCTGTCAGAATGGCTAAAATGAACACCACAGGAAATAATATACGTTGACAAGCATGTAGAGAAAAAGGAGCCCTCTTGCATTCTTGGTTGGAATGCAAACTGCTGTAGCATCTGTGGAAAACAGAGTGGAGGTTCCTCAAAAAATTAAAAGTTGAACTACTTATGATCTCGCAATCACATTACTGCTATTTATCCAAAGAATACAAGAATACTAACTGAAAGGGATACTTGCACCCCTATGTTTACAGCAGCATTATTTATAATAGTCAAGATATGGAAGCAGCCCAAGTGTCTGTCAATTGCTGAGTGGGTAAAATGTGGTATATGTGTACAACAGAATATTTTTCAGCCACAAAAAAGAATGAAGTCTTGCCATTTGCAATGACATGGATGGAGCTAGGGAGTATAATGCTAAGTGAAATAAGTCAAAGAAAAATACCATATGATTTTACTTATATGTGGAATTTAAGAAACAAAGCAAACAAGCAAAGGGGAAAAAATGAGAGATAAATCAAGAAACAGACTCCTAACTCTAGAGACCAGATGGTTACCAGAGGGGATGAGGGGAATGGATTAAATAGAGGACGGGGATTAAGGAATACACTTGTTGTAATGAACACAAGGTGATACATGGAAGTTTTGAATCACTGTATTATTCCCCTTAAAACTATTATTACATTGTATATTAACTAGTATTAAAAACAAAAAAGTGGGCAGCTCCGGTGGCGCAGCGGTTTAGCGCCACCTGCAGCCTGGGGTGTGATCTGGAGACCCAGGATCAAATCCCACATTGGGCTCCCTGCATGGAGCCTGCCTCTCTCTCTCTCTCTCTCTCTCTCTCTGAGTAAATAAAATCTTTAAAAAAAATAAATAAAAACAAAAAAAGTGATTATCAGCCTTAATTTGATATTTTGCTGATGAGTTTTTAAATACAGGCTTATTAAACTAACAGCCCCAGCCCTAGCCGCAGGGAGTGCCACACCAACTTCGCGGTCACTCCAACCCCTCGGTCACCCAAAACGGGACAACGACTGTTTAATCTTATCATAGGGGCATTCCTGGCCCTTAATCGAACCAGCACCGATGTAACTAAATCCTGCTGGCTCTGCCTTGCACCCTCCCCTCCCCCCCCCCCTTATTATAAGGGAATTGCTACTTCAGGGACCTATAATAACATCACTAGCACTCAGGGATGCACACCCGACTCCCAACCACAACTCACCCTTACAGAAGTTTCAGGACAGGGAACCTGCATAGGAACACCCCCCACCCCCACCCCGGGGCTACCAGGGACTCTGCAACACTACCACCCCGATTTTGGGGACTGATTCTTACCTGGAGCCCCAGCCGGGAACTTGGTGGGCATGCAACAAAGGCCTCACCCCCTGTGTGTCGGCTAAGGTTCTAAATAGCTCAAACGACTTCTGTGTCATGGTGCAGATCATACCCAGGGTGTTCTATCACCCTGCTGAAACTCTAGAAAATCAGTATGATGAACATCCCACCCGTTTTTGGCGCGAACCTGTCTCCCTAACCCTAGCTGTTATGTTGGGACTAGGGGTCGCTACTGGGGTGGGTAGCTCTGCTCTGATCCAGGGCTCACCATGTTATATAGAACTCCAGGCAGCTTAGATGAGGATCTACGGGCACTAGAGCAGTCCGTTTCTAAGTTAGAACAGTCCCTCACCTCACTTTCAGAAGTAGTACTTCAAAACAGGAGAGGCTTGGGATTTACTATTCCTGAAAGAGAGAGGACTGTGTGCGGCCCTGGGAGAGGAATGCTGTTTCTATGCAGACCATTCTGGAGTCATCAGAGACTCCATGGCCAAACTCAGGGATAGGCTAAATAAAAGACAAAGGGACCGGGAGGCCCAGCAGGGCTGGTTTAAAAGCTGGTTTAATCAGTCTCCCTGGTTGACCACCCTAATCTCTACCATTATGGGCCCTCTAGTTATCCTGCTCCTGCTGCTAACTTTCGGCCCCTGCATCCTCAACCGGCTGCTCCAGTTCATCCGAGAAAGATTGTCTATTACCCAAGCTCTGGTATTAACAATGTCGGGCCCTCCAAACTGAAAAAATAAATGTTCCCTAAGATTTTAAGGTTAAAATCAGCCCAAACAAAGAGGAGGGAATGAAGAAACCACCCCCCCACCCCCGTAAGTAGGATCAGCCCTAATCCAGAGGCAGCCCATCCAGGTGCCTTCCTGAAGTTTTAGCAACAAAAAGCATTGTTTGTGATAAGAAAACCATTTCCCCCCACACCCTGATTGGAATGTCCCTGAATAGGTTCATGTTGACCTTCTGAGAAATCAACCTGGATGCTATGCGACTCCCGCGGTTCTTTTGTCTTTAAGCGGTTTTTTTTTTTTTTCTTTTACCTTTAAAAGATACCTGTAATCGCTAATCGGGGCTCTCTTCCTCCTCAGAGGCGGAGAGCCCGTTTGTGCAAACGTTCAATAAACCCTCTTGCTAATTGCAAAAAAAAATAAATAAAAAAAATAAATACAGGCTTATTTGCTCTCTTGAAAACCCTTAAATAAGAGCTTCTGGTTTCTGGTCAGCATGTAATGAGCTTGGAAGTCATCGCCCCCATCCTCTCAAGGAAAAAGCTGAACGAACTGAAAATCAACAACTCTTCCCTAGCTCTATCAGAGAGCTGAGGTCACAGGGCAAACTACTGCCCCCCAAAATCGGAGATGGACAAGTAGATGAAGCGAAGCACAACTTACTGGAACAGATACCTACAAGCAGAGATCTCCAGTGGGTAACCAGTACCAAGGTAATAAACTGAAACTGTAATTAATTCTTAGGGGCTCAGTGTAGTGGTTTCCTGGGGCTAGAAGCAGGAATTGACTACAAATGGACATAAGGTATCTTTTTTGTGGTTAACTGCAATGTTCTGAAGCTGGATTGTAGAGATGTTTGCACAACTCTGTAAATTTACTAAATATTAATGAAGTGTTTCTTAAACTGGTGATTTTTATAACATGTAAATTCTCTATCAATAAACTGTATTCTTTAAAAACTGATGTTATAAAAGACACAGAAAGGCTGTATGACTATTCTAGAGAAAAGAAACTAAAAAGACAGAAGTGAATACAATAAGTGACCCTAGACTGGAAGAAAAAACCACGCTGTAAAAAATACTATGTCAATGGAATGTGGACAGTATATTAAAGTATCTTATCAATGTTAAATTTATCAAGGTTGGTAAAGTACTGTGGTCATGTATGAGAAAATCCTTAGTCATAGGAAATATACTAAAGTGTTAAAGAACCATGAGATATATACCTTATCTCAAATGGTTGCAGAAAAAACTATATATACACATCTATATACAGGGGATTGGGGGTAGAGTGGGGGAGAAAGCATGTGAACATGAGCATGCAAATGGGACAAAGTGCCAACAATAAATAAACCTGGATAATGGGTATGAGTGTTTTCTGCAGTATATTTCAGCTTTTCTAGAAGTTTGAAATTATTTCCAAAAAAAGGGGGGGAGGGAGTGTAATTCCTACTGAGCACCTTTTGTACATAAGGCATTGTATAAAGCACTGGTAACACAGAAGACAAATTTGTGAGCTCCTGCCTTCAAGGAGATTAGACCTTGCATTAGTTGGCTGCCTATGTCTCCACTTCCTGGATGGGAGTTCCCTGAGGGCAGTAAATATTGAATCAATTTTTAAAAAGGGCAATAGAACAGAGTTGCTACCATAGCCTGGTTCCCATGCACTCATCTCCAATTCAGAACACAATTCATTTCTGATGACAAGTGGCTGTTAGGTGAACAAGAATCAGAAAGTATTCATTGCAGTTTATTGTAGTCAGATCAACAGAAAGATTATTCTGTGGGTTGCCTGCCAGGATGTGGACATGGCTTTATGATAGAGAATAAGTCCTTATAATGAAATGTTATAATGATATTTAAATCAGGCTCTCTCTTCCTAATAAACATTCTTCAGGTTTATTTTGTTGTGGTTGTTTTATATCTGTATTCATATCACTTTCTCATAAGTTGCATCACAGTTCTAAGCCCTTTCCAGAGACAAATCCACTTTAAATTTCCTCAGCACAGATGCAAGGAGAGAGAAGCAGTGGTAGTAGGTGCACCACAGTTCTACAACTGCCCAGGCTGAGGTGACTGACATCTTGACACCAGTCTTATGCTATCTGCTCACTTGTTTAAGCCCACTTCTCCCAAGACAGTAGACCTCCCAGAGGACAAGTAAAATGTCACACACTCTGGGAACTTAAAGGGTCTCTGTGAATCTGTAACAGGCTATCAAAATGCTCAAGCACCTGAAAGGAGGTGTGAGGAGGTTGGCAGGTACTTATGACATTTATTATACTGGTGGTGTCACTCAATGCCCCCAGAGAGCAGCACTTAATTAGGTATGATCGGTGGTGCTGAGCCAAAAGGAAGAATGGGCAAAAACGCATCAGCAGGCTTTTATAGAAAAATAAGTTTAGAAAGACATGTTACATGTAGAAGGTGCTAGCATCAATCTAAGAGAAACCTATTATTCTGGATGAGGAACATCTACCAGGTTTGTGTGTAAAAACAGGATGTAGTAAATCAACAAATTCAAGAGAAGATCTACAGGTACACAGAACAGTGAAAAAGTAGATGAAGAATGTATACATTCTCTAGAACATAAGACTGAGGTCAATTACACAGCTAGACTTTAACCAAGACTAGACAGACCATGTACCACTCCTGGCTACATGATGTGGTAAAGGCAAAGTCATAAAAGGAGGAAGCCACAATCCAAGGTGGGATATCTTGTGTTCTCACTATTTTCACCTTAAGAGCAGGCTAGAGGGGAGTTTAGGCAATAAAGAATTAAATATGGAGGGAGAAGGGCTCGGATTATAAGTAAAAAGGATTTAACTAAATTGGACCTTTAGTTTCTTGAGAAACTAGTTGATCTAAATAAATAAATTCTGCAGATACATGTTGCCTTAACCATTTCCTCACACCATTGCTAAAATGAAGGAAAGTCTTTAGGGAATAAGATAAATGCCCCTCTCCCTTTTTAAAGGAGAGCCAACTTGGGGCTTGAACTCATGACCCTGAGATCAAGACCTGAGCTGAGATCACGAATTGGATGCTTAACCAACTGAGACACTCAGGTGCTCCTGCCCTTATTTTATATTAGCTAGACATGTCACTTCATTTATTTAAAAAACAATTGGTTCTTCCTATATGAAGACCCAATGACAAACTAAAAGTCAACTAGTGACTTAGTAAAGTCCCATAAGAAGGTAATCCAGGACCAATGAAATCAGCTTACAATGAAGAATGGCATGATGCTCATTGTAAGGAAACTGTATTCCTAGTGAAGTCTTCTAAACTAGAGCTGTCAGCTACATGCTCACAAAGACGCGAAACGTGTATCAACTCACCACTCCATTAGTGGTGACATATTTAGGGAAGAGAAGTCATTCAAGGTCTCTTACAACCTGGCAAAGGCTTTCCCTCTCAATTCACCTCTCAGCCCTCCTCTGTTCCATCCAAACAGGTCTATACCATTTTGTCCTGTTTGAAATATTTTCCCCATTCCCTGTTTTTTAACTTCTGCCCATCCTTCCAGGTCCATATTGAATGTGACAGCTGCCCAAGAAGCCTTTCCTGACTGCTCCCATCCACAGTGATCTCTTCATTTTCTGAACCTCTAATGTACGTTTTCTTTGTACACAAAATTGCAGTTAGTCTTATCAATTTTCTTATGTTTTACCACCCAGATAATCGTCAACTGGAAAGTAAGAACCTCACTTTGTATTCTCTTAGAGAACAAGTGTACCAAATGTCTATAATTTTGTGGTTCTTTGAAGATGCTTCCTGTCCCTCAATCCATTCTTCACATATCAGCAAGTTATCTTAAAATTTCAACTAGATCATGTCACTCTCTCCTCCAGCCTCCTTTCAAACCTTTCACCAGCTTTACACTGCACTTAAGCATGAATCCATACTGAGAAGGTTCTACATGATCTGGCTGTTTCTGAATCTCTACAGTCTTACAATATTCCAAACCAGCATCTGCCTTCCAGCAGTACCTGCCTTCTTACAATTCCTAAACATGCTGGGTTTTATCCTGCCTTCAAGTTCCTTGCGTGTTTCTTTTTTGCCCGAAATTTTATCCCCTTTCTTCTCCCTGTCCTGCCCCAAACATATTAGTCACATATTAGTCACATAAAGTCACAACCCTTTCCCATTCATGTCTCAACTAAATCCACCTGCTTGAGAAGCCTGACATACATTTCTCATGTTACTCTCTATCTCAACACCTTATGTTTCCTTCATAGCACTTTATTAATTTATTTACAGCCTTACTGGCCCTTACTCTCAAAAGACATAAGGCCTCTGGGAGCAAAGAACATATCTTGGCATAGACTAGGTATGCTACCAAGTAATTATATGCTGAATTAATTGAGAAAAGCACAACTGAAGACATTTGAAAGCATGTTCTAAATTCTCAATCTAAGCAGGTGATATAGCACATGAATGTTAGTAATTCAGAGAGCTAAAGCAGGCAGGACACAGTGAAGCTTTGGCTAGTGTGAAGGAAATCTTCAGGGACTAAAGAGAAGTTGTCTAGAAGGGCCTGGTAAACCAAATAAATAGGATTTCACCTCTGGTGCCAGGCTTCTTGTCTGGCAGTACCTTTATAAAGAATGCATCAATCACTTCACCTAATGGGCAAATATTACAAAGTCAAATAATACCAAGTATTATGAGGATAATAAGAGCTTCCCTTACACCAGTGGGAGCATAAAATGGTATAACCATTTTGGAAAACAATCTGGGATTACCCAATGAAGCTGAATATTCACAATCCCTATGATATTACATTTAATAATTATGTAGCCTAGAGAAAGTGTTACACATGTATCTGTATAAGGCATACACAAGGGAGACATGAACCAAGAGTTGTAAACAGGAACATTGCTAGCACTTTGAGGAAATGGATAAATACTACACAGTCACATAAGTAAAAATGAATTAACTATGGTACAAACTTCAACACAGGGAAATATCAAACAATGCTAAGCACAAGCAAAGATCACACAAAAACACATATTATGGTTTCATTTTTTTTGCTTAAAATATGTAAACAGATGTGAAAACTTAAACAGTAAGGCATAACTGCAAAGTTGGAGATACTAGTTACATCCAGTAAGAGAAAAGAAGGGGAATGCGATTGGAGACAAGCACAAGGGGACTTCAAAAGAAGTGGTAATGTTCTTTTTTTAAGCTAGGTAAAGAGTACACTGAGGTACATATTTTATTCTTCTTACCTTACATATACAGGATATCTATTCTGTGTATATTAATTCTTTTGAAAAAAATTAAACACTGATCAAACTATATAAGGGGCAGGAGATAAACTGTCCTTATACTTAAAATATTATGTAATGAAGCAGAGATCTCTTCAAAATGGCTGCTATAAACCCAAAGCCATCTAATTGTCCTCTCAAAAGCAAGATTATCAGTTCCCATAACCTGCAATTTTCTTAGCTTCATTCAACATTTTGTTGCCCTTTTTTTCCTTCTTTCGCTCTTAAAATTTAACTTGTTATATGTTGTACATCTTGGTAAACCACTCAATCCTTTCTAAAACAAGATCTGGTAAAAAAAAATGAGATACACGTTAGAAAAATATGGTAATACAGAATGAAGAGATCACCCCGTAACCAAGCACATAACAATACTGAATGGGCTCACACCACACAGAAACAGGAATGAAACTGGTGGCTATCCCAGTATATCATCGATTATATTTCAAGCTACAGGAAAGTCCTTACTTCACAGAAAAGTTTAATTAACGAAAATTCAGTGAGGAGTATCACGCTTGGACTGCCATAGTAGGGTAACTGGAGTTTAAGTACATGTGAAAATTATGGTCACAACAAAAATTCACAGAAGCTTGGACTGCCATAGTAGGGTAACTGGAGTTTAAGTACATGTGAAAATTATGGTCACAACAAAAACTCACAGAAACCACACTAATGAAGAAGAGTAGGTTTTCATTGCTATTATGGTTTTCAATCCTTACGCTTAACTTAGAGAATATATTTATGCACTACAAAAGAACCTCCAGAACAGTCTATTTTACAGAACCAAAATTGCCATGCATTAATGACCCTACAATTACATTGAAATATTCAGATGTGTGATCCCACCCACGTTAAGCCTTGAAAGAAGCTGAACTATGTAGAAATAAGTATGTGCTGTTTTACAATTTTCATTTTAAAATTATATTTTTATTTCTAGAATGCTACGTACAAATACTCATAACCACATGAATGCCATATGGACAAAACCCTCATTTTAAAAATTTGCTCAGTTGTGAATAAAACAACTTGTTAGAATCAAGATTGAGGAGCTATCAATTAATTGTATCATAGAAGCTCTTCATTAAGGAATATGCACCCTAAGTTGGGGTCCTTTCATTTTTTTAAGAACAAATTTGTTTTTGGAGCATGAAAAAAAAAAATAAAACTTGGTTTCTTCTGTACTAACTAGAGCTTAAAATGTCAAAACTAGGTCAGTGGTAGAGAGATCAGGCTTAATCCACCAGATGTCACATTTCCCATCATGAGCTCTCTCATTTTATGATTCCTAAGACATGTTTTTCTTAAACACGGTTGTTTCCTCTGTGAGGCAAAAGATTAAAAAGCTGGTAAAGTATAACTACATTTACAGTAAACTTACTGTATCCACCATAGTTGAGAAAGGCAACATTCTGGCTAATTAAAAATGTTAGCTAAGACTTAGGCTGTCTCTGCATACCCAAGTTATCTCCTATGTCACTGCACATCTGTGTGTCTTCCTATATACTTATACGTATCCTTATACACACCCAAGCACTTGGATTGCTGGCACTCAATTAGAAAATACACAGTATTAACAAAAATTACACTGACCACAATTTAATTCATTCAACAAATATACACTACACTCATTTATATTCAAGGATCATATCACTATGGCTTTGGCATCTAGGACATCTCAAAGGGTGAGATCATTTCCCCAAAGTCATTGTGCAAGACATAAAAGACCTGGTTCTACCCTCTAAAAGTTTATAGCTTGGCAGGGATCTGACTTAACTTTGTTATTTCAGACTTTCAGGGTCTTGCAGGGACTGCCCTATGACCACGACTATATTGCAGATGTGATGAAGTGTCAATGCAAAGTGGGGGGGAGGGGGGAATGCCAGTAAATCACCTTTAGCTGTGTTTTTTTTTTTTTAAGATTTTATTTATTTATTCATGACAGAGAGAGAGAGACAGAGACAGAGACAGAGACAGAGACAGGCAGAGGAAGAAGCAGGCTCCATGCAGGGAGCCTGATGTGGGACTCGATCCCAGGTCTCCAGGATCAGGCCCTGGCTGAAGACGGCGCTAAACCGCTGAGCCACCGAGGCTGCCCTAGTTGTGCTTATTGTTTACATACTGTGTGATTTGTAGGATAGATTTCTTTGTAAGAAAAGAAAGGGTACCTTTAAAACCACAATTTCATCAGTGTTATCTTCCTCTGCTTCACTCCCATCTCTGAAACTTCTAGGAAGAAAAAGGGGGAAGTTTCTTCTCTAACCAACCTTTATATTGACATTTGTTCCTTTTGTTTTGAAAATTCTGATTCATATATGAGAAGTTCCCTTACACATAAAATAGACATTTAGAAGTGAAATGTTAAAACTCTTCCAATGTTTCATGAAATGTCATTTCTGTGATATTCTTGTCAAGGTAGCAGGATTCCAGAAAGAGAAATTGTAATTAAATTTGCTCCCTTTGGCAAATCTTTTTTGGATCTCTTTATACAGTGTGTTTAGGGCTCAAGACTGTGACACAGAGCAGACAGATACGCTAGTATCTGTCCACAGGGACAGTAAGGACTTACCAAGAGTTCATTCTGAATTTCAAATACAGTGCTCGAAAAAAGTTAAACACAAATTAACTTCTCCAAAATAGATCATTTAAAGGTCAATTCATACATTTAGTTTCCTTCGGCCTATACTCTGGGATCCCTTCTGGATTGCCCAGAAGCTAGAACTGAAGGCCATTTAGGTTGGTAGAAGTGATTCCTAGTCTAAAATGACCAAATGCCTTCTTGTAGATAGTATCGTAAGTGAGCTGGGCCCTGTAGATGTTCTGCCCTCAGACTGGCATACATTGCAGCTTTCATCTATCCAGACAAGAAGTAAAACAGATGGATAAGTGGGAAGGAAAGGAGCAAGAAATGAAGGAGGGCTGCTCATCAAGCACAAAGTAATTAGCAGAAATATGCCACAGTCCAAGGGATGCAGTCTCTGTGGTGAATTATGTAAAGTGATTCACAAAGTTGAATAAAGCAGGAGAGCCTTCCATGACCCTCTTTTGTTCTTTATAACTCCCTGGGCAGGGCTAAGGATGAGCCCTGAGTGCTTAAAATTAAAACAGTCCCCTCCCCAGTTGGGGTTAAGTGAGAGCCCTATTCGCTCAGTGTTAAGACTACTCAATCAAGAAGAGTCTGGAGATCCAAAACCTTGAGGGCTCCCATATCCACACTGCCTGCCTCCCAGCCCACTTCCTGTGCTTATAGCCTTGGGAATATTAAGACTAATTTCATCACACCTTTTATCTCTGTTAACATCAGACACTGTGAGAAAGCCAGGTCATTTCTCATTCCTCCAAATTTCATGGCCATATAACCTCTTTCATTCATTTTCTTGACCCTATCTCTTTACCACTCCCAGTGCCTGAAGCTCCTTTCCTGTGCCTCTGGAACTCACAGGCAGCCATCAGCAAGATCCCCTATATCTTTGGCCTCCCCTCTGAATGCTCCATCTTCCTACTCTAACTGTAAACTGGCTGTTCCCTGAGGGCACTACTCTCTCTCCTCCCCCACCTTCTCAAGTGGTAACTATTTCACCCAACATTCCTTAATCACAGGGATTAGAAGTGGGGTGGGTGTCCTTATTGCTTCTCTTTACATCTAGACCATTGTCCCTTTCTTTTCACATAAATGCTGAGCTTTGAGTCACACAAAATCAGACTACCATCCACTCTTCCTCATTCAGGACAGACCTGGGTTCCTGGCTCCCCATCAATGCCCATCACTACTGTGGCCATGATTCCAGGTGAACTCAAAAGCCACACAGATCATCCAGTACTCTGGCTTCTCAGTCTTTGTCCTCCACCCTTACTCCAAGGTCAGATACCAATTTTAACTGCAATTCCTCCATATTGTTCTCTAACCACCACCATTTCCTGTGTCAGTTCTCCACCTCTGGTACCCCAACTTCACTGAGACCAACTTCAGGGATTGCAGTGAGACCTGCAAGTCATTGATCCTACCACTTTCTATTGTCCCTCTATCTCCCCACGTCTGGCCTCAACTCTTTAACCAGTTTAAATTCTAGTCATTTGTTATGACAGCTCCCTTTCTGAGTGAGGAAGGAGTATACCCTGAACCACCTCCCACTCTCATGTGGACCTGCCTACTTGGTAAAACTACAACCTGGTTAACTTTATCCCTCCACTTATGCACATATAGGCCTAGAGAGAAGAAATAAGCCCAACTCGTTGAATGCTCTCACTCTAAATCTGTGACCTCCAGTAAACCTCTACCTACTATTCCCCAGGCAACTGGAAAAAGTCCTCTAAAGTGTTGTCTCCAATCTATCTTCCATTCTCTCTTGAATCCAGAGGCTTGATAAATCTTTGTAGCAATGAACTGGCATTAAATTATATCACCAGACTTTAGATGGAAATTTAATTCTGTGAAAGTAAATTTTATATGTGATTTACTTCATTTCTAAGTGGGTACATATCCTGTTAGAATAGGTTTCTGAATATTTCCCTTAGCACTTCTTGTGATAAAACTAAAAGCAGAAAATGGATGACAGAGTACATTAAGATTTAAGTTCACTAACCAACTTCCTTTAAACCCACCCTGATTCCTTAGATCAAGAGCTCCTATCCTTCTGGCCAAAAGAATGTCCATTAGCTGCAGGCAGATGTTTTTATTCTCTGAGCCTAAAAAAAAAAAATTAAGACAATTTTAAATGAGATGTTAATGGAGAATATAATTATCAAAAACTCTCAAAAAATTTGATGCCTATGTTTTGTGCATCATCAGGTCAACAGGCTATGATTTTCCAACATCAAAAAATAATGTGACAATTCTAGAGGAAAACATCCATATCAGGAATTTAAAAAAATGGATTAAAGAATAAGTACTTATTTCATTTGCGATGGGACCTTTTCTTCTAGAAAATACATTCTGACTTTCCAGTACTGCCATAGAAAAGACTCTATGTTCATTGCTACCACACTTAAATTGCAGGTGTTTAAAACACCTAATGAACTGCCAATGAAAGAAATTGCTAGCTCCTTTTAAAAGAAAGTGCCAAAACTGTTAGCAACACTCAGCTGAATGGTTCTGTAAGTCCATAAAACTGTGCCAAAATACTTCCTTCAATGTGAAGCACTGATGGATTTTCCTTTCATATTTGGGTAAACTCTCAAGGTAAATGATATATTTGAATATACATGCCATCATAAAAAGCTGCCTAGGAACCCCTCTGGCACTGTTAATGGTAATGCAAACTAGTACAGTTGCTCTGAACAACAATACGGAAGTCCCTCAAAAAAACTAAAAATAGAATTACACTACGATCCAGCAATTGCATTACTAGGTACCCAAAAAAGTACAAAAATACAGATTCAAAGGGGTACTTGTCAGAGGGCACTCTGACATTTATAGCAGTATTATCAACAACAGCCAGACTATAGAACAGTCCAAATGACCATCAACTGATGGATAAAGATGTGAGATACACACACATGTACACACACACACAAACGGGATTTCAGTTATCAAAAAGAATGAAATCTTTGCCATTTGCAATAATGTGGATGGAGCTAGAATGTATTACGTTAAGCAAAATAAGTTAATCAAAGAAAAGAAATACCATATGATTTCATTCATAGGTGGAATTTAAGAAACAAAACAGATGAACATATGGAAAGAAGTAAAAAAAGGAGAGAGGGAAACAAACTTTAAGAGACTATTAATGATAGAGAACAAATTGGGAGTTGATGGAGAGAGGTGGTTGGGGGATGGGCTAGATGGATGATAGGTATTAAAAAGGGCACTTGTGGCCGAGGTGCGCGAGCCCCGGTGCCGCTGGCCGGTGCGGGGCTGGGCGGGGGGGGGGGGGGGGGGGAAGAAAAAAAAAAAAGGGCACTTGTGATAAGCACTGGGTGTTGTATATAAGTGATGAATCACTGTATTCTATTTCTGAAACCAATATGGCACTGCATGTTAACTAAATAAAATTTAAATAAAAATTAAAAAAATAAAAAACCACCCTTGGAAGGCACTTACATATTCCACGTCACAAAACTGCACACCTTATGCTATATGTTGGTAAATTGAACTCCAATAAAAAAAAATTTTTTTTTTAAATGCACACCTACTTGAAACCCAATTGCCTTTAAATTTTTCTAGACTTTAAGCTCCTAGGAAACAAAGATACTCCTCTGTATTCCTATTACCTAGTATAGTATTGCATACAGTCTAACTTAATGGATGTTCTATAAAAACAACATCCAGTCCTTTTTACCCATTTAATATGCTGCCTTATTTAGATGATGTGGCAAACAACACTTGATCTGTAAGGCAAAGCATGTTTTAAATATGATTTAAAAAAAAAAAAAAATATGATTTTTAAGGATGAGATGCGCTTATTGCACATTCAAATTATACAGCAAGATACCAAAACAAAAACAAAAATCAACTTGGAAAAAAGACATTGCTAGGATTTTATAGAACATTCTTTGTGTGTTCATCCATACACATATATGCATTTACAATTTTGTATAAACGGGTTATCTATGTTTCCTGTGATCAGAATTGTTTTAACTTACTAATGTGTCATGGATGCCTCTCCATAAAAACAAAGAACTACCACATCATTTTTAATGGTTGTACAGTATTCCGTAGACATGTACCATTATTTTATGTTGTCTCCTACTAATGGATATTTAGGTTATTTTTAGTTTTACTTTACCAAACAAACTGCAATGGGCATCTCTATGTATCTTGTAACAGCTGTGCAATTGTTTTCTCTAGACAAATTCTAGAAGTTGAATTGCTAGATCAAAGTGTAAGCACATTTTACATTTTTATGTGTTTCCAAACTGTGTCCCAGAAAGGTTACAACACCACAGACCCAACCAACCACAGTGCTCCAGAAGTCCCCATACTCACCAACACCATTATGTCCAACTTCATAATCACTGCCAGTTTGATTTCTACTTTCATGTTAGGAATATCAATAAACATGCTCTACCTATTTTGCAATTACTCATATCTTTGAATCTTGTTTATAGTGATTTTCATTGTAAGTTTTAAATTATATTGTAAAACTTAGCAATTTTTAATAGTTTGATTTTCATGACATATAAGATTCCATCAATCCAAACTTTTTAAAATTATCAGTATTTTCTGCTGATATTATTCTTAACCTTTCTATCATCAGAAACCCCTTTGAGCATCTGATAAACCAGAATCACCCACAAAAAAATGCCCTCAACTGTAAACATTTTGCAGACAATTTCACACAGTTCAAGAATTCATGAGGTAGATGTACCATCTTGCTCAAATCACACTTTCTGTATCTATTATGCTTCTCTGTAAACTAATGTAGAATAAAATATTTCTCAATCATAGAACAATCTGTACAAGTGTGATGCAGAATACCTACTACATCCACAGGTTAAGCAGGTTCCCTTATTTATAGCTCCTATTCAGGGACTCTATCCCCACTGTCTGATTCCTCTTCCCATGTACATTACATGAATAATTTGTGAGTAAATATGTAGAGAGAAGTTCTCTTCGGTTTTTGCCCACTGGCATTTCTGGCCAGGCCTACATATGTGAAGAGGTCTGAGGAGTTAGGAAAAAATGAAAAGGGATTCCTTTGCCATTCTCTACCCTCTGTGCTCATCTCAGAGAACCCTCTTGAGTTCATTCTGAATTTTTATATTTTTTATTAAAGTTCTTACTTGCTTATCACTTATGTTCTGGCCACTTACAATTTCTATAAATCCTAAGTCGTTCATTTTTATCACTCTGTAGGACACAGTTTAAAATAAAACTCCAATGAGTTAGGGGAAATTGAAAAAAATGTAAAACTCATGAAGGCCATAAACTACATACAGTGTCAAGAGAAACTAACGGGGGGGGGGGGGGCAATAACTATTTCAGAAGAAGATAAGGGACTAAATAAAACATAGTACACTGCTTCATAAGTTCCAAATTTCTCATTATCAAGTATCAATAGTAAATACACTATCAAAATGTAAGCTATTCATGTAATAGCTAAGCTATGGAACCCAATGAAACTCAAGATGAAGATACTTTAACAATGAATGTCTCCATAGCATTCTCAGAAAATTCAGGAGGAGGGTAGAAATCTAGGTTACAGGCCAAGCTCTGGTACACATGAGCTACACATTTCCCTTGTTCTGGGTTAAAAATTCGCAGATTAAACACTGAATCCTAATAAAAGCTTCCTTGGCCCTAAGGCAGCTCTGCATCATGGGCTTCTGTAGTTCTCAGTGTCTAAAGCTCTAACACTTTTATTTGTTTAGTGCCTATCCTCTTCATTTGATGGTAAGCTCCATGCCTATATTCAACTAAGATCTGCTGCTCCTTACACTGTGCCTGGTGCAGTAGGGAGGGAAGGGGAGATGAAGAAACTGAATCAATAAACTGACCATAAAAAATGAGGTGGCAAACCAGAAGACCTTAGGGTGTGCTTGGATGCTAATGTATTAAGGGCATTTCTTCCTCTTGAATTTTATAAATGCTTCGGTTTAATTAGGTTAATACATTTATGGATCACCTAATTTGAATAGAGTCTTATGCTTTGTCTACAGGGAAAAAAAAGCATGGCCAAGGATACATGAGAATTAGGTCTTGTCCCTGTCCTTCAAAGAAATGGGTCTGGCTAGAAAAAAATTGCATAAAACAACTAGAACGAAGGAACAGAACTTTAATAAAAATAATGACTTTACCAGAGAGATGGAGAACCAGTAACAGAGTAAGTAATCTGAGCAAGAGGAGTTGGGATGACTTTCAATTATGAGAATGCACCACAGAGAGGTGTGCTGACTCTTCTGTAGCCACATGGACCAAGTAATAAGACCTGAAAGAAAAGAACCTAGGCCTCTTCTATTTCCTGGTAGTGAAAAGTAAAAGAATTCTGGTAAGTCAAAAGTAGGGCTCGCTCATGTTCCTAAGATTGCAGGGTTGCAAGAAAGCAAAAGGCAAGATTTAGCTCAACAGATAAAAATCAGGTATGGCTGAATTAGTCCTACTACAGACTGCTTTGCAAATGGTTATTGAATAGAAATATAGGAATGATACATAAGCAAAGGTAAAGGGAATGAGTAACACAGACTACATAAAGAAGCTATTAATGCACTGAAACCTCCCGCCATGTGCTTCCCACAATGCAGGCAATATCAATAATGCCAAAGAGAAATAGATGACATGACCCCTGCTTATAAAGCCTTATTATCTAATTACAGAGACAAATAATTGAGGGGAAAACTAAAGTAAGTAACAAAGTCTCCCAGTCACAAAAATATGGCCTAAAACTAGAATATCCAAAAATACCAAATCTAGGTAAACAAAAAGACTTGCAGATTTGTGAAATGGACCTTTGTCTTGGCACTTCTCTTGTTTTTGGACCCCTCAGGAGCATTCTTCCTCCATTTCTTCCACCCTGGGAAAGAGGGCTGGTAGGCACAAGAGATTAGCCACAACACTTAGCAGCCTGCCTTACAGCCAAACAAGAGGAAGGGAACCTCAAACAGACAAGATGTGGCAGCAAGCACATATCTGACTGCAGCAGTGATTCCAAGATACAAGACAAGACATAAGCCCTTTTTCCTTCCACAGGAGCAAACCCTCAGAGGGACAGTCGATTCTTCCTAGACAGAGCCTGATCCCATCAGCTCTTCTTCCTAAATTCTGAGGGAAGAGGGGAGAGCTTCCAGGAACAGCAGAAAGTTCTGATTAGCTCACAGGGCAAGAAACGGAGAGGTTTATTTAAAACTGAAGGTAGTGTAGGATATTTGACCTAACACAAATCAACAAAGCAGCCATGTATTTGAGCTGATAAACATCTCTCCTTCCATTTGCTTTTCTTATCCTGCTGCCCATAGTTTTAAAAAAATCCAACTTGCTCAGGGGTTGTATTTCTTGCTTCCTCCAACTATATTTCTGTGAGGAAGAGCACATGGCTGAGGCCCTGGTGTCTCCCTGCTTTTCAGAAGGATTAACAAGCAACTAAGTGCAAAGCAGTTACACAGTATAGTGTTCCCACTCACCCTCCCTTCTCCTCTGAAACACATGTAAATATGGGTCCTCCCTCCATCAGTGCCTATGGAGTGAAAATGTCAGGGGGCTCCATATGTCTTCAAAGAAGTTACACTAATCTTTCTGATTATGAGGAAAAAAAACTGTCTTAATCCTTCTTCATAAGAGGGACCTGGGAAGAATGTAATACATCTTTCTATACCACAAATATTTTTGTGGCTTTTTATATATTTCCTTCAAAAGTCTGAGGAAAAAAGAAACAAAACCACTGGTAAGGTTCCTTTTTAGCAATATACACTAATAACCAAAGAATGCAGAAGAATCCAAGCAGCTGCATTCCTGTCTCTAACCAAAAAACTGAAGAGTACAAAAAAGGGACAAAATTAATTCAACTCACATCTATATGAAATTACAGCCCATTTTAATAACTTAAAAAAACAATAGATCAAACTAGAAAAGCAATAAAAGCATTTAAATTACTCTTACCTTGAGTAGAAAAAAAATTAAGCCTTATTTTGTGCATGAAACAGTAAGAATGGTGAAAATGGAAGAGAAAAAGAGGCAGGAGGAGTTAGATTTTATGAAATCACAATTTACACACCTAACATATGGCTTAAACCATTTGAACAAAAGGTAGAAAATCATAATTTAAATAGAATGAACAAAAGGAACATTGATATGCCTGCAGCTCCAGTCAAAGAAGGGCAGGGCTGCCAGGAGAGAATTGCTATCATTTAAAAACACTGGCAGGCTTATTCATGCTAACATGTTATAATTGAGAATCAATACAAGGCAGAATCTGCTTAAATGAACTCCAACAGTTTGTCCAAACAATCCTGTTAATGTCATGTTGCATTTTATTAAATGATGTTTGGAATAAAAGCTTGTTGTTTGGGCTTTAGAAAACTTTGCTTCCAATAGGTATATTTTACTTTACAATGACAGCTATAATCATAGCATCTGGGATCTATGATAAATCTCACTACATATGAGTGGAAACAAATGTGAAGAAAATTAATCTCTTATCAAGGTCGTGTAGAGTGACCTTAAAGTTGCTGTCAATTTCTGATGTGGGCAAATAGGCTAGAACATCATGAAGGTCCATGAACATCATTTTTTACAATCCCAGGGGAGGAAGGAGATATATCTTTAGGTGCTTGCTGACAGGGCTAGGAGTACTGTGGCCTTTATCAAACAAAGATTTAGTTAGAGAAGGCACGGAAATGGCAGGTATAGCTAATCAAGAATTGTGATGCAGACCAGCTTGGCTTGCTGATAACTTAATCAGCAAGCTCATACAATGAGCCTACATGCAGAACTCTGTGCTAGAAAGGCAGAAAAGAGAGCGCAGTTGGAAAAGCACCCCAAGTACCATGCTCACAATCATAATATAGAGTGGTTATGAATCTTATCCTAAAAGATAATTGAGGCTGACAGAAATCAAATATTTTGGCACAAGTCACATTTCTAAAAGCTGATACAGACCGGATGGAAATGCAGATCCAGCTACTAGGCCAAGAGTGTATCAATACTATGAAACCAAATGCTAACTGAAGAGAAAAAAGGGCATTCTATGCAGAGGGGAGAGAATGGGATAAGACCAATTTAGGAGAAGTTTATGCATACAAAGAGTAGAAAGAAAAAGTTGGAGTCAGACTGTGGATGGCCTTTATGCCTAGTTAAGAAGCACCTTGTCCTGCAGCCAGCTGGGAACCACAGAACTTTGGAAATAAGAAAAATCTAAGAAAGAGGGAAAAGAAACTTAATCTAAACAAGGCATTAGGAAAAGGCATTTGGAGAAACATCAGAAAGAAAAACTT